>NC_057813.1:515466000-515772132 GCF_018294505.1 Triticum aestivum
ATAACAAGCATAGATGAAGGGAAAAGAAAATCATTGTATCTATTTTGGTTAATGTGCATGGCATGTTGTTCATATCATCAGCCACATCAGTAAGATAAAACAGGAGATGACAAGGTGCAAACGTGGGCTGCTTCACCACACACTGGATTATACATCCACAAAAACAAGAATACACATAGGGAGTATTTAGTAATGTGCATGGTATGAATAAGGAATTTGGTTTTACAAGTAAAACTTAGAACTTATGGTTCTTGCGAACATGCATTTTGGTAGAAACAACAAACTAAACAACAATAAACGATAGGGAGTATGAGCAAATTAAACAACAGTTGAGGATAAACGCTTTAGAAGGACTGACTTACATTAACAGTTAACACCGGCTTTATAATGCCCTTCTCCATGTCAAGGGAAGGATAACTCAAGAATTTCAGCACATAATCTTCTTCATAAGCATTGCCTGTACACTACATTTTGTAGAGAGTAATTATAGATATGATAATACTGGAAGGGATAGAGGATAATGAAGATAAGATGCAGATTGATGCTACATAATCAACTACCAATCCCTGGAAGGACAAGCATTACAGTACAAAATGTACTGACAAGAGCAATGGACTACACTTCTGCACTGGCATTGTCTGTGTATTCTACTTGTTGGTAAGATTAAATATAGATCTGATATTTTTTAGTAAATGGTGGGCAAGGGAGATAAGATGCAGAATGCTACACAATGAACCAATCCATCTTCCCATAATACAAGAGTGTTTTGAACACTGGTGTACTGTACAAAACGTTCTTATATTATGGGAAGGAGGGAGACAGTGATAGACCATGTTTAGTCCTTACAAGAGGACTGCAGAGCTAAACCTCTTCAAAAGCATTGGGTTGATTCTAAATTTATGTAAGAGTCCATACGGATCTTATAATGTCCACCAAATGGACGATTACGAGGCTAACATGTGCAGTGGTGCTACATAATCAAACAACTATGAAAGTAAGTATTGTCATACAGGGCAGGAGGTACTCACAAGAGCAATGCAGTGTGCAGTATAGTTGTGAGATTCCGTGGTCCCTTGAGAACGAATGTTCTTCTGCTAACAGTTTTCGTACAAGTGAGACATTAAGGCAAATGCGGAAATGTAGTTCAAATTGAGATGTGATATCATAGACAGTACCTTACGCTGCAGCCGAGACCAATGTGTAACAAGATTATTCCAGTCACCGCTGGATAAATGTAGCACCGGAGACTTTACAGAAATTTTGTTCAGAGGCTTGCCATCGAAGTGCGCTTGCCTTAGGTAAGAATGATACTTCATCAACGGGTGCTTGAAAAGCACAACCAACCCTTGCTCGTCTTCACAATCCAGTTTGCTCCTCGCCTGTTTAAAAGAATGAAATCTTGTGTCTTCTGTCAGTAGAAACATATGCAATAATGACCATGAATAACATAGTACATTACTTACGCGTAAGTTGTGGAGGAAGACTAGAAATTGTTCTGTGTCTGTGGTATAATCTTTCCATGAAGGAAAGATGCGCACAAAGTTCCTCACAACAACATAAGCTTCATCTTCTAAACTGGGAAGAAATGGAACATCGGTCCTATTTGTTGCAATTGGGGCTCTCTCTGGTTCGAAAAGGGATTTGGCAACTGGATTTGGTGTACTCTTTGCTAGAATGGGGGTTTTGTATCGTAGACCTAGTGCTATGTCAACTGGCATAATCATACTATTTGCTATAGTTGGGGTCTGCTGAGTTGGGGCATCAGAAATGACCAGTGTAGTAGGGCTAGAGTCTGCTAGAGTTGGGGTGTTCTGTGGGTCAGGTGATATTGCAACTACACATAATGGGCTATTTGATTTATCAGGTGCCACTACCTTTTCCAAATACTTTGCTTGTGCTCCTCCACGATCAACAATCGCCCTCTTCCTTTTGAACGTCTGGTACACAAGAACATCATTTGAATGGATAAATATGGTATGATGACAGATGTAATATGTACTGAAAATGGATAGGCAGAGCGTATACACATACACGATGTGTAAACTAAGCTAATGGCAGTTCAACAAAGTAGAAGCAATGCAAAGCATCAGTTGCAAGATATGTGCGACCAATGTAACCTTGGAAAGTTAGAGCAAGCACCTTGATGGGTGAATAAGATAGGGCATCTTCCTCTGACTCCTCCACTAGGGAGCTACATTGACTTAGGTCTCCCTATAGCTCAGAATCACTGTTAGGATCACATTCTGAGCATGAATCTATAGGTGAAGAGCGTTTGCATTGCATTACATCCAGACTTGATTTCAGTCCCTTAATGCCAAGTTTGACAGCCATGGCATTGTTCTGCTTTATTCTTTTCATGCGCGCAAGCTCATAATCATTATGATGTTGTTCAGAATCTGAGATTCATGAAAACATAAAAAGTAGTCAGATTATCTATGGAATGCATTGAGGATTCAACTCGAAGAGTGTCTCGCTATAAACCCCTACATATGCAAAGTTCACCCCCAACCATGCTGACCAGACCACACACGGAAATACAAACCCCTTATGTCTCTATAACAGGCAAACACACATTTCAAAACTGAATTAGGAACATTAGAATCATATTAAATTCGTATTTAATCAAATAAACTAATGAATTATGAGTGGCATAATGTTTAGCTTCAAGGGTGGAGTGTTGGTAGTGCGACACAAAGCAAGTAGGCAGATTGTATTCCATGTAAAAGATCGAAGCCTATGTAAAAGCTGGAAATGACACTTTTCTATACATGCAGTGTTCGTTACCCACATATGGAGAGATCACATAGAGAAATACTATTCACTCATGTCTATGGTTCCAGTATTTAGAAACAGGGTGGTCCATCCTAAAAGAATATTGACAACAAATATGACAAGGCAAGCATAGATGTAATGAATCAATCATTTACTTGTGAGCTTACTAGGATTGTAACTGCAGTAAGAGACCGTCCAAAATCTGAATGAAGAAGTTTGTCTAGCACTTATTGTTTGCAACTAATCGACGTGAATAATTGGATATTACATCGAATGATTAAGACAAGTAAAGTTGTCAACAAACCTGGCTTGCAGTAGTAATCTGGGTCAATGTCACTACGACCAACAATCCAAAATGACTAGTGTCTGTCCCGAGGGCCGGAATTTTGAAAACCCTATGAACTTTAGAGGTACTAAAGATTACCGAAATACATCTGAACCATTAAGTGTAGGTAGCACTGAGCACACAACAAACCCTAATGACAGTCCTGCCGAATGAGTAATGAATCAATTAGAAAATGGGTGATGAGGAGTGGCTGCTGAGTGTTGGTGACGTATCTCAGGATAAATCGGGTTGGCTTGGTGGGTGCTGCACGCCTGAGCCCTGAACAGACTATAAAGGTAGGCACGGCGGCGCGCCCAGGCAGCGGTGACGCTGTTGGGCGAGCGGCTCCTAACCTCCTATTAGTCCGGCGTCTCCTCCTAGAGTCATGTTGTTCAGGGACAGCAAGTCGCCGGCGAGGCAGGCGGCTGGGGGAGAGTAGAGATCGGAAGTGCGCAGCAGAACAGAGGGGAATCGGGGCCTGGGACGACCCAAAATCCCAGGGTGGGCCGGCCCATCTTGGGAACCCTGTAGAGATACACACCCGGGCGGCGAACATGCATTTTCGAAAATAATTCAGGAACATTTAGCTGACCAATTAAATGACTCTGTTTTAATAATATCATATTTGTATTTGAACAACTAAGCTTGTTTAGCTTGATGGGTGGAGCAGTGTTATTATGACACGAAGCACGTATTCTGATCGTAGAGTGATCATAAAAGGGGGAAACTCTAAGCATATTTTTTTAGCAAAAGAGGGTTTCCCCTCCGATTTCTATTAAAGAAACCACCATGGAACCAACATGATCAATTAAACCCTAGGCATGATCAATTAAACCGTATTATGACTGTGCCATGGCAGATTTGAAGCTGCAAACCAAAGAAATGATATTTAGCGTCCATTGTTTGCTTCGAACTAAGAAATAAATTCTAAGAGCTGAAAATAAAGTAGAGTAACCAAGTTAAGATCTATTTTCAGGTTGAGATAAAAAAGATGAGGAGATATGAAGTACCACCTCTCTTGCGGCGCCATGTAGGCATCGGGGGTGCGATGGCTGTCGGTGGTGTTGAAGTAGATCTGCGATGGTAGACTGGTGCATCGGGGGATAAGTCCCATTGCGGTGGAAGAGAAGGTCGTGTGAGCGGCCCCGGCAAAGAGGACGACGGTGCCAATGAAGCGAGAGGACGCGATGCAAGGCCATTGGTCCATCGCCATGGATGAGAAACATCCATCTCTAGCAGTAGACGACGCGGTCTTGGTAGGCGCTCCAGCATGGTGGAGGACAGTGGCGATGGATGTGGTGGAGGACAGCGGCGATGGATGTGGTGGGAGTGGCGGGATGGGGGGGAAGGCTGGTGTGGGGATGGGTGTTCTAGCGCGGACGGTGTATGAATGGGAAAATGGAGGGAGAGGTATGGGGAACCATGTTTTTGGGACGCGCCTGTCTAAAATATGGGAAAGTTACGAACTTAGCCCCCGTTTAAAATTTGGACGTCTCGTCGGTTGGGGATAGGACGGTAATCTCGCATCTCGCCAATATTTGCCCAGAGTGATTTCGGGCGAGGAGAGGGTGGTTGGCTCCCATGGTTGGCGCCCACGGTGTATGAATGGGGCTGACAGGTAGGGCGGTTGTGTCACGTCTGAGTGAAGTTACAAACCTGCCCCTATTGAAAATATTTGCCTACATCAATTTCACCGAGTCGAGTTTGTTTTTCCGCCCACCATGTATGAACGGGGAATGGAAGCAGAAACAGAGGTCTTTCGGACGAGCTTGAATCAAATGAGTTTTGTCGCCCATGTTTGACGCCCACCGTGTCGGAATGGGCTCAGAGGCGGTCGTGTCACGTCTAATTGAAGTTACTAACCTACCTTTATTTAGAGTAGTGGAAATCGGGCCGATGGATTGTCCGTGTAATGGGTAGACAGTAATTTCCATCTCCCAAACACTTGGCTTCGGGCAGCCGACGTGGGAGTGGACTTTTTGCCGCTTCTTTCGAATTTTGGGACAATAAGCATCCATGTTTAGCCTGCCAACTAAATTCGAATCCATTTTGTATTCCTATATGAATCTTTATAAATCATTCTATGTGTTTTTATATATATCTTCAAAACAACGACAAAGATCTATTCCACTGTCATATATGAATATGGTTTCCAAATGCCGATACTCAAATTCAGAAGCTAGAATCCAGTTTAAGGTGAATTCAAATATTTGGAACACTTCATGTCCAACTCAAATGTCACACGCAGCATAATGTGTACTCCCATTTAGATATGTACACAAGTGATGTATCAAGAGTCAAATACCGAGTCAATCAACCAAGAATGTACAGAATTAACAGACATATAAACACTTATAGATTATATGGATCAATAATATCAACTAACATACATAAGCCAGGCCGCTGTACTTTGTTTTGCTACAACAGCATCCTTTTTTAGCCAGCATGTTGGCCCTTTCCGATGCGTGCCACTTATGGTCCATCTATATTACTATTATTGCTGAATGCACATTCAGCCCGATTGGCATATTTGTAGGTATGTCACAACAATCCAAATGAAATGTATCCGAGTCTTATCAATTAATACAGACTTGTGCTCAAATAAAATTACAAATCAAAAAACAAAAACCAAAAACAATTATTACATGATCTCTAAAACAAATGGTTTGATTGATTACATGAACAAACAACACAAAGGTTATTCAACGATGGAAAGAATATTTCACCTATGATTTACCAAGTGGGAATTTAATTTGCTTTTTTCCTTCAGGACCTTAACAATGTGGTCAGTCTCAGCTTGCTTCGTTTTGAAATCCACCAAATATTTAATGGTTGTCTTGAGTATTGCTTGCGATTGTGCTGTTTGCTTCCTCAACATGTCAACTTCATCTCTAATTGCAGAAGCAGAATCTCTTTGTACCACTAGTTTAGCCTCTAGATCTTCAGTAGTTGGCAATTCATAATGCACGATTGGGCCGGTGCCACTGCTGTGGGATGGTGCAACATCCATGGGGACCTCGCTCTTTGATCTTGGGCTAACCTATTTTGCCATTAATGTTCCAATTGGATTAAAAAAAGTTGAAGTTAATAAAACATCTCAAGTAGGAGTTATAACAGCAAACCAGTTCAACAAATAAGGAATTAAAGAGTTTCAATTGGATGCTGAAAAGTAGTTCTTGACATCATTGTAACCCGCTGTTGCAGTAGCAAAGCAGTTAAACAAACAAGTAGCTATTTAAGTTAAGGCAAATAGGTAATTCTTAACAGTAAATATCAAACACATAGATAGGCGTAGTCTACAATAGGATTAATGAGCTGTGGCATTATGTAATCAGTAGCAAACTAAATTAAGCCAAGCAACGTAATTGAACAATTTTGCAATAGGTTCCTAACTAAAATTTCGAGAAGCAGGTAACTGAACTTACGCTAGTTCTTTGTATAGGCACACTGCAACTTCTTTTTCGCTTACAAGGTTGTACGAAGGAGTCCATGGCATCAATTTCTTGGATACGCAGTCCCAATACTTCTTTCTTCCCACACTGCATTGGTAAGTTGAATGGTTAATCTGGTAAGATGGTGCATCCTTGATATGTTATATGAGGACGTGTAGTCAGACTAGTTGGAGCCACACACATCACACTGGCTTTTACTGTATATTTCATGCGATTACTTTTGGCATATCGAGATCTACGCAATCTACAATAGGATGAAAAACTGGCATCCTTCACATTATTGGCGAACTCAGTTCATAGAAACAAGCAATTTAACCATTCTGTGGGTAAATCAAAAGCACCACTGGAATATTTTTCACTACCCAATCATACACGCAAAAAGGGCGACGCCACCGTAGGGGATGGTATGGGCGGCCGCCTCAGGTGGCTGGAAAGTGTGCACCTAGTTTGAGTCGTCCAGGTTGGCCCAGGCTAGTTTTGTTCATCCCAACGCATGAGCAGGCAATGTAAAAAATGAAGAAAAATGTTTCAATTTGGATGGGCCAATAACATAAGTGCAAGGCAGGCCCTATAGCAGGCTCACGGCCCAAACGAGCGCCTCCCATATCGATCGACAGCAGGAAAATCCCAATTCATTCACTCCAGCCTCCAGTCTGGTTCACTCCTAACCTAGCCGTCGCTGGACAGACCGACACAGCACTTCCTCGCACCCTCGTTGGAGGACGGTTGCCGGGCTTCAAGTGAACGGAATGATAAGAAGATGAAGATCCAACCCTGGGTGTAGCCTGCGTGGGAGGCAGCAGCGGCAACACAGGCATGTCATCGAGCTTGCGCAAACGGACAGTCGCTGCTTGCAAGAGTAGCATGCACAACGAGCAGGTACATCACATCCCTGATTATATCTAATTCAACTCTTCAATTTCTGTCCAATAGTGTCAGGACCCCGACTCGATGTCACATCGATCTAGCTTGTAACACCTCATATCACTTTGCGACCTCACGCACGGTATCCCCACGGGTGTCGCCTTACCTTTTCCCGGGACCGTTTGCGCCTTTTGGCTCACATATATGATGGTGTCGCTAGCATCCATATGATAGGGAGCCCGGGCTGACATGACTAGTTGTAAACCCAAAGTGGCACAGACTTACAGGGACAGGCATCCATGACCCAGCTTCGAACGTGTCGGTCATCAGCAAGTGGGTTCGGGCTGTAGCACTGGGCTAGCAGGACTCCGGTAAACCGGGCTGTAGCGGGCTAACAGGACTCTGGTACTCAATGCGTGACATTTCCCCGAAGGGACACTCACAGGAACGAAGAAGGACACATGCCGGCCAGCCTAAGTGTTCCAGAGCCGTAGCAAGCTACCATGGCTCAGCGGTAACACTAGGAGACATTTCCCGGTAAGAGAGGCTACTAAAGATAAACAACTAGATAGTCAGATCCCACACATACCAAGCATTTCAATAACATACACACAATATGCTCGATATGTGCAAACACAACATAGCATCACAACATGACTCTATGACACAAGTACTTTATTTAAGGCTCAGAGAGCCATACATAACATACACAAAGGTACGGGTCACACGACCCAGCATTCAAGTCATACAGTCATACAAACCAGCAGCGGAAGTAGCTTGTCTGAGTACAGACAACTAGTAAAATAAAAGAGGCTTGGAAAGCCTAGCTATACTACGTGGTCCTTCACAAGCTTAGGATCACCACCTGGGCCTTAGCCTACTCATTGATGTCAACGTCTACGAAGAACCCATCAGAAGGGGTTGCATCATCTTCTGTAAAAATGTAAATTATAGCAACATGAGTACAAAGGTACTCAGCAAGACTTACATCAGATCCTACATACATGCACATTATCAAGAAGGGTTGGTGGAGTTATTGCAGCAAGCCAGCTTTGACTCTTGGCTAGGCTATCCTACGAGACTCCAACTTGAAATGGTTTTGCGTACACGAGTCCACTACTCACCACTTCAATACACTACCGAGGATCCACCTCCGTCTTCCTACGGAAGAGCCATCCTCGGCACTCACACTTATCTTGAGGCTTTTAGTAGTTTCCATTTACTTGTCTATGAACTGTATAGGCAACCAAGTAGTCCTTTACCGCGGACGCGGCTATTCGAATAGATCATGATAACCCTGCAGGGGTGTACTTCTTCATACATGTTTCCACCACTTAGCGTCTGCACACGACATGTGCTCGGCAGACTTCAAGCGAAAGCCGACGTGGGTGTAGACCACGACCTACCTAAACACCTAAGTCTCTAGTCCAGGTTTATCGCCTATCCAGGTTCCATCCGCAGGGAGTCCGGCCGAGGTTTCCCATACGGCCCCGAACGATGTGAACAGGGTTCCCGAGATACCTAACGGGTATTCGGTACACCCGGCCACGTACCTACCGCATCACAGCCCACCCCTACGGTCAGCGCTGTCCACGGCCTCCAGTAGGCTACAAACACCAGAAACTACTTGCAACTCCTGGACAGAGAGCTAGGGTGAATAAGAAGTCGAGCGGGGTCATATTTCAGGGCCCAATGCATGGTAGTAGCTGTATCTTAAATCACACATACAGATCTCAGTGCTTAAGGTCGGCTTCAATGAAACAACCCACCATGTACTCCTACATGGCCTCTCATCGATACCTTTACCAAATCGTGTTCACCACACCACTCTCATTACCGACATAATCATTTCACTCTAGCCCATCACCCAGATGAACCAGACCTGACACGACTCTAAGCATAGCAGGCATAGCAAGGTAGGAACAACACATACATATGGCTCAATCAACTCCTACACATGCTAGTGGGTTTCATCTAGTTACTGTGGCAATGACAGGTCATGCAGAGGAAGTGGGTTCAACTACCGTAGCACACAGCAGTTTGAAACGCGTTGTCTTAATGCAGTAAAAGAGAGCAGGAGCGAGAACATGGGATTGTATCGATATGATCAAATGGTTGGTTGCTTGCCTGATGGTTCGATGCACTGATACGGTTCTTCGTTAGGGTAATCACGGTACTCCTCGGAGGCAGAACCTGCCGCAAGAACACCGATACACAACCATCACCAAACAATGTGCAACAATATGATGCATGCATGAAACATGGCAATATGAGTGTGTTGGGCTAATGCAACTAAGACCAGAAGGGTTTGAACCAATTTGAATCAAAGATTCAAATTTCAAACTCAAACATGGCCCTTTAAAGTGTTTTTCCTTGTTCTGCATTAAACATCAAGTTAACTTGTTTAATCATGCATGAAAATAGTACAGATGGATAGATTGGATTTTTTTGATCATTTTTCATATATAATTTGTCTGATTTGGAGTTACAGAATAAAAGTTATGAATTTTTGAAGTTTAAACTATATTCTGGAATTTCCTATATTAGATTAATTCCAGAAAATCAATTACTGCGTCAGCCTGACGTCAGTGTGACGTCAGCAGGTCAACGGGACACGTCCGGGTCAAACCTGACAGTGGGTCCCGCGTGTCAGTGTGATTAGATTAGTTAAAGTTTAATTAAAACTAAACCTGTTTAATTAACAGGGCTGGGCCCCACCTGTCATAGACTCAGGGGAGTTAACCAGGGCCCACCCGTGGTCAAACCCGGGTCGGCTGCACCGGCGTTTAGCCGCCGGCGAGCCCGACGCGGCGGCGGAAGTGGTTTTTGCCGTTCCGGCCACCAAACGAGTCGCGGAGACCACCGGAGTGGAGCTGAGGACGAGCCGCAGCTCTTGGTGGAGTCCGTTGGGGTCGGGGTGGCCGGAGTTGGCGCCGGCGACGACTTTGGCGGCCACCGGAGTTCGGCCAAAGCCGAACCTGTCGCTAGGGGGGTCGGTGAGGTGCGGGGAGTAGCTAGTTAGGTGCTACGTGACGCGGGGAGCATGATGGACACCAGTTTGTGGCCGGAGGGTGACCGGGAGCACGTCGGCGACGAGCTGAACGGTGGTGGGTGCGGTTGAGCTCCGGGAGGTCGCTACACGGCTCGGGAGCAAGAAAAGAGGGGAGGGGAAGATGGCTAAGCTCACAGGGAGTTCGACGGAGCCCTTGGTGCGGCCGGGGACGGACCGGAGCAACGACGGCGTTGAAGGGGATCTCCGGCGACGGCGGTTCGGGCGAGGTCGTTGCGGTGGACTCGGGCGTTGCGAGCGCTCGGGGCTCGGCTTGCTCGATGAAGTGGACAACGGCGGAGCTCCTGGACACGATGAGAGGACGCACGGGCGGCGGGGAGCACGGCTACGACGTAGGCACGGCGGTGGTAGCGTCGGCCATGGCTGGGGGGCGCGAGGGGGAGGAGCTGGAGAGGAAGGGGGGTGTCTGGGGGGTTCGGGGGAGAGAGGGAGGGCGATCCACGACGTCACCGGGCGAGGGGAACAGCGAGGCGGTGAGCAGGTGCGTGGCGCGCGCTGCGGTCGCCGTCGGGCACCTGCCTGCCTGCCTGGCCGGCAAGCAGCTCGCTGGAGCGGCGCTGGGCTGGGCCGGCAGGTGGGCCGGGTGCTGGCGCCAGGTAAGTTTTTCCCTTTTTCTCTGTTTTCTGTTTTTAAATACTTCTGCAACTTTGTTGAATTAAATAAAATACTTAGGCAACTCCTAAAATCACCAAACTACTCCTGGTCCATAGTTGGATTATTTCCAACATGAAACATTTTAGTTTGGAGATATTTGAGCATTTAAATATTTTATATAATTTTAAATGCCCAAATTCAAATATTTATGAATTAATTCAAAAACCCTAAGATGGCCTAGGAAAATGTGCATCACTTTTGGCAGAGGTTCTGAACCAAGACAAAAATGATGGGCATTTTAGAAGGGCATTTCAGGTTCATTGAAAAAGTTTTTAGTAAACCCTATTTGGTTTCAGAGGGGGCTGGGGGTTCTGTCATCCCCATTTCAGGTTTCTGATGAAAGAATAAACATGATGCAACACTCTAATGCATGAACTAGCTAGGGTGTGACAACTCACCCCCACTCAAAAGAATCTCGTCCCGAGATTTGGGTTCCTCCGGAAAGAGGGCGGGGTACTCGAGTCGAAGACGATCCTCCCTTTCCCAAGTTGCTTCATCCTCAGAATGGTGCGACCATTAAACTTTGAGAAACTTGATATTATGACGTCGAGTGGTACGCTCGGCCTGATCGAGGATACGAATGGGGTACTCTCGATACGTAAGATTATCTTGGAGATCAAGCGTTTCGTGGTCCACTCCACGGATAGGATCCGAGAAGCAACGCCTGAGTTGAGAAACGTGGAAGACATCGTGGACTCTGGAGAGATGCGGAGGTAGTTCCAACTGGTAGGCAACTTCTCCTCGTTTAGCGAGAATGCGAAAAGGTCCAATGTAACGAGGAGCCAATTTGCCTTTGATACCGAAATGATGGGTTCCCTTCAGAGGGGTAACCCGAAGGTAAGCATTCTCGTCAACCTCGAAAGTCATAGCCTTATGTTTTCGGTCATATTGACTCTTTTGACGAGATTGGGCTGTTTTCAACTTTTCACGAACGATGCGAACTTGCTCTTCTGCTTCCTGAATCATATCCGGGCCAAAGAATTGTCTTTCCCCGGTTTCTGACCAGTTAAGGGGTGTTCGACACCGTCGTCCATAGAGAACTTCAAAAGGGGCTTTACCCAAGCTAGATTGATAGCTGTTGTTGTAAGCGAATTCGGCAAATGGAAGGCATTTCTCCCATCCATTCCGAATGAGATAACAGAGGCTCGAAGCATGTCTTCTAGAATCTGGTTGACGCGTTCTACTTGACCACTAGATTGAGGGTGAAAGCGGTGCTAAAGGAAAGGCGGGTTCCCATAGCATTTTGGAAACTTTCCCAAAATCGAGAGGTGAAAAGACTTCCTCGATCCGAGTTAATTTCCAAAGGAACACCATGGAGAGACACTATTCGGGAGATGTATAAGTCTGCCAACTGACTAGCGGTTATACTCTCACGAACAGGTAAGAAATGGGCCACTTTGGAAAGACGATCGACAACGACGAAGATAGCATTATTCCCTCTCTTGGTCCTGGGAAAACCGGTAATGAAATCCATACCAATTTTATCCCATTTCCATTCAGGAATAGCTAGGGGTTGAAGGGTGCCAGCAGGCCGTTGATGCTCTGCTTTTACACGACGGCAGACGTCGCAGTTAGCAATATACTGAGCAATTTCTCTCTTCATCCTAGTCCACCAGAACCTCTGGCGTAGGTCCTGATACATCTTGGTACTACCGGGATGAATGGTGAGAGGAGATTCATGAGCCTCCTTAAGGATCAACTGCCGTAGATGCTGGTTCTTGGGAACCACTAAACGGTTCTCAAAGTACACAACACCATGATCATTTGTGGAGAAACAACTAGCACCTCCGCTAGCAATGTTCTCCTTGATTTTAGATATTCCCTTATCTCGCTTTTGGGCAGCGATGATTTGATCCGTAAGAGTAGGTTTCGCCACCAAGGTGGAAAGAAATCCTTGAGGAACAATGTGAAGGTTAAGCTTCCGAAATTCCTCATGGAGAAGCGGTTGACTTTGTTGTAACATCAGGTTGTTACAATAAGATTTACGACTTAGCGCATCAGCCATGACGTTGGCTTTCCCTGGGGTGTAAGTTATTCCTAAGTCGAAATCTGTGATCAACTCAACCCAACGTCTTTGCCTGAGATTCAAATCCGGTTGGGTGAAGATGTACTTCAGACTTTGGTGATCAGTGAATATTTCGCAACGATTACCGAGGAGGTAATGTCGCCAGGTCTTAAGTGCATAGACTACGGCTGCAAGCTCTAGATCATGAGTAGGATAATTCTCCTCATGTGGGTGCAATTGCCGTGAAGCGTAAGCAATTACGTGTCGATCTTGCATGAGAATGCAACCTAGTCCTTGTCGCGAGGCGTCGCAGTAGATAACAAAGTCCTTAGAGAAGTCTGGCGGTACCAGTACGGGAGCAGAAGTCAGGCGTCTTTTCAGTTCCTGAAAGCTGTGCTCACATTGTGGAGTCCATTCGAACTTTTTATCTTTCTTGAGGAGTTCGGTTAGAGGTTTTGCAACTTTGGAGAAGTTCTCGACAAAGCGACGGCAATAGCTTGCTAAGCCCAGAAAACTCCGAACTTGCTTGACCGATTCAGGTGGAGTCCAATTAAGGACGGCTTGAACTCGCTCAGGGTTAACAGCAATACCTTTACCAGATATTACATGACCCAGATAGGTCACTTCTGACAACCAAAATTCACATTTAGAAAATTTGGCATAAAGGCGATGCTCTCGAAGTTTCTTCAACACTAGCCTTAGATGTTCGGCATGTTCTTCCTCGTCCTTGGAGTAGATGAGTATATCATCGAGGTAAACCACGACGAATTTATCCAAATACTCCATGAAGATTGAGTTCATTAACCGAGAAAAGGTGGCTGGAGCGTTGGTTAAACCGAAGGACATGACGGTGTACTCGTATTGGCCATAACGAGTAACAAAGGCCGTTTTAGGAATGTCCCCGTTTCTGATTTTGATTTGATGGTAGCCCAACCTCAAATCCATTTTGGAGAAGACTGAGGATCCAGCGAGCTGATCATACAGGTCGTTGATCCTGGGAGCGGATATTTGTTCTTGATTGTGACCAAATTGACAGGTCGATAATCTACAACCATCCGGTCCGTACCATCCTTCTTCTTGACGAAGAGGACGGGGCAAGCCCACGGAGATGAACTAGGTCGGATGAAACCCATTTTCAAGGACTCATCGAGTTGTTTCTTAAGCTCGGCTAGTTCTAGTGGTGCCATCTTATAGGGTCTTCTAGCAATCGGGACGGTTCCTGGAATGAGGTCTATTACAAACTCCACATCCCTGTCAGGTGGAACACCTGGCAATTCCTCTAGGAAGACATCCGGGAAGTCACAGACTACCGGAACGTCCTCAAGGTCTGGCAAAGGGCTGGCGTTAAGAGAATATAACTGTCGCTTGGCTATTCGGGTCAAGACATTGACTATCTTCCCCGAAGGATGGGTGAGTTGAACAGTCCTAGAGAAACAATCAATTTTGGCATGATGAGCTGACATCCAGTCCATACCCAAAATGATATTAATATCTGAAAATTTAAGGGCTATCAGAGATGCAAGGAAAACAAGTCTGTCGACTTGGATTTCATTTCCATAACTTACCCTGGAGGTCTTCCATCTAGAACCGGGAGTAGAAATTTCCATAGTGGATGGCATGTCACAGAATGCGGTGTTATGCAAACGAGCATAGTTCTCGGATATAAATGAATGAGAGGCTCCTGTATCGAAAAGAACAGATGCCGGGTGGCAATTAACAAGGAGCGTACCGAGAACGACGTTGGGATCCTCTTGAGCTTCTTCGGCAGAGATACAGTTGACATGGCCACGTGTAGCGGTGGCCGGCTTGGCGTGGAACACTTTCCCTGTCGGCTTGCCACGGCCAACAGCTTTAGCAGGTTGGTTGGGGTTGGTCTGGGGACACTCACGCATATAGTGGCCAGATTCCCCACACTTGAAACAAGTCACGGAACTGGTACGTGGAGGAGCACTGTTGGTTGGACCACCATAGGGCTTGGCTGGTGCAGACTGTTGAACGGGGCGAGGCGCCTGGAAGGATGGCCTCGGTGTGAACCTGGGTGGCAGGGCAGTGTTGGGCACCCACACGCGGCGCTTCTGAGGACCAGCACCGGATGAGGAACCCACGTCACGGCCATGCTTGCGTGTTGCGTCATAATCAGTCTGACCAGTCTCAGCACTGATGGCCTTGTTAACAAGCTTCTGAAAAGATGTGCACTCATGCAGACGGAGGTCGCGGCGAAGCTCAGGACTAAGCCCCTTACGGAACCTTGCTTGCTTCTTGGCATCGGTAGAAACTTCCTCAGTGGCATATCGTGCGAGGTTACCGAACTCCCTGCTGTAAGCATCCACAGAGAGTCGGCCCTGAGTGAAACTGCAAAATTCCTCACGTTTACGGTCCATGAGACCCTCCAGAATGTGATGTTCACGGAAAGCCTCGCTGAATTCAGCCCAAGTAGTGACATGGCCCGCTGGGCGCATAGCTCCATAATTCTCCCACCAGAGACTGGCGGGGCCTTCAAGATGATATGCAGCAAAGGTGACCTTGTCAGCCTCAGCTACTAGCGCGGAACGCAGTTTGTGAGAAATACTGCGAAGCCAGTCATCAGCGTCGAGAGGCTCGACGGAGTGGTGGAACGTGGGTGGATGTAACTTGATGAAATCACTGAGTGACACCACGTTAGTCCTCTGATGGTGTGCTGTGTTCTGTTCAATACGCTCCAACAAACGGTTGGTCTCCCGCTTGTTTCTTTCGGCTTCCATCATAACCTCGGCTAGGGAAGGAGGATGAGGCAGATTTGCATTCCTGACTTCACTGCCTTTGGCCTGCTCTTGGGGAGCAGGGTTAGTGCGCGTGTTGACCATCCTAGGTAAACAAGACAATGATTTAGTCAGAATGATAAAATCCCGACATAGGACACAGAATGTAAGGAATAACTCGGAATGCAAGATGATCATCAGTATGACATGGTAGATACAGAAACTGCTTCTTTATTCCATCGTCATACACACCATACAAGGTTTAGTACAAGACCAAACAAGGTACTATTACGGTGAAAAGAAGGATTACATCTCATCGGAGGCATCCCAAGCTCCTATACATTATTTTTCTACACCTCCGGAAGGCGTACAAACTAGGTCATATCCCACGAGTCACGCAGGATGATAGACGACATAGCTGGTACGAGCTAGTGATACTACCCCTAACTCAGACCGATCCGTAGTAGTTCTCGTAGAAGTCACCTCCATAGCCTGGAAGCTCAACATGATCATCCGGGAACAGACAATCTCACGGAGCTTGTGGACCATAGGGACTAGGATGAGGTCTTGGACCAACAGACGGTGGCCTGCGGGGACCGCAAGGTGGGGTGATGCCTCCTACATCACGCCAACCCATCACGTCTGGCAGAGCAGATCTCACAGGATAGAGATCGCGCATATCCGAATATCCAGCTTGCACCGCCGGTGCAAACCGAGTCAACGTGGCCCAATGGTCAGCACGGGTATTGAAAAGCTCTAGCCTCAAGGCTCGATTTTCACGGTCCTTATCCTCGAGCATCTCAGCAGTGGTGCGAGTCCATGAATCCTCCTGAGTGGGGTCAGCATAGATAGCCTGGAGATACCCTTGTGCTCCCGGAAGTGATCCTGGCATATACCGGAAATCAGAGTCCCGAAATAGGCCAGACCTGACTCGCATGATGGTCATCATAGAATAGGCGGCGTCCTGCACCGCCATCTCAATAGTAACCCCGAGTCCATAGGAGCAGTGAAGGGGCTCGGTGGATCTAGGATAGGATGGAAATATCCTGACAGTGCAAAGATACTGGCTTTGATTGAAGTCTCGGAATTGCTCTTCGACCGTGTACTCAGGATACCAACGGTATCCAGCCTCAGTCATTACCCTGACCAACATGGCAGTATGGCCGGGTACATCTAGGCATCGAGTCAGGCGAACCACTTGATTAAGGTCGCGAGTGGCCATCTGAAAGCACAACCATAATGCAAAGGCATTAGAATTTCTAGCAAAATTTCGGCAGCATAACAGCTGTAAATGCTCAAAAAGGATTTTGAGACATTTGACAAAGGATTTCATGCACACTCAACATCATCATATCAAAGTTCTGAGTCCATCCTAACAACATGATGTGGTAGTAGAACTGAACTAGGCTTGTATCCATCAAACTTATAAGGTACTACTGATTAGTAACACGTGAACCTGATAGAGAGAAAAGATCCTAATTCCTTAACCCCCGGTGGAAGAATAGACTGACTCAGATCAGAATGTCATAAGATAAAGGAGTAAAAAGAACCTTACGTTCCAACCCACAAACAATTCCCCTACATATAACTAAAGAATTTCTAGACTCAACATCGACCAGTTTTGCTTGGAGAACCTACAGGCAGTCCGACTCTGATGCCAACGCTGTCAGGACCCCGACTCGATGTCACATCGATCTAGCTTGTAACACCTCATATCACTTTGCGGCCTCACGCACGGTATCCCCACGGGTGTCGCCTTACCTTTTCCCGGGACCGTTTGCGCCTTTTGGCTCACGTATATGATAGTGTCGCTAGCATCCATATGATAAGGAGCCCGGGCTGACATGACTAGTTGTAAACCCAAAGTGGCACAGACTTACAGGGACAGGCATCCATGACCCAGCTTCGAACGTGTCGGTCATCAGCAAGTGGGTCCGGGCTGTAGCACTGGGCTAGCAGGACTCCGGTAAACCGGGCTGTAGCGGGCTAACAGGACTCCGGTACTCAATGCGTGACATTTCCCCGAAGGGACAGTCACAGGAACGAAGAAGGACACATGCCGGCCAGCCTAAGTGTTCCAGAGCAGTAGCAAGCTACCATGGCTCAGCGGTAACACTAGGAGACATTTCCCGGTAAGAGAGGCTACTAAAGATAAACAACTAGATAGTCAGATCCCACACATACCAAGCATTTCAATACATACACACAATATGCTCGATATGTGCAAATACAACAAGCATCACAACATGACTCTATGACACAAGTACTTTATTTAAGGCTCAGAGAGCCATACATAACATACACAAAGGTACGGGTCACACGACCCAGCATTCAAGTCATACAGTCATACAAACCAGCAGCGGAAGTAGCTTGTCTGAGTACAGACAACTAGTAAAATAAAAGAGGCTTGGAAAGCCTAGCTATACTACGTGGTCCTTCACAAGCTCAGGATCACCACCTGGCCCTTAGCCTACTCATTGATGTCAACGTCTACGAAGAACCCATCAGAAGGGGTTGCATCGTCTTCTGTAAAAATGTAAATTATAGCAACATGAGTACAAAGGTACTCAGCAAGACTTACATCAGATCCTACATACATGCACATTATCAAGAAGGGTTGGTGGAGTTATTGCAGCAAGCCAGCTTTGACTCTTGGCTAGGCTATCCTACGAGACTCCAACTTGAAATGGTTTTGCGTACACGAGTCCACTACTCACCACTTCAATACACTACCGGGGATCCACCTCCGTCTTCCTACGGAGGAGCCATCCTCGGCACTCACACTTATCTTGAGGCTTTTAGTAGTTTCCATTTACTTGTCTATGAACTGTATAGGCAACCAAGTAGTCCTTTACCGCGGACGCGGCTATTCGAATAGATCATGATAACCCTGCAGGGGTGTACTTCTTCATACATGTTTCCACCACTTAGCGTCTGCACACGACATGTGCTCGGCAGACTTCAAGCGAAAGCCGACGTGGGTGTAGACCACGACCTACCTAAACACCTAAGTCTCTAGTCCAGGTTTATCGCCTATCCAGGTTCCATCCGCAGGGAGTCCGGCCGAGGTTTCCCATACGGCCCCGAACGATGTGAACAGGGTTCCCGAGATACCTAACGGGTATTCGGTACACCCGGCCACGTACCTACCGCATCACAGCCCACCCCTACGGTCAGCGCTGTCCACGGCCTCCAGTAGGCTACAAACACCAGAAACTACTTGCAACTCCTGGACAGAGAGCTAGGGTGAATAAGAAGTCGAGCGGGGTCATATTTCAGGGCCCAATGCATGGTAGTAGCTGTATCTTAAATCACACATACAGATCTCAGTGCTTAAGGTCGGCTTCAATGAAACAACCCACCATGTACTCCTACATGGCCTCTCATCGATACCTTTACCAAATCGTGTTCACCACACCACTCTCATTACCGACATAATCATTTCACTCTAGCCCATCACCCAGATGAACCAGACCTGACACGACTCTAAGCATAGCAGGCATAGCAAGGTAGGAACAACACATACATATGGCTCAATCAACTCCTACACATGCTAGTGGGTTTCATCTAGTTACTGTGGCAATGACAGGTCATGCAGAGGAAGTGGGTTCAACTACCGTAGCACACAGCAGTTTGAAACGCGTTGTCTTAATGCAGTAAAAGAGAGCAGGAGCGAGAACATGGGATTGTATCGATATGATCAAATGGTTGGTTGCTTGCCTGATGGTTCGATGCACTGATACGGTTCTTCGTTAGGGTAATCACGGTACTCCTCGGAGGCAGAACCTGCCGCAAGAACACCGATACACAACCATCACCAAACAATGTGCAACAATATGATGCATGCATGAAACATGGCAATATGAGTGTGTTGGGCTAATGCAACTAAGACCAAAAGGGTTTGAACCAATTTGAATCAAAGATTCAAATTTCAAACTCAAACATGGCCCTTTAAAGTGTTTTTCCTTGTTCTGCATTAAACATCAGGTTAACTTGTTTAATCATGCATGAAAATAGTACAGATGGATAGATTGGATTTTTCTGATCATTTTTCATATATAATTTGTCTGATTTGGAGTTACAGAATAAAAGTTATGAATTTTTGAAGTTTAAACTATATTCTGGAATTTCCTATATTAGATTAATTCCAGAAAATCAATTACTGCGTCAGTCTGACGTCAGTGTGACGTCAGCAGGTCAACGGGACACGTCTGGGTCAAACCTGACAGTGGGTCCCGCGTGTCAGTGTGATTAGATTAGTTAAAGTTTAATTAAAACTAAACCTGTTTAATTAACAGGGCTGGGCCCCACCTGTCATAGACTCAGGGGAGTCAACCAGGGCCCACCCGTGGTCAAACCCAGGTCGGCTGCACTGGTGTTTAGCCGCCGGCGAGCCCGACGCAGCGGCGGAAGTGGTTTTTGCCGTTCCGGCCACCAAATAGGTCGCGGAGACCACCGGAGTGGAGCTGAGGACGAGCCGCAGCTCTTGGTGGAGTCCGTTGGGGTCGGGGTGGCCGGAGTTGGCGCCGGCGACGACTTTGGCGGCCACCGGAGTTCGGCCAAAGTCGAACTTGTCGCTAGGGGGGTCGGTGAGGTGCGGGGAGTAGCTAGTTAGGTGCTACGTGACGCGGGGAGCATGATGGACACCAGTTTGTGGCCGGAGGGTGACCGGGAGCACGTCGGCGGCGAGCTCCACGATGGTGGGTGCGGTTGAGCTCCGGGAGGTCGCTACACGGCTCGGGAGCAAGAAAAGAGGGGAGGGGAAGATGGCTAAGCTCACAGGGAGTTCGACGGAGCCCTTGGTGCGGCCGGGGACGGACCGGAGCGACGACGGCGTTGAAGGGGATCTCCGGCGACGGCGGTTCGGGCGAGGTCGTTGCGGTGGACTCGGGCATTGCGAACGCTCGGGGCTCATCTTGCTCGATGAAGTGGACAGCGGCGCAGCTCCTGGACACGACGAGAGGACGCACGGGCGGCGGGGAGCACGACTACGACGTAGGCACGACGGTGGTAGCGTCGGCCATGGCTGGGGGGCGCGAGGGGGAGGAGCTGGAGAGGAAGGGGGGTGTCTGGGGGGGTCGGGGGAGAGAGAGAGGGCGATCCACGACGTCACCGGGCGAGGGGAACGGCGAGGCGGTGAGCAGGTGCGTGGCGCGCGCTGCGGTCGCCGTTGGGCACCTGCCTGCCTGCCTGGCCGGCAAGCAGCTCGCTGGAGCGGCGCTGGGCTGGGCCGGCAGGTGGGCCGGGTGCTGGCGCCAGGTAAGTTTTTCCCTTTTTCTCTGTTTTCTGTTTTTTAAATACTTCTGCAACTTTGTTGAATTAAATAAAATACTTAGGCAACTCCTAAAATCACCAAACTACTCCTGGTCCATAGTTGGATTATTTCCAACATGAAACATTTTAGTTTGGAGATATTTGAGCATTTAAATATTTTATATAATTTTAAATTCCCAAATTCAAATATTTATGAATTAATTCAAAAACCCTAAGATGGCCTAGGAAAATGTGCATCACTTTTGGCAGAGGTTCTGAACCAAGACAAAAATGATGGGCATTTTAGAAGGGCATTTTAGGTTCATTGAAGAAGTTTTAGTAAACCCTAGTTGGTTTCAGAGGGGGCTGGGGGTTCTGTCATCCCCATTTCAGGTTTCTGATGAAAGAATAAACATGATGCAACACTCTAATGCATGAACTAGCTAGGGTGTGACAAATAGTTAAACCTGACGGTGTTGTAAAACTGCTTGTATGTAGGGAATCTATGAAAAAATGAACCCAATTTCCACTTATTTTATAACTCCCCAAATCAATACTGAATTGACTGAATCTGATATATCTAATCAAGTTTCTGGTGCAAACATACAAGCTCATGTTGTTCTTGACCCTGAAGTGTCAAATGAACAGACTGCTAATGAAGGATTTGATGCAAACATTTTACATGCTCCTGGTGATGAACATATAGTGTCTAATGAGGGATCTAATGCAAGCATTTTGCAACATCATTGAAGGATTTAGTGTCTAATGATGATCTTCTATGTTGAGCGAGACAAAGATTTGCAGGCATTGATGACAAGCAAATTATAGTGCATTTTCATAGCTTTAGGAAACCTCGATGCCATCTACCAAAAAGTCCCCGTATCATGACAACATAGCATAAATACTTTTCTAATATGTTGTTTGAAACTATTGGCATACTTGTGCAGGATAGATATATTGATATGCAGTTTGCGCACTGGTTATAGGTGCAATTACACTTCGATATTTTCAGCCAGAGAATGAATAATTCAAGCAGGTACAGACCATGTTTGTAGTCCTTGTACACCATGTTGCATTTTGTGTTTTTTGCTGCTTGCATCATTTAGTGTTTATAATCTGAACTACTTTGGATCATTAGCTGGTTTTCAAAGTGCATGTAGCTTCACATTTCTCAAGTTATGTTGATTTCCGGAGTGCAAGTGCCTTCGTATTTTTTAAGTTAAATGTCCGCCCCTGGTAACTTGAATTGGTGGATCCGCCACTTCACACAAATCATACACGAATGCTAGTACGAATTAAATGAAATGCATGGACTTACGCTAGCTCGTTGTACAGGCTCATTGCAGCTCTGCTTGCGCTTGGGATGTTCCATGTACAAGTCCATGTTACCACTTGTTTGGATTGCAGGCCTTGTGCTCCTTGCATCCCCCTCTGCATTTTTGACACGGTGAATCGTTGATCAAATAAGAGGAATCGACCTTGATGTTGTACCGAAGGACAGTACATACAAGGTTATACGGATGTGCAGGATGTGTACCAGACCCCGTAGCGCCGTCATGCTTCGCTAAAAAATGGATTTGCTTGTTTCAGATGATATCTCCAAAATAAATAAGAGTTAAAGTCAGAGTTGCATAGGCGTGTAATCTAAGAGAGCAGTGAAAGGATATCCAAACATCGTCGTAACAGTGCACAAGGGAGTGATGTGTGGATACCTAGTTCGGGCCGGCGTTTGGGCATGCTCGCCTAGATAGAGTGCAGGTCACTTTAGAGCCGTTGAGGGTGATGCGCTGGCGTTGGCTGGCCGCGCACGGATGCAGATCTTGAGTGGCAGCGGAGCGCTACGATGCGGTGGACGAGACTGTTGGTGAAGCCCAAACGGCCTCGGGTGGCGGAGGTGCGACGATGTGCTCGGTGAAGTAGCCCCAGTGAGCTGGGAGACAACATCGGTGAAGTGCACCTAATGCGGAGGAAGTCGGTGTCTGTGAGAGGCGCCGGTTGCGGCGGCCGACATTGTCGGTGGACCACCTGGTGCGGTGGACGAGGGCGTAGATGAGGTAGCTCCGGTGCGGTGGTGAAGTACGACTGTCGTCTTCGTCTTTGTCATCCAGCACAGAGGTGGGGAAAGAGACGAGACGAGGGGCGATTCGAACTTTGCTTGGGTTGGCAGCAAATTAGGGATTTGAGCAATCTGGGCGCGGAATGGGACGGTGGAGAAGGGAGATTTTGCAGGGCTGGAATTGGGGCCGCCAGATATTTCAATCCGAAACGTGGAAGAGCGAACTTATTTTGTCGTTGTCCTTTGGGGGGGGTTACGGGAGGGAGGGAGGGGGTGGTTGGGTGCTACGCGTCCGTCCGACACACGCGACCACCCCGACACAACCCTGGTCTGCCTGGTGCGCCTACATTTGAGAATGCAAATGAATCTTCTTTCATTTGCAAACGAATCTGTATGTATTACCATGCCCGTGTTTTCCTTGCAATAATTAGTCATTAGAAATGATATACTCCCTCCGTTCAATTTTGTAAGTCATTTCAGACAACTTAAAATGAACTATTTTGCACATTGTCTGAAATGTCTTCAAGGTCTTATAAAAGTGAACAAAGGGTGTACTATAAATTAATTAGTGAGGAGTTATTTGAAAACAAATCGAAACGGTATCCACGGTATCCACGCTAACATGGATTAGAGTGTGTGTCACATAATTAGTTGTTTGAATTAGAGTGTGTGTCACGTAGCGATCTCCAATTCTAACGTGGATTTCGCATTTCACTGTATCCACGCTACTTTTTTAATACAAATTCATATGTATATGATGAACACCATGGTGGTGAGAAAACTTTTGGATGGATTCAAACATATGACCTACAAAATAGCACAACAAATTGAGTCAATGTCAACTTTTCAAAACCTAGTATGGCACGAATTCGAAATAATTACCCATATGCATGGTCCTCAGTTCAAATCTTACAATGTACACCGAATTGAAACATTGATATTAAGTCTCGTAGTATGTACATTCAAATGTTGTTTTTAGCCCCCCCCCCCCCCCCCCCCCGCACACACGCTACATACTTCCTATATCGGTCTATTCCTCTCCTAACCACCTTAGGAAGCTATCAGTTTCCAACACACGTTCATTCTTTCTCTCCATGTTTCGATCTCTAAGTCTCTCAACTACACAAACCCTTTTCCACTCTGTTACCAAATGTATTTACCTCACACACTCGCCATTGCACCCCATGCCAAGCTCTATCTCTCTCGCTCTCCCTCTCACCCTCTCGCGCTAAATACATGCATTGCCTATCTAGCCCCCTCCCACAACCTCTCGTGTGCACGCACGCATGTTGTCTATCTAGGTCACTCCCTCGAGATTGTCTCACTCTTTCTTCCACACGGCGGGCCACACTCGCTCAGTCTCGCTCTCTTTATCCGAGTCTCGTTTAACCTCGTTTTCTTTCACACGCAAATGATATATCTCCCCGTTCGGGCCTCGATCGACACACTCTATACTCTCTCATGCAGATTGTCTATCTAGGTCAGTCCATCCAAGCCACCCCCACTCTTTTGACCTCATGGCGGGCCACGCTCACTCAATCTCTCTCTCTCTCTGTATGTCTTGATTGACCTTGCTCTTTCTCAGACAAAAACGATATATCACCATGTTTTAGCCAAATTCGACCTATTCACATTGTATACTCTCCCACGCACATTGTCTATCTAGGTCACTCTCTCCAACCCGTCTCACTCTTTCGATCGCACGATGACCCTATGTGATCGATTAACCTTGCTTCCTCCCACACACAAAATATATCTACACGTCTGTGACTGGATCATCTCTCAAGCTCTATCTTACAGCCCTCACCCTTGCCAAAAGCTCAATCGGACAATATCTCTCCGGAGCATATATATCTGTTCAATGAATGTCGGACCACACTCACTTTGTCTCTCTATCTATATGTCTCTCGATTGACCTCGGTTTCTCACACCGTATCTTCCACACATTGAAGCTACCTCTCCCTCCCTCGCAAAGCTGGAGCTATTTACATTGCGAGGGGCACTCCAACCTTGGATTAATTTGTGTAGGCATTTATTTTGGTCGGTTTAGATTATATGTTCGTAGCATTCGGCCCACAACTACTCCAAACACCGTTGCAACCCCCGCAACTCCCCTAGTTGATTTCCCTCTGGCTCGGTCATCGCTCTCTCGCACGTCCTTTCTCACCTTCAACGTCGCACCATGGTATTATTGCAAAAAACTCTATTGTTCTCTTTAATTATTATAAATAAGCTACAAAACTACACACCAATAGTCCACTTGGAATGGAACAAATTTTGACCCACAAATTAAAGTGCTACAAACTACACATAGAGGGGCCCACATGTCATGAAACAAATTTGGACCCATGTGCAAATTAAAAAATAAAGGACAAGGATCAAACATGCGACCAGGGCCTAAAAGACGCACGTCAATAGGCAACATACGTAGAACAACAATGTTTGTTGTACCCCCCCCCCTTGTTCACATAATGTTTTTATATTACCACAACCTATTTAATGGATAACATGTAATATTATTTTTAGTACTATTCACCTTCACTTATTGGTGGGTTCCATGTGTGGTCTCTCTCTCTCCTCCCCTTCTGCGTTTAGACGCACGTGCAAACACGAAGAACTCGCGGGCGATGTTTCCGTTGACCATATCTGGATGCGTTCACAAGTTACGGCACCGGTTTCACGTACTAGCAGCACTAGTCAGTGTGTACGTGCAATGCACGTTAATTTGGAAGTATATTAAGTGCATGCGGATATTAAGTAGGATATTGTTTGCGTGTTATTATGTGATTAGCATTATTTTTGGCATGAAATTAACTTCACACTAAATGTGTTGAGCGCTTGACATTGAAGAAGTCTAGGTCGTTGGATGACAAGGAATACATGTGCCTTGATGAAGTTTTATATTTAATTTGATATGGCTCTAGCAGAACATTCAATTGATCAAACAATAGAATTCGTTCAGTGTGACTCCGACTTTAAATTATACGATGATCGATATAAAATAAACGGAAATGATAAACGTTCGGATTTTAAGCATGCCAATCCGAACTTTTTTCATGGAAAATTTAGATTACGCGGCGGCTTCGGGGGCGTCTTGCGGTGGGAAGCAGCTCCTCTGCCGTGCTCTGTGTGTCGTCGGGCCACTGACCGACGGTGACGGCGGCGTCTTGCGCCATTGTTGGTGTACACATGGACGTTGTCCTAGCTTCAAGGAAGGCCAAAATGTTCTAGACTTCGGAGCGAGTCAACTGGTGGGAGGAGGCGACTGGTGTTGGTGCAAGGAATCGGTCGACGGCGGACATCCATGCCACTAAGGGGGGCACTGGCACCCGTGCGGGGACATGCGCTGTCAACAGTGTGGCGGAGACATTCGTGTGCATGGGCACCGGCATGGGCACACACGTCAGTGCATGCGCATGCGCATGCGCTGGCAGGTGCACATGCACCAGCACGGGCGGGCGCGTCAGTGCATGCACAGGCGCATGCGCTGGCAAGTGCACGGGCGCGTGAAAGTCGGCGGGGACCTCGTGAAACCCCGTGGGATCCAGCTCAGCGACAATGTGCGGCTCCCATCCCATCAATTCCACGGGGATGGGCGCTGGTGCAGTCGGGGCGATGGGAGCCGGAACTGGAGCGGGGACAGGCGTGACATCTTCCCACAAGGCCAGTTCAAGCTCGTCCCAAAGCGCCTTATGTTCTTGAGACTCCAGCTGGGTGTCTTCCTCAGGAAACTGGAAGACTAAGGGTAGACCATCGTGATGCGGCATGGCATATGTTTAGGTCAGGCTAGTTGGAGGTAGACGACAGGAGAATCGGCGAGGAAGAGAGAATATTGTAGCGATACCAGGTAGTGCAGGGTTGATTTTAAACTGTGGCGCTGGCAACATTAAAAGTGGGAGCAGTTGGGACGAAGCTGGGCGGTGGAGCCTGGTCAAAGGCTCGCCTCCCAGTGAGCCTGCACAGCGGTCTGCTTGCACTCCTCCGTCGACTCGGACGGCACCTGCCGATGAGAAGCGGGGACTCGTGGCGGCACGTAAATGCCCATGGTTTCAATAGTGAAAGCGTTCGCCTTAACGTGACAGGTCTTTGTTCCAAAATACCTTGGCTCTTCATTTGTGCAACTTGTCGTAAGCAACTTGTCTCAAATTGAAGAAAAAACTTACGAAGTAATATTTGTGCCATATCACGTGACCAAGCTCAGTTTCAAGCATTTATGCTCATTTTTGGATTTTCCGAAATTTAAGATCCAGGATTCGAAACAATATCATAACCTGCATCATGCAATAAATTTTCAAGTCGTACATCTGTCCTGTTGTATTTCTTAAGAAAGGATTTGGTTAAACATTTTGCTTAGTTAGACTTCAGACAAGTTATATATGCAGAGTAAAAGGATAATCCCTTCATACCAGTGCATTGCCTGATATATTAACTTGAGTACTAGGCACGAACAAACTGGCTCAATTTTGTGCTCATCCTTGTGTAGTAGTAGTAGTAGTAGTACAAGCAATGTAGTTGACAGGTGACCTTGACAAGCGGCGATCGAGGGAATTGAACCATGCTCGGAATGGTAGGTAATGTTTTCTAGTTACTAAAGCATCTCTTCGTTGTTCATCGGTAGTCATTATGAACCGGGGACATGAGGGGAATTTCCTAGGGCTGGAATTCTGGCCGCCAGATATTTTGACTCGAAACACTGATGCTCGACTGGTTGGGGTTGCCTAATGTGCATACCACACACGCCATCCAAGGACACAAGACCGGGTTTATTTTAGGATCAACACGAGCCAAGGTCTGGCTAGTACGCCGTTGGGTCCTACCATTCTCAATGTGGTAATTGATTTATGACGAGTTGTTGAATTAGAATGAGTTTGTGATATAGTGATCTCAACGTGGATTTCATATTTCATGGTATCCCTAGTAAGTTTTCCAATGCAAATTCAAATTTAAAAGATGAACAATATGGAGGTGAGAAAACTTTGTATGTATCAAACATATGACCACACAAACACACGCACACAGACAAACACGCACGAACACAACAACAATCCAATAAGTATAGTGCATCTATTTTTCCAAACCATGCATGTATGACACGAATTCAAAAATACTCCTTCTATTCCAAAATATTAGTCTTTTAGAGAGTTCAACAAGTGACTACATATGGAGCAAAATGATTGAATCTAGACTCTAAAATATATCTATATACATCCGTATGTGCCAGTCCATTTGAAATCTCTAAAAAGACTAATATTTAGGAACAAAGGGAGTAAAATGTAAGTCATGCATGGTCCTCAGTTCAATATTTAAAATGAACATGAAACTGAAACATGAATATTATGTCTAGTACTACAGTACATGCACATGTTGTGTTTAGGTGGAGCTATGATTGTCGGGGGTCAACCCCTCGACCTTAGATAAATAGATTATATTTGTCCCCGCCCTCCCAACCACCGATTGGTTGTGCACCCCCCACCCCTCCTCCCCGGGAGAATATCATGTGCCCCCATACCATAGATGCTATATGTCGATACGAGTTGCTTGGAGCTTATAGATCTAAGATATATATAGTAGCTCACATGATGTGTCTTAATATTTTTACAGGAAACCTTGATGAGTTTGAGAATTGCACACAATTTGTAAAAAAACTACTCAGATGCCCTTGGATCCCATATCCAACGACCTCGGAGCTCGTATCATCGTAGCATCTAAGATGAAGGACGACATCATATTCTCTTGTATGTAAGAATATCATGTACTACCACACTTTAGATGCTTTGGTGATACAATCTCTTCAGAGCCGTTATATTTGTGACCCAACACCTGCTCGGTGGTTCGAATGGTTTTTTGCAGAAAATCCCCAAAAAAGTTCGGGCACTGCTTACAAGCACAAAGACTGCTCAGATGCCATTGGATCTCAGATCAAACAACCTCGAATCTCGTATCACCGTAGCATCCAAGCTGCAATAACACATTATGTTTTCTCGCACGGGAGAATATGAGGTGCTCCCACACCATAGATTCTATGGTGATACGAGTTCACTAGATCTAACGGCCCACAGTAGGAGGTTTGAAAGTTTTTGCAATATACGTCTGAGAGAGTTTGGGAAATGCGCGGAAAGTACAAGTACTACGTATGTGCCATCTGATCACTGATCATATGACCTAGATGCTCGTATCACCGTAGCGGGTAATTAAGCTACGGGGAGCACATAATATGAGCAATGGGGAGCTGTTGGATCAAAGATGCAGCGGCACACACGAGGCCTGAATGTTTTATTTGCAAAAAAACTTTGGAGAGTTTGGAAATTGCGCATAATTACAAAGACTACTACCAAGCCATTGGATCTCACTTCTAACGGTGTAAAAACTCATATCACCATAGCATCTAAGCTGCGGGGTGGATGTGATATTCTATGCCGCTGTCATTTTTGTTCATAGACTTGCAAAATACATGTAACTCGTGTCGTTACTTGTCTAACCGCGCAAAGTGTTTTTTAAAAAAAAAACTCCCTACACTAAAATATCGGATCAACACACGGGGGTCCCACTTGTCATTAATCAAATTTGGACCTAAAACTAACAAATCTGAAAGACGAGATTCGAACTGGCAACCTGGACTACAAAGCGTAAGTCGATAGCCTGAAACAACAACGGTTGTTGGCTTTGTCCCATAACTTGATTTTATACAGTATTACGTTGAGTAGAGTAGAGGGAGTGCCGCGTCAACACGTGCATGATCGTTGACTCACTTACTGGTGGGTCCCAGGTCTGCGATCTCAATCTCTCTTCTCTCCATCATCTAACCTTTGCACGGGCACACACGAAGAGTGGCACTAGCTTGCTGTGGTGTTATTACAACTAAAAAAAGCTTGGAAAATAGAAGAATCGCCTGGAACAAGAGATGTTGTGGCTGGCCGAGACGGAGCTAACCACATCTGTCCTTCGTGCCACGTTTGCATGATGAAGTTGTGTGCCTAGTGGGGTGTTTTCGACCGACTGGCTGGGTCCCGAGGTCGAACCATAGGTACTACGTCTGATACAATATATTTTTACACGCACATTTTTCCTCCGTGCCGAGACGTGGCACACCCTACCGCGCGGTTTCGGGGTCCTCCCGGGTGGTGCATGCATATATTCTTCCTGGCGTGGGACGCCCTACCGCGTGTTTTCTGGGTCCTCCTCGGTCATAGCGCCAAACCAAATAAATGAGTCGTCACCTTTCCCACCGAGTACATCAGTGATGCACGGTGGCTAGCTAGTTGGGCTAGTTCGACCGATTAGCTAGGCTGCTGCCACATTTGTTTTTTCACCCCTTTTTTTATCTACTTGTCAGCAGGTAAATTTAAACATCCACTGCAGCGTTGCTCTGGTGTATGGGTGCGGCAGGATTTTTAATTTTTTGATTGACGGGAGCAGGCGTGGCAGGATTTTTAATTTTTGATTGACGGGAGCAGGCGCGGCAGCAATTAGTCACGATGACTCCGCCTGTAAAACCCACTGCTCCCTGATGTGACAAGTCGCCGACTGGTGTTTTACCATGGTGAAAACCAAAAGATTCCCCGCTCCTCGGCTGGCTCCCTCCGCCTTCCCGTAGATTGCATTGCCTTTTAGCCGTTTTGCCCCCTTTGCTTCCTCTCCCCATTGCTTCTACTTGGTGCCATGGCGGCGCAGCAGATCACGGAGTCCGAGGTGAGGCGCCTGACATTGGAGCTCCAGGCCAAGGATGCGGAGCTCAGGGCCAAGGACGTGGATCTCCATGATCTCAAGGAGGAGAGGAGTGCCATGCTCCTCCGTTATGTGCGGGAGTTCATGGAGCTTCAAAAGCGGCAGGAGTCCACCACAAAGATGCTCGAGGCATTGGTGGTGTTGCTGCAGAAAGCGGGAGATATGATAGTCCGTCAGGGGAGCTAGCTGGAGCGCGAGCGGGAGATGTCCAGGATCGCCTCACCCAGTTGGTGAACCAAGTTGCAACAAACGTGTTGCGTCTGCGCGATGCCTACCGTCGTGCCACCGTGACAATGCCGGCGGGCGGGCTGAACCCCTTCGACCACCCGGTCGACTTCAACGAGCTGCAGCTTCCTGACCTGGTCTCCTTCTCCACCTATATCTCCGAGGAGCTGAGCCATCTCCGCGCGATGGTGGGGGTTGAGCTGGACAAGGAGGGGTTGCGGCTGCCTTCGCCATTGCCGGGTGAATCCTTTCAGGGCTCCGTCACCGGAATTGATTCGTGCCATTGGACATCATCTTTGAGGAGCTGGCTCCCGCCGACCAGGAGCGGGCTCTACGGGCGGTTGCACCCTGCATCACCAATGTCGTGCGCCTCGAGAAGAAGAGGGACTTCGGTGGTGTTTAGGCGCCCTCTGCATGGGCATGTCGATGTCTCGGCGCAACATGACCGTTGGATCAAACTCAGACGGTGCAGATCAGTCACTATAGCACAAAGCGTGTGGGTGTGTTTGGTTGCATTCTCATCTCAAAATAGTTGTTTCCTCTTCGTGTATTTGTGTTAACCTACTAGTGTGGACTCATGCACCCTTCATGCACTCTGCCAAACACCTAAAAGTGGGTCCAGAGGGGAACTTTTGCTCCCATCCCGTGCACCCTTCATACACCCTGCCTAACACTATTCGTGCTTCATATGGTTCATGTCTCATGGAGTACTGTAGCACCGTACTCTTCGTGCGCTGTAGACCTAGTTCTGTTAACATTGATCTCGCCGTTCATTCTCGACCGGATAGTCGAAAAAGCGGTACTATGTTACATATAGTTGACATGCGCACAACATCATTTGTTATCGTCATATCTTACTACACTAGCAACAAGATTATGTAGTACTGACGTATGAACCACTGCACATGCCTAGTAGTAGGAGCATTGTGTATGTTCAAGTGGCTACCGTGTTTCACACTCCTCCGTTGTAAGAGTGGAAACGCTTGCTGTAATCATTTTTTTTCTTCAGAAAAACAGTGAACACGCTATACCGTGCGGATCCTCCTCCATCCATGCACTAAATTACTCACTTTCACGAACGTGTGGGACAGCCAGCACCTGGGTCCACCAGCCATGCACTAAATTACTCCGTAGTAGAGTGATGGTAGACTACCCCGATCGAAGCACCGCAGTAATGCCCAATGTGCCGTCAAATCACAAACCCCCCTCCTTTCTAGCAGTAAGTTGGACGGACAAAGCAACTATCATTTCACTCTTCTCTCTCAGCTTCCTCTCTTGCAGAAAACCCCCACTCACTTTGCTTCTCCCTCATCTCATTCCTCCTTTCACTCTTCTCTCTCATCTTCCTCTCTTGGATGGACGTTGGAGCACTGGCCGACGTGATGTCTATGGCTCTGGCCAAAACCGTCGAGGCTCATGGTACGAAGAAGCGCAAGCACCTCACCGAGACTACCGCAGACAAGCTCAAAGCCATTGCCCTATCCAAGCCCCCTCTCTGGGATCTCTCATTAAGCAAGTCCAGGTAATGTCTCTTGTTGATGATCTTTTTCTCGATCTTGATCGTGTTTTTCATCTAACATGCTGTACTATTACTGGTAGTACAACTTTCTGGGTGATCTTTCATGTGACTTTAGTGTGCCAAATGACGGTTCTAAATTCCTCTTTTGACCAAAACATGCGAGAGGTTGACACTGATTTCTTATAGATTACTTTCAACTACTCCCTCTGTCCCAAATTTCTTTTCTTAGATTTTTCTAGATACGGATGTATCTGTGACTTGATACATCTGTATCTAGACAAATCTAAGGCAAGAATTTTGGGACGGAGGGAGTACTTTATGAACATCAATGCTACCTTTGAAGAGGGTATATTTGCCTCAGTAACTTGTGTTATGTATATTGCAAGTAATCCCTCTGCTCTCATGCCTTTGAAGACATGTTCTAGTGTCTTTGTTCACTCATTTCTGTGCGTATATGTAGTCATATATGGAGTATAATATCGAAAATCATCTTATATTTCTGAACGGGGGTAGTAATAAAATATGGTTTCTGTTTGAATTAGAACCAGGTCCGCGGTGGAGATGAAGTTCTCAAAGTCATTCTGTGTGAACTGGAAGACCTGAGCACGAGTTCTACTGCTAAACTATCCAGCTGATGTGTCCTTGTCGCCACGTGTCCTGAACTAGTGTTTTCCTGTAGCATTGTTGTCAGGCGTGTTCTCGAGGTTGTACTTGACCACAACAATTTCATGGTTGTGCCTTCGATTACGAAGGGTGTGGTTCTTGTAAAGCTTCCCAACAAATCTGATGCGGCATGTCCTCATCATCATGTTTATGAGTGGAAAGACCACTCTGTTAGGTTCTCCAAGGTTGACAAGATGGTGATGGTGCATGTAGACATCTCTCACGAAGTCCATGGCCTAGTCAGTTATGCGGAGTTCATCCCGTAGGTCGGTGGCAAGAAATAGTCTGCAGAGTTTAATTAGTGCAACTTTGCTTGTCTGTAGTAAGTACTATTGTTCAGTACTTGATTTGTGTTTGTGAACCCTGTATTGTTTATTAGGACTATCGATTTTGGTGTGTGGTCAGTCCTAAGAATGGTCTATGTTAATGTATGTCCACTCAATTCAGTCTATATATTTTGAAGTATCCAGATCATCTTTTTGTGAGGACGATTTATCAATTATGGTTACACTCCAATATCTGTATGCATTGCAAGGTTTATTGCACCCACCAGGATTTCCAGTCCCATGGATGTTCGGTCCATACGATTTGTCACGACCTTTGGACTGTCCTGCTTGTGGGAGTAGGCAGGGCCCCTGCATGCCACCGGTAGTTGGACGATCAATCTTCTGTTTAGTACTTCAACATAGTGATTTCCTGGTAAGGATTCGCTCGTGTCACATCAAGTAAATCTTATTGATTTACTGTCTAAATCTTATTGATTTAATGTCATGTTTTCTTTCTTTTCCTGCAATTTTACGATGTAGGTTTTGCCATGTGAAATTCATCACAGAATAAACCGTTTGGTTTGCTCTATGATGGCTATTTTTGCAGGTTTCACATCTTATGTCGTGTCAGTAACGAAGGCACTATCCATTACTTATATTACTGAAAAAATTGGATCAGTCTGTTGTCTGAGAACAAACTGAATCCCTATGATGAACTGCAACTTGGTTTAACAAAAACGCCACAATTAGTCCATCTCGCATTTAAAAGAAATGAAGAAAAAAACTGGATCACGGTCACAGATCCTAGTCAAGTTAGAAAGCTGATGATAGTAGACCAGACATGATCGTCGTTGTCTCGCACATCGGTACCACCTTCAAAAACGGATCAAACACCGGCAGTTGCTCTAGCACTAACAGTGGCAGCAGCTCAGTCTGATCCAGCTGAGGATTCGGCACCGACTGCGTTAGCGGGTCAGTCTAATCTACCGGAGGATCGGGCATCGACACCGGCACCTGCTCCAACACCGGCACCAGCTCTATAAGGAGCACCATCTCCGGCAACAGCAGCGGCTTCGGCACCTGCACCAACACTTGAACTTGCATCTGCTCCGGCCCGTGCAGCGGCAACCGAACGAGCAGTTGCGCCGGCAACAGACTGGGCTGCAGTTCACACTTCATATACCAAAGTCCTTACAAAAACCGACATGTCCACCTTCTTGGTAAGCATTGGCTGTCCAAGTGCTTCGTTCTTTTTTCTTTCCATGTTGTTTCACATGATTCACTGTGTTGATCTAATTGTTTGGGTATATCTTCTTGTTTGCAAACAGAGAATTCCTAGAGCAATGAGGGAGTCGTTCAACGATCTGGGCGACCGCGGCCAAGTTTCTCTTACCATGCGCGGTCTTGGTGTGAATGAACCTGCTCAATATACCGTAAGTACAAAGGATGGTCGCATGATGATTGATGCTAAAGGATGGTCAAGGTTCAAATCTAAATCATATCTTGCGGTAGGGGATGATGTCAAAATCAATCTTTCTCTGCAAGGAGAGCTGGTCCAAATCAACTTTGAAATTCTTCAGTAGCAACACGCAACTGCCGAACTGATCTATCCTCCGAGAGATTTTGATGTAATAATCTGGCATGGTGAAACAAGTGTCCTGTGTATATAAGTAGTATGACAATATTATTTATCACATGGTATATCCTTGATAGAATTGCAACTCTCATTGCTGGTTAGGAACTGTAGTTCGATTTCATTCCAACAGCTGCCGTGCTTTATTCAATTTTGTGTAATCGCCTTGCGACAGCATCTAAAACTAGCGCCGTTCCTATCGCTTGCAATATGAAAAGCGCTGAGGTAGAACACATGGACCCTCAAACATGCAGGGTGGGCCTGCGGCCGATAGTCCAGAATCGTGAGCCTGTCTGAGTATTATATTCTCAGCTGAACCCCCATAATGCCCGTGCGTTGCACGTAACATCAAGATGCATTTGTATGAGTATTTTATCTTGTGAGAGAAAAGGATGAATGATGGAAGGCCTTATTTGCAAATGTGGAGAGGTGTGTGGGTACCTTTTTTGCAAAATTGTCATAGTTTCCTTCCTATCCGTCAGATATAAATCGGACGGCCTATATTGCAGGATGGCAGGCACACCATCATCACCAACTCGTCTATACTGCGTTAAAAACAACTCCGTTTTTTATAATTACTAGCAAGATGCCCGTGCGTTGCACGAAACATCAAGATGCATTTCTATGAGTAGTTTATCTTGTGGGAGAAAAACATGAACGAGGGAAGGCCCTATCTGCAAATGTGGAGAGAAGTGCAGGTAAATTGTCATAGTTTTCTTCCTATCAATTAGATATAGATCAGACGGCCTATATTGCAGGATGGCAGGCACACCATCATCACCAACTCTGCTTTTTTATAAGAAAAAATAGAGAATAAATATATTCCCCTTGATTTTTCTTATGTATAAAGTTGTGATATAAAATATTTGTATATTTCTTTACAGAGGGAGTATCTCTCTGTCAAAAATACATTTATGTGTAACTAGTTACTCCTGTCTTTCTACTTCCTTTCGCTGATATGTGGCGCAACCGGCAACGGGGTCCACGTGCCATATGCACAAATTAGAGTGCACAACTGCACGGTAGACACACCCCGGTCGTAGCGCCGCAGTAATGCCCAAGGAGTAAGCTGGACGGACGAAGCGGCAATATTTCACTATGCCTGAATCCCCTTCTCCCTCGCCTGCTTGTTCAGAGAAAACCCCCTCTCGGCGATTGCATAGGGTTTTCTCATGGAGAACCAGGTACGGATTCTTCATCCATCCCCGATAAATCCAAGTCCCTTGGTCGCAGGTAATCCTAGGATGGCATCCACCGCCGTTGATGCATTTTTCTTCCTACTGAATCTAGTGTGTTTCATTTGCAGTGCCCAAAGTGCGAGGACCCTACAGGTTTCTGCGCCCTCGGCGAGACGCCACACTTGTTCCTTCTCATCCTAACACAGGATTTTAAAACGCGCACAATATGTTCCTAGAATCCTCTTTTCTATCCGGGAGGGTGGGGTTTTTCTGAACATGCTGTCGACTAATTTGGAAATTTGGATTGCTATATTTGGATAAAAGGTAGTACTAGTACGATGGTCAACACTGACGTGAAGGAGGAAGTTATTTCTAGATTTGGATAAGGAATACATTGTGTTCTCATATTATTTTTCCTATAGTTCATTATTTGCTCTGCCAAAACACATGTACTCAAGATGCTCGGCCTTGCCATAACTGAATACACTAGTTTAATGGTCATAGTGAAGACAAGACATGGATATAAGTTCCGAGTTGGGTTCATGAACCAAGAAGATCGCTGCTTTTTTTATGGCCGAACTTGGATTAACTTTCTCAAGTGTTACGGACTGAAAATTGGCGCACGAATGTTGATGGAAATAGCAGAACCTGGTCTCATCTTCACTGTGATCTTCCACCCCGACATTGTTCCAATTGTTCATCCATGTTAGTTTTGTATCTGGTTCTTGCTTGTTGCCTCGATTACTTCTTAATCCACCTATTCTGTCTAACTAATCACAATTTAACTTTAGAAGTAGCAACGAATCTCTCACGAAGATACTACTTCTAACTAATATTTTCTTATAATTGGTGGCACGTGTAGGTTTTTTCAGAGTTAAGCAGGCTGCTCGTTTGTTATTCTGTAATAACTCGGCTATTACTGATTGCACTAAAGTTAATTGGGACGACATCCACAAGTTCCTACACTTTATTGATCGTCTTGAGGTCCTTGTGGGGCGTTTCAATGGTGGAAGGCCACGTGGGATATGTGTGCCACTGCTGCACGCACTCGTTGAACAGGTCCAACTGTGTCGAGAAACTTATGGTACGAGTTGTTTTCTGTTATATATGTTGTTCATAAACCATTGCTTATACACAGTTTTACAGTTGTGATCTTCTTGAAATAGAAACTACCCAGTTCTATTGTTCCTATATAGATGCCTGACCAAGGTCGGGTCAGACTTGCGCTTGGTCACAACATGATGTTTATGTCGACCTACTCGATTCCCCTTGGAGATAAAAAGATACTTATTCATGGGTGGTCTCAAATAATGAAGGCCCGTCCATCTTGGAGAATAGGACAGAAGATTATGTTCATGCTTTTCCATGGCTCTAAAGCGAATATCCTGTTTATTGACCACATTGCGAGATAAAGCCGCTTTCAGAAGGTTGTGGATGCCCGGGGTGGCGCCTGGGTGTCACATCCCTAGCTTCTGGTGCTGCCTAGTGTTTGCATCTTGCTTGCATCATGTTTAACTTTCATGGAAATTTGAAATGGGGATGTTCAAACCCTAGCACCAAATGGAATTCAAATAGGTTCAACCTAAAAATATTTTTAGTGAATCCAAATGGCTTTCAAAAATTTTCATCATTTCTGGAAAATGCTAGAACCATAACCAGAGGTGTTGCACATTTTTCCATGACATATTTGGTCACTGAATTAAATCATATGTACTTTGCATTTGGGCATTTAAATGCTAGTAAATATTTTAAATGCTCAAATAATTCTGAACTTAAGTGTGGGCTATTAGGAATAATCCCAACAGAGCCCACAATTATTTGCAGGATTTTTGGAAACGTTTTAGTATTTTTAATAAAGGCATCAAGTTGCAGAAGAAATAGAAAAGAGAAATAAAAATTGGAAAGAGCAGAGGCTCACTTGGAACTTACCTGGACTACCTGCTACAGTAGCTGGCCTGTTAGGCCCAGCCCACCCCGTCGCGCGTCGTCTTCCTCGCGCCTACTGGCGTTGCGCGTGGCGCGCGCACAGCCGAGCCGCGGCCACCTCCTGCTTCCACCTCCTTCTTCCTCCCCGCTCCCATTCAAGCGCCTGGAGACGCCCGTGGCTCCTCTATCCTCTCCCTCACTCGCTGCTCTCCCTCCCCCTCCTCTGTTTCTCCTACGTGCAGCCACCAAGCGCAGCCGTTGCCGTCGACGAGCACCACCGAGGCCACAGCCACTGCCTCACCCCGCCGATGCTCTCAGAAGCTCCGCCGCAACCTCTACTCCCCCCTCACCGAGCCACACGAGCCAGGATGGCCCCAAGACAATGCCTGTAGCTTTCTTCCCCGACCACGGCCGCCGGATGCCGCCGTCCGATTCGCCGTCTCCGTCGCCTCCCCGAGCACGCCGACCTGCTCTGCGACCTCACAGTGAGCCCCTGCTCCGAACCCCTCTCTCCCCGCCGAAGTTCTCCTCCTCCAGCCGCCTTTTCCACCAAAGCCGCGAGCTCCTCGCCGCCGGCGATGGTGCAGCCGAGGCCATGGGCACTACAGCCTGTATCTGAGCACACCAGTGTGCTCAGCGCGCCTCCACGAACCTGCAGCCACCAGTAGCTCCGCCTCCTGTGCCCTCTAGCACCGTACTCGACTGCTCCCGAACTCCGGCCGCCGCGCAAGTCGCTGCCGCCGTCGACTTAGGCCACCGGAGCCGCTGCTGCGTGCACCACTCGACGCGGACGAGCCTCCCCGTCGCGTAGATGCCCTCCGCCGGCCATTTGGTCGCCGGAGGAGGAATCCCGAGCCCCTCCGCCATCTCCGGCCTTACCGGCGACGAGCCCCGGGTCAACTCCGGCGAGTTTAACCCGGGTTGACCCAGTTTGACTTCCAGAGCCACTGACAAGCGGGCCCCACCCGGCTAATTAAGTTAGGTTAGTATTAACTAACCTAGGTTAGTTTAGTTAGACACTGACACTCGGGGCCCACCGGTCAGTTTGACCTGGGCCTCCTGTTGACCTGCTGACATCACTAATACGTCATGCTGACGCAGTAATTATTTCTGGGATTTTAATAAATCCGAAATGATTTTTTTTTAGAAAATGCCCAAAACTTCTAAAAATCATATAAAATCAACCGTAACTCCAAATTAAATAATTTATATATGAAAAATGATCAGAAAAATCCAATCTATCCATCTGTACCATTTTTATGCATGTTAGAACAACTTATGACTACTGTTTAGGACAATTCAACTAAATGGCATTTAAGAAATCACATATGGAGTTTGAATTTGAACCTAGGGTTCAAACCAACTCCATTTAACACGCTGCTAGTTGCATTAGCTCAAACAACAGCATATGGACATGTCATTATCATGCATCATATTGTGCATTGCATTGATTGTGTTTCCTTCTGTGATGCCGGTATTGTCCCCTCTCGATAGACGTGATACCAACGATGAGATCGATGACACTGATGAAGAGCTATATTATCTTCAGAAGTGCCAGGCAAGCAAAACCCCCTTGTTCATTCCGATAAAATCCCACTCTCTCGCTCCTCCTTTCTTTTACTGCATTAGGACAACAACGACATATTTGTTACTTGCTGCGGTAGCTGAACCCCTTATCCTCTGCATGACCTGTCATTGCCACAGTAAATAGATGAAACCCACTAGCATGAGTAGGAGTTGTTTGAGCCCTGATGTGCCTACTCATTCATGCTTGTTTGTCATGCCTGCTACTGCTTAGATTTGAGTCAGGTCTGATTCATCGGGGATGAATCAGAGGCGTGTGAACATGTCCTACTGTGTGCGAGCTAAGTGTGTGAACACGATTTGGTAAAGGTAGCGGTGAGAGGCCATGTAGGAGTACATGGTGGGTTGTCTCATTGAAGCCGTCCTTAGGAACTGAGTTTTGTGTTTGTGATCCATGAACAGTTACTACCACACATTGGGCTCCGGGCGCTCCAAGCTCTCTCGACTTATTAATCAACTCGATCTCTGTCCAGGAGTTGCAACTAGTTTCTGGTGTTTGTAGGTAGTGTTAGTAGTTTACCAAGTGGCACCCGGTACAGGTGGGCTTGGGACAGACTAGGCACAGTGGCACGGTGTACCAAGTGGCACCCGCATGGTGGGCTTGGGAACCCTGCTCACATCGTTTGGGGCCGTGTCGACACCCCGGCTGGATCTCCTTGCGGATGGAATCCGAATAGGCGATAAACCTGGACGAGAGACTTGTGTGGTTAGTCAGGTCGTGGCCGACACCCTCGCTGGGCTTCCGCTTGAAGGTTGCCGAGTACATGTCGTGTAAACGGCGGTAAGTGGTGAGAGCGTGTGTGAAGAAGTACACCCCTGCAGGGTTAATATGATCTATTCGAATAGCCGTGTCCGCGGTAAAGGACTTCTGGGTCGCCTGTACAGTTCATAGACAAGTGAAAGTGGATACTCTAAAATACGCAAGATAAGCGTGAGTGCTATGGATGGCGTTCTCGCAGGGAGACGGGAGCGGATCCATAGTGGTGTATTGATATGGTGAATATGTGGACTCGTGTGCGCCACCTCAAAAGAGTTACTTGCAGTCGTAGATTAGGATAGCCACCGAGTCAAAGCTGGCTTGCTGCAGTTAAACCCCACCATCCCCTTGTTGATAATGATGCATATGTAGTTAGATCTGCTGTAAGTCTTGCTGGGTACATTTGTACTCACGTTGCTTAATTTATGTTTTTGTAGAGAGACTTCAGTCTCGCTAGTAGTTCCGCGTGGACTTCGACGTTTAGCTTGTTACCTCAGCTATGATCTGGTGCCCTCGGCAGGATTTGGTAGATAGTCAGGCTTCTCAGCCTTTTTCTTTTGTAGATGTCTGTACTCAGACATGTTAAGCTTCCGCTTGTGCTTGACTTGTTTGCTCTGAATGTTGGGTCATGAGACCCATGATTGTAATATCTCGCTCCTCGGAGCCTATTGAATAAAATGCTTGAGTTGTAGAGTCATGTTGTGATGCCATGTTGTATTTGCACATATCGAGCATATTGTGTGTATGTTATTGAAATGCTTGGTATGTGTGGGATCTAACTATCTAGTTGTTTAGCCTTGGTAGCCTCTCTTACCGGGAAATGTCTCCTAGTGCTTCCACTGAGCCTTGGTAGCTTGCTACTGCTCTGGAACGCTTAGGCTGGCCGACATGTGTCCCTCTTCGTTCCTGTCTGTCCCTTTGGGGAAATGTCACACGGTGTCTACTGGAGTCCTGTTAGCCTGCTACAGCCCGGTTTACCGGAGTCCTGCTAGCCCAGTTGCTACAGCCCGGATTCACTCGCTGGTGACCGACACGTTCGTTGCTGGGATATGTATGCCTGTCCCTGTAAGTTAGTGCCACTTTGGGTTCACGACTAGCCATGTCAGCCCGGGTTCTTTGTCATATGGATGCTAGCGGCACTATCATATACGTGAGCCAAAAGGCGCAAACGGTCCCGGGCCAGGTAAGGTGGCACCCGTGGGAATACCGTGCGTGAGGCCGCAAAGTGATATGATGTGTTACATGCTAGATCGGTGTGACTTAGGATCGGGGTCCTGACAGCTTTGGTATCAGAACTTGACTACCTATAGGTTTACCAAGCCAAACTGGTCGAAGTCGAGTCTAGAAATTCTTTAGTTATATAAGGGAATTGATTGCGGGATGGAAAGTAAGGCTCTTTTTACTCCTTATACCTCATGCCCTCTGATCCGAGTCATCTTATCTTTCCTACGGGGTTAAGGAATTAGGCTTATCATCTTTCTATTAGGATCACGTGTTACTAATTCGTAGACTTGTAAGATTGTTGGATTTAAGCCCAGTTCAGTTTCTAATACCCCTGTGTGTTCATAGTTGGTCTCGGAACCTTGTTATTGTGCTTTTGAGTGGCTATGCCACCATTTTTGTAGCATGTCTCCAATTTTTTGAGCATTTACAGCCGTTATGCTGTCCGAGTCATCCCAGGTTTCTAAATAATCTGATGCAATTGCAAAATCCTTCCCTCTGTTTTCGATGACCTTTCTGGCCAGGTTAACCACACTAAACACTGAGTTGAGGTATTCTATTACCTTGACATATATGTTGGAGTTATTATTATGACCCTAGGTGTCCTAGGGGATCATCTAGTAATCTAGCCATGATTTATGTCCCAGTGTCACGATTCTGGCCATCATTCCCGAAGGCATCCCGTGATGCCACATAGTTAGTAGGCATTCTACTCCTTGGGTTTTGAACCCGAGATTCACCCTACTTACCTCATGTTGATAGTGTTTGCTAGTTCCTTTAGGATATTAGTAACCTTTGCGATAGTCCTCGAGGTCCGTGGTATATCATTCTCCCAAATACCATGAACCATTCTTGGCAGGAGTTCTTTTGAACCAAAAGATCACAACCAGAGTGCTCTTGATGAGTTCTCCATTCTATATTGTGAATCTGCTAGTTCTACCTTCTGCATGGGTTATCCGGAAGAAATGTTGAGCTTTGCTCGACATACTAATCTATGCATCCACAACTCAGAAAGATATATGTTCCTTTGAGTTGTCCCTCTTCAGTCGTATTCCGATCTTCGTCTATCAATTGATAGTCAGGAGTAATTGTGCATTCGTGTTATTGATGCTTATTATTCTTGTGGCCCGTCAAGCCATTCTATTCAGGATGACTAGGAGAAACAAACTCCAGTACCTCATCCATATCCAGGATTGGGTCAAAGCCGTTGTGTTCCACGGATCAAAATGCTAATCCAGCTTCTGGTATGTTCTACCTTGAAGTATTACCTTCTTTATGTTAGGATTGTCATGAGAATTCCACCACCTCTTATGAATTCTTGACGCAGTGATACTTCTCGCCATCATTTTCATTTCTCGCTTCTGTGTTGTTGCAACTGGAGTGCCGATAAGTGAATCGTGATGTGTGAACTCAATACTCCTAGCAACTCAGTTGCTTGGTAGTTAAAGGACAATAATTTCATTCTTAGCATGTTGGTTATTGAATCATCATTCTAAGATAGATTGTGCTACCTAGTCCTTATTTCCTGGTGCACTCTTTGATTGATGAGTTAGGATTTTGTCAAATCCTCGCTCATTTGATCATATCGTCTTGCCCTGAAAAGCAAGATTGTTCTCAAGCTTAGTGACATATCAGTGGTTCGTGATTTTCCGTATATCTTCTCGGAAGTATTACCAGGTTGTCACCTGACCGCTATGTTGAGTTCGTGATCATGTTGGTTTTCCTCCAAACCACCCATTCTCCAAGAATCTGTGTGGGATACCCCTGAGCTAGTTGGTTAAGCCAAACAACAACTTGGAGAATTGGAAGATAAAAGCTTGTCTGACTTAGTTCATGTTAAGGGATATCTTTTTGTGTGTGTGTGTGTGTTGAAGAAAAATGGTATTTCATTGATTGACCCTCATGATCAGTTAATGGGCCTATCATCTTATCCAATCTTTGATTTGAGTGTGGGCTATTCTGAAATCAAATCAGAACCAACGATGTTTGTAATGTTGTCTTACTCGTGGTTTTTCCTCGAGCATACTCCATTATATCTTTTGGTCTGACCAATGCTATCACTGTGTTCACATAACTGTGGAATTCCATTTATATGGAAACCTGGATGAATTGTTGTTGAGCCCATCGACAACATCCTTATCTTCTTCGTGATTTTGTTGGACATTAAGCTAGTATTGGAAACTTCTATAAGCATTATCTTCATGTCCCATGCATGAAGCCTATGTTCGGATGAAGGAAGTGACCCCCTCTAATTTATGTGCATTTGATGCAAGTTGCCGCCATGAATTCAAGAAAGTTAATGTTGTTTCCTATGGAATCATCCTAGGTCAGTCATGCATGTGCGAAGTATACATTGGTTTGTGAGACTAGCTACCTTCATTCTATATGTATTCCCAGCACACCAAGCCACTGACTGATTTGTTCAAGGAAAAGGAGTTCACGTTCTAATCCTAGGTCATGCACAAGACTTCGACATCCTCGATGATGGTTCCCCTTCTGAACTCGGTAGTGTTTTATTGTAAGACTACCATGTGATCATGTTTTGTCTCGGACAACGTGTTCACATGTGTGTAGCAGAACCAGCTCGTGTTTTGGAGCTTGCTGTCGTAGTTCATTTCCCGAGAATCTCGCAACGTCATCTCGTCGATTTGTGTTGCAAACTTTCATTTTTCTATCTAGACTTGATGAGTCAGGAATATACTGTCACCAACCAGATCTGAATCTCAGGCAGATATGATGGTTGGAACATTACTCAAGAACTATAATATTGGTCTCTCGATAATCGGTAAAGTGGATGTCGTGGCCAACACACCCAGCCGGAAGACCTATTATTGTAGTATCTTGATTGAAGAAGTTGGCCACCTCCCCATAAGGATCTCGCAGGATTTACCTCCGTAGTTATTCCTTATGGATTCTTGAGCTCCTGAAGTCCGGCCTGTTACTTGATGTTCTGGATACCAAACCATATCTATTAATGGTTACGATAGCACATCAAGGAGAACATTAGAAGCGGAGTGCTAAATGTCTCTCGGTCGATCATCCAGATTTTGTTCCCTTCGCCCTGCTAAGGTGAAATCTGAGAAGGTTATCTTCCTTTGTATCTGCATCGTCCATCTCTGTTCGTCATGGTAGTACGTTGTGTTGCCAGGATCCTTGACACGGATGTTGGTAAGACCCTGATGAATATGGAAATGCTCAAGTTCTTAAGAGCACGCTCAGTCACTAGGTTATATCCCTGGTATCCATTGGATTATGCCTTCCATTTGCCGAGTTGTCTTATAACTCTAGTTTCCTTTCCAAACTAAGTATGCCACTCTTTCGAACTCTTCCAAATGATCATTTGTGATTTGCCTTAAGTCGGTATAAAGAGTTTCAATGATCTTTGAATCAAAGGTAATTCTTTTTGCCACTTAAGGGATGATTCCACGAGTCACCTCCCTAAAATGTCTTGTTATGGTATCATGGCTATTCAACTCCTCGCTACGTTGACAACCGTTCACCACCTTCTTAGGTGTGGAATTATTTCCTACCTAGTGGACCTTTGTCATGTGTTTCACTGCATCCCTCTGGACGAATGCTTTGTGTCTCAGCTCGAGAGCTGTTTCAATGTCCCACTTCGTGAGTTGATCATGAGTTGTTCGACCTTCGATAAGATCGATCCCTCTAGAGTTTTCCTTTTCCTCTCATTGTCATCTTAGTTGGAGTTCTCAGAGCAAGACGACGAGACAAAGATGGTGATCGAATTAACGCCCCTACAAAGTGCAACCTGGATCGTGAAGAGTGTGTTAGTTTGCGTCCCCCTTCATCTTACCCTACGCTTGAATCTCGGGACGAGATTCTTGTTCAGTGGGGGCGAGTTATCACATCCCTAGCTTCTGGTGCTGCCTAGTGTTTGCATCTTGCTTGCATCATGTTTAACTTTCATGGAAATTTGAAATGGGGATGTTCAAACCCTAGCACCAAATGGAATTCAAATAGGTTCAACCTAAAAATATTTTTAGTGAATTCAAATGGCTTTCAAAAATGTTCATCATTTCTGGAAAATGCTAGAACCATAACCAGAGGTGTTGCACATTTTTCCATGACATATTTGGTCACTGAATTAAATCATATGTACTTTGCATTTGGGCATTTAAATGCTAGTAAATATTTTAAATGCTCAAATAATTCTGAACTTAAGTGTGGGCTATTAGGAATAATCCCAACAGAGCCCACAATTATTTGCAGGATTTTTGGAAACGTTTTAGTATTTTTAATAAAGGCATCAAGTTGCAGAAGAAATAGAAAAGAGAAATAAAAATTGGAAAGAGCAGAGGATCACCTGGAATTTACCTGGCCTACCTGCTACAGTAGCTGGCCTGTTAGGCCCAGCCCACCCCGTCGCGCGTCGTCTTCCTCGCGCCTACTGGCGTTGCGCGTGGCGCGCGCACATCCGAGCCGCGGCCACCTCCTGCTTCCACCTCCTGCTTCCTCCCCGCCTCCATTCAAGCGCCTGGAGATGCCCGTGGCTCCTCTATCCTCTCCCTCACTCGCTGCTCTCCCTTCCCCCTCCTCTGTTTCTCCTACGCGCAGCCACCGAGCGCAGTCGTTGCCGCCGACGAGCACCACCAAGGCCACAGCCACTGCCTCGCCCCGCCGATGCTCTCAGAAGCTCCGCCGCAACCTCTACTCCCCCCTCACCGAGCCACACGAGCCAGGATGGCCCCAAGACGATGCACGTGGCTTTCTTCCCCGACCACGGCCGCCGGATGCCGCCGTCCGATTCGCCATCTCCGCCGCCTCCCCGAGCACGCCGACCTGCTCTGCGACCTCACAGTGAGCCCCTGCTCTGAACCCCTCCCTCCCCGCCAAAGTTCTCCTCCTCCAGCCGCCCTTTCCACCGAAGCCGCGAGCTCCTTGCCGCCGGCGATGGTGCAGATGAGGCCATGGGCACTACAGCCCGTATCTGAGCACACCAGTGTGCTCAGCGCGCCTCCACGAACCTGCAGCCACCAGTAGCTCCGCATCCTGTGCCCTCTAGCATCGTACTCGACTGCTCCCAAACTCCGGCCGCCGCGCAAGTCACTGCCGCCATCGACTTAGGCCACCGGAGCCGCTGCTGCGTGCACCACTCGACGCGGACGAGCCTCCCCGTCGCGTAGATGCCCTCCGCTGGCCATTTGTTCACCGGAGGAGGAATCCCGAGCCCCTCCGCCGTCTCCGGCCTTACCGGCGACGAGCCCCGGGTCAACTCCGGAGAGTTTGACCCGGGTTGACCCAGTTTGACTTCCCAGAGCCACTGACAAGCGGGCCCCGCCTGGCTAATTAAGTTAGGTTAGTATTAACTAAGCTAGGTTAGTTTAGTTAGACACTGACACTCGGGGCCCACCGGTCAGTTTGACCTGGGCTGCCTGTTGACCTGCTGACATCACTAATACGTCATGCTGACGCAGTAATTGTTTCTGGGATTTTAATAAATCAGAAATGATTTATTATTTTCAGGAAATGCCCAAAACTTCTAAAAATCATATAAAATCAACCGTAACTCCAAATTAAATAATTTATATATGAAAAATGATCGGAAAAATCCAATCTATCCATCTGTACCATTTTCATGCATGTTAGAACAACTTATGACTACTGTTTAGGACAATTCAACTAAATGGCATTTAAGAAATCACATATGGAGTTTGAATTTGAACCTAGGGTTCAAACCAACTCCATTTAACTCGCTGCTAGTTGCATTAGCTCTAACCACAGCATATTGACATGTCATGATCATGCATCATATTGTGCATTGCATTGATTGTGTTTCCTTCTGTGATGCCGGTATTGTCCCCTCTCGATAGACGTGACACCGACGATGAGATCGATGATACCGATGAAGAGCTATATTATCTTCAGAAGTGCGAGGCAAGCAAAACCCCCTTGTTCATTCCGATAAAATCCCACTCTCTCGTTCCTGCTCTCTTTTACTGCATTAGGACAACAACGACATATTTGTTACTTGCTGCGGTAGCTGAGCCCCTTATCCTCTGCATGACCTGTCATTGCCACAGTAAATAGATGAAACCCACTAGCATGAGTAGGAGTTGTTTGAGCCCTGATATGCCTACTCATTCATGCTTGTTTGTCATGCCTGATACTGCTTAGAGTTGAGTCGGGTCTGATTCATCGGGGATGAATCAGAGGCGTGTGAACATGTCCTACTGTGTGCGAGCTAAGTGTGTGAACATGATTTGGTAAAGGTAGCGGTGAGAGGCCATGTAGGAGTACATGGTGGGTTGTCTCATTGAAGCCGTCCTCAGGAACTGAGTTCTGTGTTTATGATCCATGAACAGTTACTACCACACATTGGGCTCCGGGCGCTCCAAGCTCTCTCGACTTATTAATCAACTCGATCTCTGTCCAGGAGTTGCAACTAGTTTCTGGTGTTTGTAGGTAGTGTTAGTAGTCTACCAAGTGGCACCCGGTATAGGTGGGCTTGGGACAGACTGGGCATAGTGGCATGGTGTACCAAGTGGCACCCGGATGGTGGGCTTGGGAACCCTGCTCACATCGTTTCGGGCCGTGAGCGACACCCCGGCCGGATCTCCTTGCGGATGGAACCCGAATAGGCGATAAACCTGGACGAGAGACTTGTGTGGTTAGTCAGGTCGTGGCCGACACCGTTGCTGGGCTTCCGCTTGAAGGTTGCCGAGTACATGTCGTGTAAACGGCGGTAAGTGGTGAGAGCGTGTGTGAAGAAGTACACCCCTGCAGGGGTAATATGATCTATTCGAATAGCCGTGTCCGCGGTAAAGGACTTCTGGGTCGCCTGTACATTTCATAGACAAGTGAAAGTGGATACTCTAAAATATGCAAGATAAGCGTGAGTGCTATGGATGGCGTTCTCGTAGGGAGACGGGAGCGGATCCATAGTGGTGTATTGATATGGTGAATATGTGGACTCGTGTGCGCCACCTCCAAATAGTTACTTGCAGTCGTAGATTAGGATAGCCACCGAGTCGAAGCTGGCTTGCTGCAGTTAAACCCCACCATCCCCTTGTTGATAATGATGCATATGTAGTTAGATCTGATGTAAGTCTTGCTGGGTACATTTGTACTCACGTTGCTTAATTTATGTTTTTGTAGAGAGACTTCAGTCTCGCTAGTAGTTCCGTGTGGACTTCGACGTTTAGCTTGTTTTCTCAGCTATGATCTTGTGCCCTCGGTAGGATTTGGTAGATAGTCAGGCTTCTCAGCCTTTTTCTTTTGTAGATGTCTGTACTCAGACATCTTAAGCTTCCGCTTGTGCTTGACTTGTTTGCTCTGAATGTTGGGTCATGAGACCCATGATTGTAATATCTCGCTCCTCGGAGCCTATTGAATAAAATGCTTGAGTTGTAGAGTCATGTTGTGACGCCATGTTGTATTTGCACATATCGCGCATATTGTGTGTATGTTAATGAAATGCTTGGTATGTGTGGGATCTGACTATCTAGTTGTTTAGCCTTGGTAGCCTCTCTTATCGGGAAATGTCTCCTAGTGCTTCCACTGAGCCTTGGTAGCTTGCTACTGCTCCGGAACGCTTAGGCTGGCCGGCATGTGTCCTTCTTTGTTCCTGTGTCTGTCCCTTCGGGGAAATGTCACGCGGTGTCTACCGGAGTCCTGTTAGCCTGCTACAGCCCGGTTTACCGGAGTCCTGCTAGCCCAGTTGCTACAACCCGGATTCACTCGCTGGTGACCCACGCGTTCGTTGTTGGGTCATGTATGCCTGTCCCTGTAAGTTAGTGCCACTTTGGGTTCACGACTAGCCATGTCAGCCCGGGTTCTTTATCATATGGATGCTAGCGGCACAATCATGTATGTGAGCCAAAAGGCGCAAACGGTCCCGGGCCAGGTAAGGTGGCACCCGTGGGAATACCGTGCGTGAGGCCGCAAAGTGATATGATGTGTTACATGCTAGATCGGTGTGACTTAGGATCGGGGTCCTGACACTGGGCCTTGTCCTGGGGCTTGGCGGCCTCACCCTTGGTTAACTGTAGGCAAAGTAGCACTGTTCGAGGCGTGCTTTGTATGGTTGAACCTATATAAGTACTCATACTGCTTTCAGCTTTGGTTGTTAAGTGCTCATGCTGGTTTCAGTTAAGGTTGTTAAGTACTCCTGCTGCTTTTACAGTCTGTCGTGTTTCTTCAGTCCTGTCTTCCTCCAGCCGCCAAAACCAAACCAGCGCCGGTGGGGCCGCCTGCTTCCGCCTCCCATGGCTAGCTGTGCCTCGGCGCACGCATCGCCGCCCCACCGTCTCCTAAATCATTAACGCCGACATCCTCTGCGCACTTTGATGTGCTCGCCGCGGTGCCGCCCTCTCGCGTGGTCAACATGGTCAACAAACAATAGGAATCAGCATAAGTACGTGGAGAGGATGACAGTAGGGGCCCACCATGTCAGCGTGTGGAAAAATAAAATGCTTCCTCCTAGTGTTTTCCTGACATCTAGGACCCATGACATTGTGATCGTATATAGTCAATAGATAAGAGAACAACACTAGATCGGCTAACACCTGGGACGTAGCTGCTCGAGCAGTCTTTTTTTTGTTATTGTTGAGACGAAGCAGGGTTTGAACTCGGTTGTGGCCCATCTAGCCGAGGCTTATATTTTATGTTCACCATGTGACCAGCCCAGCTATTTTTTCTTTCTGAAAATGAGCCCAGTTTATTTTTTTCTGAAGAATACCCAATCCAGGCCTACTTATTTTTCTACGCCCTGATGGGCTGCAACTCTTTCAAGATGCGTGCAAATCTTGAAAGTAATAATAAATGGGTTGTAAATATAAAAACAAATGACAAATTGGTATTTCACTTTATAATTTCTGAATTTTTTCGCATTTTCAGATTCCTATTTCACTGGGCATTAACCTAATTTAAATATATCTTCAAAGTACTTTAAATCTAGCTCGACATTTTGGTATTAAAAATAGTTTGGAACCCACAGAATATGGGAAGGCTCTAGCCAAACAAAAAAAAACAACTGCAATAAATTGCATAAGAAGTTGCAATGAGAAATATATAAATTATTAAAAAAAGTGGTCTGACTTGTGGGCCAATTAAGTAGACGCGTATGCAAGATTTTTTTAGTTATTATATACGTTAACAAATGATTCTAGCAGATGTAACTGTTGGATGTCAATCCAACGGCCGTCGTGTTTCTTCAATCTCTAATCTTCTTGTTCCAGCCGCCAAAGTAGCGCCGACGGGACCGCCTGCTCCCGCCTCCCGTGGTCGGCTGTGCTGCCGCGCAGGCCTCACCACCCCCTACTACTCCCACCGTTGGCCAGGGCATCCCTCTACTCACCCACGCCCCCTGTTATTCTGCGTCGACGGCAGCCTCACACCGCAGCCGAACCAGTGAACGCTTGTACTCCTCTCCGCGCGGGCTTCCACTGTCGCATCTTCCCCGGCTCCGTGTTGTCCCCTCGCTAGGCCTTGTCGTCGTCCACCGCCGTGGTGCTCTTGGCGCGGCGTGGTCAATGTGGTCAACGATCGACTTCCATCGGAAGAGTACTGTACGCGGAGAGGCTGACAGCTGGGTCCACGACAGCCGCAAGGAAGTGCCTCCTTATTACGCAGAAAATAATTATTCCTCCACCTGATAGCAGGAACCCACCGGACGGGCCACCGTATTTCGTGAAAAAAATGTTTCCCTCTGACTGCTGGGACCCACCAGCTACATCTTCGCACGCAAGGAAGTGCGTCCGGGCGAGAGAGAAAAAAATGATTTGCCCCCCTGACTGCTGGGACCCACCAGCTAAATCTTCACACGAAAGGAAGTGCCTGACAGTCGGGACCCACCTGTTCGAAGCGTACGTAGCATTGTCAATCTGGTCGCGAACGTGTACGTACATATATACTGGTCGATGTAGAGGCGCGCACGTGTCGTAGTAGAGGCGCGCATGTAGCATGTACACGTACGTAGAGCGGCCAGTGTGCAAGAAAGAAAATACGACCACGTACGTACATACGGGCGGGGTCTCGAACGCCTAATCACGCATATATATGTATGGACAGGTCTCGTGTACATGGCTGGGTCGGAACAGAGAAACAATATCGTCATCGTGTTGATGGGTAGCCAACTGGCTGGGTCGGAACGGAATGCATCATCGTGTTCATTAGGAGGGTTTGGATGGAACAGGCGATGGAAACAAGGTCTGGCGTACCGCACAACGGAGGAAACGACCTTGTGTTCGACCGGCCACGTTTGAAACAGGATCCTGTTCATCGGGAGGGGTCTGTAGTACCGCAAAACGGAGGAAACAGACCTCCTATGGTCGAAACGGGGGTCCTGTTGATCCAGAGGGGTGTGGCGTACCACAAAACGGCTGAAACAGACTTGTGTTGGAACGCTATGGTCGAAACGGGTGTCCTGTTCATCAGGAGGGGTGTGGCATACCGCAAAACAGGACTCCACGGGATACTGTTCATCTCCACCGTCAACCTCCTCCAGCCTCCACGGGCTACCGTTCATCCACCATCGACCTCCTCCAGCCTCCACCTGCGACTGTTCATCCACGGGCTCCTGTTCATCTAGCCTCCACCGCGTGCTACTCCACCGGCTACTGTTCAACCACCCCTCTCCACGGGCTCCGGTTCAACCACCCCTCCATGGGCTACTGTTCATCCACCCCTCCACCATCTACTGTTCATCCAGCCCTCCACGGGGTTGTCCTGTTCATCCAGCCCGCCACGGGGTCCTATTCATCTAGAGGCAACGCCACGGGTCCTGTTCATCCACTCCCACCACTCATTATTCATCCACCCCCCCCCCCCACAACGCTCACTGTTCATCCAAAGGCAGCATCGATCGGCTTCAGTTAGCAGCAGTAGTGAAGGAATCTGTCGATCGCCCGGGTTCAGTAACGCGTAGCCTGCAGTGCAATCGCTCGGGTTCAGTTAGGCGACGCCTTGCTCGGGTTTAGTTAGAGCCCAACACCTTGCACACACGCGCGTACGTGTACGAGAGAAACGCGCATCGCTCGGCCCCCGACCACCCACCATAACCGGGATCTCCCCAAAATTTTCCTCGCCCTCGCTTCTACCACGGTTTTTTCTGTCATGGACGGCCCAAAGAATATCATGCAGCTGCGTCTCCGGCCCGCCCAGGGCAAAAAGCCCATTTTCTGTCATGATTTTTGGTCATAGAAGTAGGAGCCCACCACATCTATGATGATACCGGGTATTGTCACAATTATCGTCATAGAAATGTCATAAGTATGACAGGAAAAAAATGCATTCGGCCCAAAATGTCATGGATGTGTGTTTTTTGTAGTGTGAGCACTGCTCCAGCCCCCGCCCTGGCACGCGAGCACGCCGTTGAAGACATGGTCAATCGTTCTGGCGCCTCGTCTCTGGGTAGGAGAGAAGGGTCCTCGCATAGTCCACGGTCAGGGATGTCCATCCATTCTGCCACGAAATCTACGAGGGTCGCGCCCTTAATGACCCTGGTGGTGCTGAACTCCAGGTGGATGCTTGTAGCTCGATGTTCCACTCTGCGACTCTTCATGTAGCGTTAGGGCTCTAGAGCACCCTCTCCAGTGGATAGGCTGGGACGACCTTGATGGGGTGGCCTTGGAAGTAGTGCCGCAGCTTCCAAGAGGCGACGAGGAGCGCGAGCAAGAGTTTTTGCGGCATGGGGTAGCGCGCTTGCGCCTCATGTAGCACCATACCGAGGAAGTAGACCGGATGATCGATGAGGGGGAGGCATTGGTGAGGTCTTGTACCCCTTGAGTCTGCTGGCCTTCAAGGGTCTTGCCGTATGTCGTGCCAGCCGTGGCCTCATGAGCTCCAGCCTCAGGAGCTCTGTTACTTATGGGTTCGGCCTGTATCTCAGGAGCGATGTAGACTCACGGGGCAGCCGAGGCCTCAGGAGCACCATCCTGGGACTGCAGCGCCCTGTTTGGCGATGAGGCATCTTGCCGTGGGCCTTTGGTCAGGCGCTCCTCCCTTAGCGCCACCAACGCCTCGCTAGCTGAGCAAGGTGTGGCGGCCAGGTAGAGCACTAGGGCCTCGAGGGGACGCGGTGCTACCATCACTGGTGAGCTGGTGAGGTATCTCTTGAGGTCTTGGAAAGTCGTGTCAGCTACAGGAGTCCACTAGAATGGTCCCTTCCTTTTCATCAGCTTGAAGAATGGGAGGGCGCACTCCCCCAACTTGGAAATGAAGCGCCCCGGCGAGGTCACACATCATGCCAGCTTCTACATCTCCTTGAGGGTTTGTGGTGGGCTCATCTTTTCTTTGGCCTTGACTTTCTCCGGGTTGGCCTCGATCCCTCTGTGTGACACCAGGAAACCCAGCGGCTTGCCGGAAGGGACACCAAACACACACCTCTCTGGGTTGAGCCGCAGGTCCACCTTGCGCAGACTGGCAAATGTTTCTTCCAGGTCCCCGATGAGGGTTCTTGCCTCCCGAGACTTCACCACTATGTCATCGACATAAGCCTCGGTGTTCCTCCCGAGCTGTTGGCCCAGAGCGATATGCATTAGCCGCTGAAAGGTTGCTCCAGCATTATGCAGCCCGAACGGTATGCATGTGTAGCAGTACACCCTGCATGGGGTCAGGAAAGCCGTCTTCTCCATGTATTCCACAGCCGTCTTGATTTGGTGATAGCCCGAGAAGGCGTCCAAAAAGCATAGTAGATCGCACTCGGCGGTGGATTCGATGATCTGATCGATGCGCGGGAGTGGGAAGGGGTCTTGAGGGCAAGCCTTGTTGAGATTGGTGAAATCGACGCACATGCGCTCCTTCCCGCCCTTCTTGCGGACAATAACTGGGTTTGCCAGCCACTCCGGGTACCGCACCTCCCGAATGACACCAGCATCCTGATGTCTACTACACAACCTTCTTCTTGTAGACGTTGTTGGGCCTGCAAGTGCACATGTTTGTAGGACAGTAGCAAATTTCCCTCAAGTGGATGACCTAAGGTTTATCAATCCGTAGGAGGCGTAGGATGAAGATGGTCTCTCTCAAACAACCTTGCATCCAAATAACAAAGAGTCTCTTGTGTCCCCAACACACCCAATACAATGGTAAATTGTATAGGTGCACTAGTTCGCCGAAGAGATGGTGATACAAGTGCAAAATAGATAGTAGATAAAGGTAATTGTAATCTGAAATTATAAAAACAGCAAGGTGGCAAGCGATAAAAGTGAGCGTAAATGGTATTGCAATGATAGGAAACAAGGCCTAGGGTTCATACTTTCACTAGTGCAAGTTCTCTCAACAACAATAACATAGATAGATAACATAACAAGCCCTCAACATGCAACAAAGAGTCACTCCAAAGCCACTAATAGCAGAGAACAAACGAATAGATTATGGTAGGGTACGAAACCACCAAAGTTATTCTTTCGGATCAATCTATTCAAGAGTTCGTACTAGAATAACACCTTAAGACACAAATCAACCAAAACCCTAATGTCACCTAGATACTCCATTGTCACCTCAAGTATCCGTGGGCATGATTATACGATATGCATCACACAATCTCAGATTCATCTATTCAACCAACACAAAGTACTTCAAAGAGTGCCCCAAAGTTTCTACCGGAGAGTCAAGAACGTGTGCCAACCCCTATGCATAGATTCATGGGCGGAACCCGCAAGTTGGTCACCAAAACATACATCAAGAGGCACAAGATATCCCATTGCAACCACAGATAAGCACGACAAGACATGCATCAAGTGTTCTCATAAAAGACTCAATCTGATAAGATAACTTCAAGAGGGAAACTCAATTCATCACAACAGAGTAGAGGGGGAGAAACATCGTAAGATCCAACTATAATAGCAAAGCTCGGGATACATCAAGATCGTGCCATAGAGGGAACACGAGAGAGAACACGAGAGAGAGAGAGAGATCAAACACATAGCTACTGGTAGATACCCTCAGCCCCGAGGGTGAACTACTCCCTCCTCGTCATGGAGAGCGCCGGGATGATGAAGATGGCCACCGCTGAAGGATCCCCCCTCCGGCAGGTTGCCGGGAAGGGCTCCTGAGAGGTTTTTGGTGGCTACAAAGGCTTGCGGCGGCGGAACTCCCGATCTATCTTGATATTCGATGTTTTTAGGGTATGAGAGAATATATAGGTGAAAGAAGTCGGTCGGGAGGTGCTCGAGGGGTCCACGAGACAGGGGGCGCACCCAGTAGGGGGGGTGCACCCCCTATCTCCTGGGCTCCTCGAGGATCTTCTGACTTCATCTCCAAGCCTCCAGGATGATAATCTTCCAAAAAATCACGATGTCGAAGGTTTCATTCCATTTGGACTCCGTTTGATATTCCTTTTCTTCGAAATACTGAAACAGGGAATAAAACAACAATATGGGTTGGGCCTCCGGTTAATAGGTTAGTCCCAAAAGTAATATAAAAGTGTAAAATAAAGCCCGTAATCATTCAAAACACATAGTAATATAGCATGAATGCTTCATAAATTATAGATACGTTGGAGACGTATCAGCATCCCCAAGCTTAATTCCTACTCATCCTCGAGTAGGTAAATGATAAAAGAAAGAATTTATGAAGTGTGAATGCTAGAGGTGCACAAGTTTGATCAATGATAATTTCAATCACCTTTACTAGCATCATGATATGTCATAACAGTAGTTCATCTCATAAAACTTTTCACGATAAAGTAACAAGCAATTCACATGTCAAAGTATAGACCATAAACTTTCTTGAAAACTAGCAAACTTCATTCTTAGTCATCAAACAATTGCAATTCATCTTAATTTTAGGAAGAGTCTATGTCAGAGCTTTGATTTAGCAACCTTCACATACTCACCTATCATATAGTCTTCTACAATTGCTAACACTCATGCAATACTTGTGGTTATGAAGTTTTAGTCAAACACAGAGAAAGATTGGGGCTTATAATGTTGCCTCCAAATGTATTCACCTTTGGGTGATGTCAACAATAATAGTTCATGCTAACGTACATCCAATTGGATATATATATCAGGATCACCCCAAGACAAAGTGCTTGCCAAAGGATAAAATGAAAAAGGGAAAGGTGAAGATCACCTTGACTCCTGCAAAAAGTAAAATACATAAAGTAAAAGATAGGCCCTTCGCAGAGGGAAGCAGGGATTTGCAGAGGTGCCAGAGCTCGATTTTAAAATAGAGATAAATAATTTTGGAGGTATGATCTCATTGTCAACATAACAACCAAGAGTTCCTAATATCTTCCATACTACATACATTATAGGCGGTTCCCACGCAGAATGGTAACAGTTTATACTCCCCCAACCACCAACAAGCATCAATCCATGGCTTGCTCGAAACAACGAGTGCCTCCAACTAACAACAATCCTGGGGGAGTTTTGTTTAATTATTTTGATTTGATTTTGATCTTTTTGATCATGGGAATGGGCATCCCAGTTACCGCCACTTTCTCGTGAATGAGGAGCGGAGTCCACTCCTCTTGAGAATAACCCACCTAGCATGGAAGACACTGACAGCCCCTAGTTGCTACATGAGCAATTCGGGCATACAAAACAGATTGTAATTTGAAGGTTTAGATTTTGGCACATGCAAATTTACTTGGAACGGCAGGTAAATACCGCATATAGGTAGGTATGGTGGACACTCATGGCAAAACTGGGTTTAAGGATATTGGATGCACAAGCAGTATTCCTGCTTAGTACAGATATTTAGGCTAGCAAGGGGAGAAAGGCAAGCTCAACATGTTTGAATGATCCATGACAATATACTTTAACTGAGATGTGAGAAAACATAACCTATTACGTTGTCTTCCTTGTCCAACATCAACTCTTTAGCATGTCATACTTAATGAGTGCTCACAATTATAAAAGGTGTCTATGATAATATATTTATATGTGAAATCTCTCTTCCTTCAATATTCTTACATGAATTGTTCAAATGACTAATACAATGCTTGCTAACCGTCAATAAATTTACAACCTCTACTTCTTAGATGTGAAGTCATTACTCCCCATGGAATAAGAAAAAGAGGCATATATAATTTCAGATTTATGACAATCAACTCATTCAACAATTTACTCATAGGATATAAGTGAAGTGCACGAGTAAATGACAAGCTACTCCAAAAAGATATAAGTGAAGATCAATGAGTAGCTAAATAATTATGCAACTATGTGAAGACTCTCTCCCATTTAAGAATTTCAGATCTTGGTATTGTATTCAAGTAGGAAGAAAAACAAAATAAAATGACATTGCAAGGATAGCACAACTCATGTGAAGAAGCAAAAACTTAGGTTCAACCGATACTAACCAATAGTTGTTGAAGAAGAAAGGTGGGATGCCTACCGGGGCATCCCCAAGCTTAGATATATTATCTTGGGGTGCCTTGGGCATCCCCAATCTTGAACTTTTGTGTCTCCTTAATTCCTCTCATATCATTGTTTCTCATTTTATCAAAAGCTTCATTCACAACAAACTCAAGAAGAACTCGTGAGATAGGTTAGTATAAACCAATGCAAAACCTTATCATTTTCTACTGTAACAAATCACTAAAATTATTATTCAACATTGAATACTAAATGCCTCTGCATATTTAATACTCCTATCCTCAAATAGAATCATTAAACAAGCAAACATACGCAAACAATGCAAACATAACAGCAATCTGCCAAAACAGTACAGTCTGTAAAGAATGCAAGATTCATCATACCTCCCTAACTAAAAAAATATTAACTAAAATTCCCACTGTAATAAATTTATCAGAGCTTAATATGCAAAAATATTCAACATTATATCACTCTCTGACTTTTCTAGGGAATTTTGGCAACAGCGGTAAACTTTCTGTTTTCAAACAGCAACATGTATACTAGCAAAACAAACATGGCAAAGGCTATCATTGACTTTTTTATTAAAACTAAAGATGCAAAACATTATCCTAAATAACAGCAAACAAAAACTAACAAAATAAAATGACACTCCAAGCAAACCACATATCATGTGGTGAATAAAAATATAGCTCCAAGTAAAGTTACCGATGAACGAGGACGAAAAAGGGGATGCCATCCGGGGCATCCCCAAGCTTAGTTGCTTGGTTGTACTTGAATATTAGCTTCGGGTAACTTGGGCATCCCCAATCTTAGGATCCTGCCACTCCTTATTCCATAGTTCATCGAATCTTTTACCCAAAACTTGAAAACTTCAACCACACAAAACTCAAAACAAAACTCGTAAGCTCCGTTAGTATAAGAAAATAAATCCACCACTTAGGTACTGTAATAAACTCATTCTAAACTCATATTGGTGTAAAACCTACTGTATTCTAACTTCTCTATGGTCCATACCCTTACATACTAGCCATAGATTCATCAAAATAAGCAAACAACACAATGAAAACAGAATCTGTCAAAAACAGAACGTTCTGTAGTAATCTGTATCAAACGTATACTTGTGGAACTCAAACAATTCAGAAATAAATTTCTGGACCTTAGAAATTTGTATATTAATCATCTGCAAAAAGAATCAACTTAAAATCACACTTCTGTAAAAAATGGCAGCTAATCTCGTGAGTGCTAAAGTTTCTGTTTTTTACAGCAAGATCATATAAACTTCACCCAAGTCTTCCCAAAGGTTTTGCTTGGCACTTTATTGAAACAAAAGCTATAAAACATGATTAATACAGTAGCATAATCATGTGGACACACAAAAACAGTAAGGTTAAATATTGGGTTGTCTCCCAACAAGCGCTTTTCTTTAATGCCTTTCTAGCTAGGCATGATGATGGCAATGATGCTCACATAAAAGATAAGAATTGAAACATAACGGGAGCATCATGAAGCATATGACTAGCACATTTAAGCCTAACTGTCGGTGTCAAAACCGGTGGATCTCGGGTAGGGTGTCCCGAACTGTGCGTCTAGGCGGATGGTAACAGGAGACAGGAGACACGATGTTTTTACCCAGGTTCGGGCCCTCTCGATGGAGGTAAAACCCTACTCCTGCTTGATTAATATTGATGATATGGGTAGTACAAGGGTAGATCTACCATGAGATCAGAGAGGCTAAACCCTAGAAGCTAGCCTATGGTATGATTGTTGTTCGTCCTACGGACTAAAACCCTCCGGTTTATATAGACACCGGAGAGGGCTAGGGTTACACAGAGTCGGTTACAATGGGAGGAGATCTACATATCTGTATTGCCAAGCTTGCCTTCCACGCCAAGGAAAGTCCCATCCGAACACGGGACAAAGTCTTCAATCTTGTATCTTCATAGTCCAGGAGTCCGGCCAAAGGTTATGGTCTGATAATCCGGACACCCCCTAATCCAGGACTCCCTCAGTAGCCCCGAACCAGGCTTCAATGATGATGAGTCCGGTGCGCAGATTTGTCTTCGGCATTGCAAGGCGGGTTCTTCTCCAAATTCCATATACCTGTTGAATAGCGTCCGGTTTCTGGTGAATGTTGCGCTCCTTGGCTTCTGCTCCCAATAATGGCCATCTTCCACGTGTCAAACGAATGCGAAAAGCCAGGGTGTTTTTTTCATTTACCCCCCTAGCTGCGCAAATGGGCCGCCTATAAAAAAGACGGGGATTTAGATCCGAATCACACCATCTTCCCTTCACGAGCATTCATCGGAGCGCATTCGACATAGATCCATTCCATCATGGCCAGTTGACGCAGCTCCTCCTCTCGCCCCCCCCCCCAGCCCTCAACCTGGAGATTGGGAGAGGTGTTCCGTCCCACACAGCGAGCTAGTGGCGCTCCAAGCCAAGGGGCTTCTACCCCCAGCCTACATGGTACCGGTTCGAGCCGGGCTTGCCACCTATAATGGCGGAGAGCAAGCGGAAAGCGTCCCCAATCCCTCCAAAGGAGAGCGGGTATGCCTTGTCCCTTATTTGATAAGAGGGCTCGGACTTCCAACTCATCCGTTTCTCCGGGGGCTCCTGGAGTTCTATGGCCTCCAGTTGCACAACCTTACGCCTGCCTCCATATTGCATATTGCGGGCTTCGTAGCCCTTTGCGAGCTGTTTTTGGGCATCGAGGCTCATTTCGCGCTGTGGAAGAAGTTGTTCTGCCTTGTGCCCCGTTCTTAGGAGGGGTCAATATATCAAGTGGGCGGAGCCGAACTATGGTGCATTGCCGGGACCGGATATCTATCTGGAACCCGGAAGAAGGCGTCCGAAGACTGGCCTTCAGAATGGTTTTATATAGAAGACGTCCCCCTGTCAGACCCTATTCGGATCGGTCTCCCTGAGTTTGATAATGCTCCTTTGAAGAAGCGCCTAAGCTAGCATCCGCCGAGCCCTCAGAAGGAAAATGACAATGACATCCTTTACCTGATGAACCGGATAAGGTTGTTAGCTCATTTTGGACTGACCATGATCGAGGTCATGGCCATGTGCATTATGCAGGGGGTGCAGCCGCTTCAGTATAGAGGCCACCCCATGTGGGATTTCAACGGGGAGGATGACGCCACCCGGTGCGGCCGTAAGGGGCCAGAATCGGTTGCCACTCTTGTAAAGACCTTGTCCACTTTGTACAAGGGAGAAGAGGAGGAATTCCTCCGCGTCAACCCACGGGGTGGATTTTCTATGTACAATCCTCCAAGCTGGGTAAGCGGACACTTTCACTCGCCCATCCATTTCATATTCCCGTAGTTAAGTATTCAGCCTAGCAATTTCAACGCAGGAGCTACGCCAGGCTGTAAAGGAGATAAACTGCCCTCCTCCAAAACCCGAGGACCCGGAACGGTCCTTCGACCCGGATTCCCAAGAGGACCCGGACTTATCTGTGGAGCTGATCGATGGGGTGTTTCATCAATTGAGCAAGGACAACGCCTTAGTGGCCATTACGGCCGATTATCCCGGACTACTTCGAGCCTCACAAGTAACCGAAACCGAAGTCCCAGTACCTTTAAGATGATCCATCTGTGCTTATTTTTGATCACCGTATACAATGGCGTTTTTGCAAGGGAAGTCCTTGAGGCGGAGGGCCGAGCCCGCGGTGGCTAGCCAACAAGGGGCGGCAAGGCCCAGCAGGCTGAAAAGAAGTGCGGTCCGGATTGAGACGCTGGCGCAATGGTATGGCGTGCCATTTTATTCCCAGGATTTATTCCCTCAAGGCATACTAACGCTCGTACTTTCTTCAGGAAAAAGAGCGCTCGCCGGACTATATCCGGAGAGGTTGCCAACCGCGCCTCCACCGGCCAGGCTCCAAGGTCGGGTCCAAAAGCAGAGGCGAACATGAGGCGCGCACCGGATGCTCCTCCGACAGAGGATGCGGACGGGCTATCTGCCACCAATTCCGAGGTGGGGAGTGCCATGAACCACAGGCGTCGCCAGACAATTCTTCGTGACGCTTGTTTCTCCCAAGAGGCATTGGATTCCTTTGATACGGGAGATGCGTACCTCCGTGCCGCTCAAAATGGTCTAGCCAGAGCCACAGAGAAGTATGTAACAGACATACGGGTGAGAAAATTTGATGGTTATATATGTCAGTAGCCCCCGAGACTTGAAACAGTTAGAATAACTGATTTAAGGATCATTTGTTATGTAGGATCTTACAGAAAAGAATACCCAACTGTCCCAGGAGCTGGATGAGTGCAAAGCCCAACTTGAGGCCGCACTAGCCGCGTCAAGGGAGGCCAAGGAGACCCCCTCTGGTAATATATGCTTCGAAAGAAAAGTATGATGTGAAGTGCAGCATGTGTGCAAATCTGATAATAACATTGCAGATGGAGCCGGAGTGGGTCCGGACAAGCAACAACTCTTGCGCCGGTTAAAGGCCGGCGAGAGCGTGCTTACGAGGGTGAGGCAAGAGAAGAATAATCTCCAAGACGCCAAGACCCACCTGGGCAACGAACTAAAGGATGTTCGTGCTCAGCTGTCGGACTCCGTGAAGGAGAATCGGTGGCTTCGACGCGGCATTTTTAGTAAGTGCTTGAACGAACATTGAAAAAGAGTTCGGCGAGGAAGTCAATTGACAGAGTTATGTCTATAGGTATGCTTACAGGTCGGCCTGCAGAGGAAATGCCCGGTTCTACGGGTGACCTTCTTCCCGAGCTCTTACAACTGCACGAACGAGTTTGGCAGGTAATGCAAGGCGTCGTCCAGGCCTTGTGGCCATCCGTCTCCATGCCCGAAGGCCTTGGAGAGCTTGTAGAGAAGCTGAAGGGAGCGCGGCGGCGCTTCCGATTATGGAAGATATCGGCCCGCCATCAAGGCGCCAGGGAGGCCTGGGCCATGGTAAAGACGCGGTACACGAAGGCTGACCCAAACCACATGGCCGACGTCGGACCTGTAGGGCCCGATGGGAAGGAGATCCCTGTGAGTTTAGTGTATGGTCAGGTAGAGTTGGCCGCCAAATATTCCCAATAAGACTGTAAACTAGATAGCCTGTTGGATGGTATTGAAGAGGAATATACCCAGTCAAATTGACTATGTAATTTAAGATGACATGAAAAATTCCTTCTAGCCAGATTGTAGATCGTTTGTCATGGCGGACCTTTTCGCTTCAACCTCGGGACACGATAGTCCAGAGTGTGTCCGAATACCCTCTCGGTTATGTAAGAACCAGGGCATGTGTGGAGACCAGGCGTAGGGGTCATTAGTGCTTGAACAGACAAGTGCCCAACTAGTTATGTTATATTACATGGTTAGTAAGAAACATCTTCCAGGAAGAATAGTTCCGTTAGGGGTTCCTTTCCCTGGGAGGCATGCCCTAAAGTGCATGTCCAGACTGCGAAAAAAGCAGAAAAGCATCTGGGGGTGGATAAATAAATGAGTGAGAAATCATTTTTTAGTTCACCGACCGAATATTCCCTTAAGAACGCTAGCTTTCGGCTTCACCAAGTCTGAGGTACACATCCGGCTGACCCAGCAGTAACAATCGCAGAGGTGCTCCCTTTACCGCCTAGCCGAACAATCGGGAACGTAGGGGTAAGCATAGGAGCCAGACAACCCACCTTGGCCAAAACTTAAGTCATATCGATGCATATAATGGTGAATAAAAGGTACATGTGGAAGTGTGACACATGTGTTGGGCATGAGGCCCGTATAAACAAGCTTCTGTTAAAGAAGCCCCCAGGTATAATGAGCGCGGACAGCGCGTCAATTGTGTGCGAACAAGGTGCGAATGAGCCCTTAAAGGCTATAAGAGAAAAGGAGGGAGAAGGAGAGAAATATAAGACAGATAATGTGTAAAAATAGACAGAGGAAGGAGACGAACACAGACTCCGGCGCTAGGCGTAGAATCTTCGGAGACGGGCTACGTTCCATGGGTTCGGCTCAAGTCAGTTATCCGATGCATCTCGCAGACGGTACGCTCCACCAGTCAGGACTTGGTCAATAATGAAGGGACCTTCCCATTTGGGCTTGAGTTTGTCCTTTTTCTTGTCCGGCAGGCGTAGAACTAACTCGCCGACATTGTAAGTTTTGGCCCGTACTTCTCTGCTTTGATATCTTCAAGCCTGCCATTGATAGAATGCGGAACGGGCTTTTGCCACATCACGCTCCTCCTCCAAGGTGTCCAAACTATCCTGCCGATCGAGTTCGGATTCTCTTTCTTCGTACATGCGCACGCGAGGTGAGTCATGAATTATGTCACAGGGCAGAACTGCCTTTGCGCCGTATACCATAAAGAATGGTGTGAATCCGGTGGTGCGATTCGGCGTGGTCCGCAGCCCCCAGAGTAAAGAGTCGAGCTCCTCTACCCAGTGCATGTTAGATTCCTTGAGGGACCGCACTAATCTGGGTTTGATGCCTCTCATGATTAGACCATTTGCTCGCTCGACTTGACCGTTAGTTTGTGGGTGATAGACTGAAGCGTAGTCGAGCTTGATGCCCATGTTTTTGCACCAGAGTTTGACCTCGTCGGCCGTAAAGTTCGTGTCGTTATCAGTTATGATGCTGTGGGGGACGCCCTAACGGTGTACGACCCCTGCTATGAAGTCTATCACCGGTCCGGATTCGGCCGTCTTAACAGGCTTGGCCTCTATCCATTTGGTGAATTTTTCCACCATGACCAGTAGGTATTTTTGCTTGTGGGTTCCTCCTTTAAGGGGTCCAACTATGTCAAGCCCCCAGACCGCGAAGGGCCAGGTGATGGGTATAGTATGGAGGGCGGTGGGTGGCATATGGCTTTGGTTAGCAAAGAGTTGGCAACCGACACATCGTTGGACTAAGCCCTAAGCATTTGCCCGGGCCGTCGGCCAATAAAATCCTATACGGAAGGCCTTGCTTACAAGGGCTCGGGCTGCGGCGTGGTGCCCACCCAGTCCGGCATGAATTTCAGCCAGAAGATTCTGCCCTTCCTCTTCGGAGATACACCTTTGAAGGACTCTGGTGGTGCTTTTCTTATAAAGCTCTCCTTCATGGACTCTATAGGTTTTAGTTCGCCGCACTGTGCAGCGTGCCTCGTTTTGGTCCTCGGGAAGTTCCTGCCTGGTTAGGTAGGCTAGGAATGGTTCTGTTCACGGGGCAATGAATGCCATTATTACGTGGGCTGAGGATGTTACTTCGTTGGCAGAGCCTCCCGTTGTGTCGGGCGGTGCGGTTGGGTCTGGGTTGTTGTTTCCGGATTCCCCTTCCCATAAACGGATGGCTTGAATAGCTTCTCCAAGAAAATGTTGGGGGGGACTGCATCGCGCTTTGCGCCGATGCGTGCCAACACGTCTGCTGCCTGATTGTTTTCCTGGGCTATATGGTGAAATTCGAGCCCCTCGAACCGAGCTGACATTTTTAGGACGGCGTTGCGATAAGCTGCCATTTTTGAATCCTTGGCATCGAAGTCTCCATTTATTTGGGATATCACGAGGTTCGAATCCCCACGCACCTCTAGGCACTGGATGCCCATGGAGACTGCCATCCGGAGACCATGTAGAAGGGCCTCGTATTCGGCTGCGTTGTTGGAGTCCGTATACATTATCTGGAGTATGTATTGAACTGTATCTCTTGTTGGGGATGTCAGAACGACGCCAACCCCCAGACCACATAGCATTTTGGTGCTGTTGAAGTGCATGATCCAGTTGGAATATGTGTCGTACTCTTTAGGGAGTTCGGCTTCAGCCCATTCGGCGATGAAGTCGGCCAAAACTAGCGACTTAATAGCTCGTCGTGGCTTATAGGTTATGTCGAACGGGAGGAGCTCTATGGCCCATTTGGCAATCCGGCCTATCGCGTCACGGTTGTTTATAATATCGTTAAGAGGTACTTCGGAGGCTACTGTTATCGAACACTCTTGAAAGTAGTGTCGCAGCTTCTGGGATGCCATAAATACCGTGTACGCTATCTTTTGAGAATGCGGGTACCGTGACTTGCATGGAGTGAGGACAGTGGACACGTAGTAAACTGGTTTTTGAAGGGGGAATTTGTGTCCGTCCATTTCTCGTTTGACGAGGAGCACTATGCTTACAACTTGATAAGTTGCCGCAATGTATAATAGCATTGGTTCGCCGATGTTAGGCGCGGCCAGGACCGGGTTTGTTGCCAATATGGCTTTTATTTCTTCGAGTCCGGTCGTGGCGGCATCCGTCCACTCGAAGTGTTCGGTGCGTCGGAGGAGGCAATAAAGGGGTAATGCCTTTTCTCCCAAGCGGGAGATAAAGCGGCTTAGAGCCGCCATGCATCCAGTCAAGTTTTGTACTTGTTTGAGGTCCTTTGGAATATCCAATTGTGACAGAGCTCGGATCTTGGCTGGGTTTGCTTCAATTCCTCTACCGGATACAATGAAGCCCAAGAGCTTTCCGGCTGGTACGTCGAAAACGCATTTTTCCGGGTTAAGCTTGATGTCATATGTTCGGAGGTTATCGAATGTGAGCCTCAAGTCGTCTACTAGAGATTCGACATGCTTGGTTTTGAAGACCACGTCATCCACGTATGCTTCAACTGTTTTGCTGATCTAGTTTTCCAGACATGTCTGAATCATGCGCTGATATGTTGCACTGGTGTTATTGAGCCCGAAGGGCATTGTGTTGAAGCAGAATGGGCCATATGGGGTGATGAATGCCGTTGCGGCTTGGTCTGGCTCTGCCATCTTAATTTGATGGTAGCCGGAGTATGCGTCGAGGAAACACAATGAATCATGTCCTGCGGTAGCATCGATAATTTGATCAATGCGGGGGAGGGGGAAGGGATCCTTTGGGCAAGCCTTGTTGAGGTCTTTGAAATCGACACATAGGCGCCAGGATTTGTCCTTCTTTGGTACCATCACCAGGTTTGCTAGCCAGTCCGAATGTTTTATATCTCTAATGAATCCGGCCTCCAGTAGTTTGTCTAGCTCCTCTCCCATGGCTTGTCTCTTGGGTTTGGAGAAACGCCAAAGAGCCTGCTTGACAGGCTTGAATCCTTTTAGGATGTTAAGGCTGTGCTCAGCCAGCCTGCGTGGGATTCCTGGCATGTCTGAAGGGTGCCAGGCAAAAATGTCCCAATTTTCACGTAGGAATTCTCGTAGTGCGGCGTCTACATTCGGGTTTAATTGCACCCCGATGGAGGCCGTTTTTGTAGGGTCCATTGGATGGACTTGGAATCTGACTATTTCATCCGCCGGTTTAAAGGAGGTGGCCTTGGATCTTTTATCGAGTATCACGTCATCCCTGTTCACCGTGGAGCGCAACGCAGTCACTTCCTCGGCCGGTAGGGCTTCGGATAGTGCCTCAAGGGCCAGCGCGCAGTCTTATTTTCGGAGTGGAGTGCTATGTCCGGGTCACTAGCAAGAGTGATGATTCCATTGGGTTCGGGCATTTTGAGCTTCATGTACCCGTAATGGGGTATAGCTTGAAAAATTGTGAATGCCTCTCGCCCTAGTAGAGCGTGGTATCCACTGTGTTGCTTCGCTCAATGCGGGTCCAGTCTATTTCCATTTTTTGAAGGGTTTACTCATAAATGAGGTTCAATCCGCTGCCGCCGTCCATGAGTACCTTGGTAAGGCAAAAGTCATCCACTATTGGACTGAGGACCAATGTGGCTGGTGCTCGGGCTGTTCGGAATTTAGGTTCATCACTGGCATTAAAGGTAATAGCCGTGTCACTCCATGGGTTTATTGTTGCTACTTGGTAGACTTCGGCAAGGCTGCGGAGTGTTCGTTTCCGCATATTATTTGATGCGAAAGTCTCGAAGACTGTTAATACCGTACTGGTATCCCTGGGCTGGTGCTCTGTGAGTTCTGGAGTTAGAAGCTCCTCACCACTTCTGGCCACCTGCCGGAGTATCCAACATGCTCCAAGGCTATGAGTTGGTGTGGCACCCTCTATACTATGAATTTTACAGGGTCCATTGAGCCATCCCCCCGGTACGGTTCCATGCCCCATAAAGGGTTTTTGCTTTTTGGTGTTTAACCCAGGTGCCTAGTGATAGTGCACCCTTTTATTTCGGACTGGGGTTGTATTCAGGGCCGGATCGTCCCAAAATTTTATTTCAGTTTTCCAGGCGCTTTCCATCACACTGTACTTTCGTACTATGGATGCCAAGTCGGCGAAGCGTGTAATTTCACGGCAACTTATGGCATTGAGGATTCCGTTGTCCATGCAATTATTGCAGAAGAATGAAATTGCATCCTCCTCGCGGCAGTCCTTTGTCCTGTTCATAACCAGGAGGAATCTGGCCTAGTAATGGTGTACTGTTTCTGCAGGCTCTTGCCAAATTTGGGATAGATCCCTTATATTTGGGTGGGCGGGTGGCATTAAATCCAGAACCTCACCCAATCCTAGACTCAGGGGCCAAGGAGTTTCCGAACTCGGAAGCTTGGGTTCTTGGATGTTGTCCAATGAATCTAGCCCGCTTCCTGACTTTAGGTTCAGGGCACGATTGACATCCTCCCCTCCGCGGGTATCCGGCTTGGAGGGATCGGGAATCCGGACATAACTAGTCCTTAAGATAGATGAAGACTTGCCGCATTGTTCCTCCACCACTTCGACGTGGTGGGTGACCTAGGGAGAGTTAATCTCTCTCGGATCGGGTTTAAGCCCAATCTGATCATAGTCTGTAGCGACTCCCAGGGCGGCGATGCGATACAAGAGCTCGTTTAAGGAAGAGAGCTCCATCGGATCTAACTGCTCGGCGAGTTCCGATTTGACATGGAGATTGCTTTCGATGACCCGAGAAGTCATTGTCGGTGCGGCGGCCGAACAGGCGGTCATAAGAAAACCGCCTAGCTAGAGAGTTTGGCCGATAGCCAAAGCTCCTTTAGCGACAGCGCCGTCTTTAAAGACGGGATGAGGCATCCTTCCTAATGGCGACGGCACAGTGGAACTCTCAATGAAAGCACCAATGTCGGTGTCAAAACCGGCGGATCTCGGGTAGGGGGTCCCGAGCTGTGCGTCTAGGCGGATGGTAACAGGAGACAGGGGACACGATGTTTTTACCCAGGTTCGGGCCCTCTCGATGGAGGTAAAACCCTACTCCTACTTGATTAATATTGATGATATGGGTAGTACAAGGGTAGATCTACCACGAGATCAGAGAGGCTAAACCCTAGAAGCTAGCCTATGGTATGATTGTTGTTCGTCCTACAGACTAAAACCCTCCGGTTTATATAGACACCGGAGAGGGCTAGGGTTACACAGAGTCGGTTACAATGGGAGGAGATCTACATATCCGTATCGCCAAGCTTGCCTTCCACGCCAAGAAAAGTCCCATCCGGACACGGGACGAAGTCTTCAATCTTGTATCTTCATAGTCCAGGAGTCCGGCCAAAGGTTATAGTCCGGTAATCCGGACACCCCCTAATCCAGGACTCCCTCACTAACCCACTTCCTATGCATAGGGATTTTGTGAGAAAACAACTTATGGGAACAATAATCAACTAGCATAGGAAGGTACAACAAGCATAGCTTCAAGATTTTCAACACATAGAGAGGAAACTTGATATTATTGCAATTCCTACAAGCATATATTCCTCCCTCATAATAATTTTCAGTAGCATCATGAATGAATTCAACAATATAACCAGCACCTAAAGCATTCTTTTCATGATCTACTAGCATAGAAAATATACTACTCTCCACATAAGCAAAAAATTTCTCATTCGGAATGGTAGTGGGAGCAAACTCAACAAAATAATTATCATGTGAGGCATAATCCAATTGAAAACTAAAGTCATGATGACAAGTTTCATGGTTATCATTATTCTCAATAGCATACAAGTCATCACAATAATCATCATAGATAGCAACTTTGTTCTCATAATCAATTGGAACCTCTTTTGAAATAGTGGAATCATCACTAAATAAAGTTGACACTCTTCCAAATCCACTTTCATATTCATCACAATAAGATTCAACATCATCCAAAATAGTGGGATCAATACTACCTAAAGTTGACACTCTTCCAAACCCACTTTCATCAATATAATCATCATAAATAGGAGGCATGCTTTCATCATAATAAAAGAGATGGTGATACAAGTGCAAAATAGATAGTAGATAAAGGTAATTGTAATCTGAAATTATAAAAAAAGCAAGGTAGCAAGTGATAAAAGTGAGCGTAAACGGTATTGCAATGATAGGAAACAAGGCCTAGGGTTCATACTTTCACTAGTGCAAGTTCTCTCAACAATAATAACATAGATAGATCATATAACAAGCCCTCAACATGCAACAAAGAGTCACTCCAAAGCCACTAATAGCGGAGAACAAACGAAGAGATTATGGTAGGGTACGAAACCACCTCAAAGTTATTCTTTCGGATCAATCTATTCAAGAGTTCGTACTAGAATAACACCTTAAGACACAAATCAACCAAAACCCTAATGTCACCTAGATACTCCATTGTCACCTCAAGTATCCATGGGCATGATTATACAATATGCATCACACAATCTCAGATTCATCTATTCAACCAACACAAAGTACTTCAAAGAATGCCCCAAATTTTCTACCGGAGAGTCAAGAACGTGTGCCAACCCCTATGCATAGGTTCATGGGCGGAACCCGCAAGTTGGTCACCAAAACATACATCAAGAGGCACATGATATCCCATTGTCACCACAGATAAGCACGGCAAGACATACATCAAGTGTTCTCATAAAAGACTCAATCTGATAAGATAACTTCAAGAGGGAAACTCAATTCATCACAAGAGAGTAGAGGGGGAGAAACATCATAAGATCCAACTATAATAGCAATGCTCGGGATACATCAAGATCGTGCCATAGAGGGAACACGAGAGAGAACACGAGAGAGAGAGATCAAACACATAGCTATTGGTACATACCCTCAGCCCTGAGGGTGAACTACTCCCTCCTCTTCATGGAGAGCGCCGGGATGATGAAGATGGCCACCGGTGAAGGATCCCCCTCCGGCAGGGTGCCGGGAAGGGCTCCCGAGAGGTTTTTGGTGGCTACAGAGGCTTGCAGCAGCGGAACTCCCGATCTATCTTGATATTCAATGTTTTTAGGGTACGAGAGAATATATGGGCGAAAGAAGTCGGTCGGGAGGTGCTCGAGGGGTCCACAAGACAAGGGGGCGCGCCCAGTAGGGGGCGCACCCCCTATATCCTAGGCTCCTCGAGGATCTTCTGTCTTCATCTCCAAGCCTCCTGGATGATAATCTTCCAAAAAATCACGATGCCGAAGGTTTCATTCTGTTTGGACTTCGTTTGATATTCCTTTTCTTTGAAATACTGAAACAGGCAATAAAACAGCAATATGGGATGGGCCTACGATTAATAGGTTAGTCCCAAAAGTAATATAAAAGTGTAAAATAAAGCTCGTAATCATTCAAAACACATAGTAATATAGCATGAATGCTTCATAAATTATAGATACGTTGGAGACATATCACATCCTGCAGCTTGCGGGCCTCTTGGATGATGAACGCATGATTCTTCGAGGACTGTTGTCGTGCCTTCTGCTTCATCGGGCGCATGTTAGGGCACACCCTCAGGTGATGCTCGATTATTCCCCTCGGGATTCCAACCAGGTCCTTGGGCTCCCACGCAAACACTTCCTTGCTGGCGCACAAGAAGCTGACCAACGCCTTTTCCTGGTCCGGAGGGTGGCCAGCACCTATGGTGAAGGTGGCATCTGATGCTCCATCTTCATCAACTGATACTTTGTCAGGACCCCGACTCAATGTCACATCGATCTAGCCGGTAACACCTCATATCACTTTGCGGCCTCATGCATGGTATCCCCACGGGTGTCGCCTTACCTTTGCCCGGGACCGTTTGTGCCTTTTGGCTCACGTATATGATAGTGTCGCTAGCATCCATATGATAAGGAGCCCGGGCTGACATGACTAGTCGTAAACCCAAAGTGGCACAGACTTACAGGGACAGGCATCCATGACCCAGCTTCGAACATGTCGGTCATCAGCAAGTGGGTCCGGGCTGTAGCACTGGGCTAGCAGGACTCCGGTAAACCGGGCTGTAGCGGGCTAACAGGACTCCGGTACTCAAAGCGTGACATTTCCCCGAAGGGACAGACACAGGAACGAAGAAGGACACATGCCGGCTAGCCTAAGTGTTCCAGAGCAATAGCAAGCTACCATGGCTCAGCGGTAACACTAGGAGACATTTCCCGGTAAGAGAGGCTACTAAAGATAAACAACTAGATAGTCAGATCCCACACATACCAAGCATTTCAATCATACACACAATATGCTCGATATGTGCAAATACAACGAAGCATCACAACATGACTCTACGATACAAGTACTTTATTTAAGGCTCAGGGAGCCATACATAACATACACAAAGGTACGGGTCACACGACCCAACATTCAATTCATACAGTCATACAAACCAGCAGCGGAAGTAACTTGTCTGAGTACAGACAACTAGTGAAATAAAAGAGGCTTGGAAAGCCTAGCTATACTACGTGGTCCTTCACAAGCTCAGGATCACCACCTGGGCCTTTAGCCTACTCGTTGATGTCAACGTCTACATAGAACCCATCAGAAGGGGTTGCAGCGTCTTCTGTAAAAATGTAAATTATAGCAACATGAGTACAAAGGTACTCAGCAAGACTTACATCAGATCCTACATACATGCATATTATCAAGAAGGGTTGGTGGAGTTATTGCAGCAAGCCAGCTTTGACTCTTGGCTAGACTATCCTACGATACTTCAACTTGAAATGGTTTTGCGCACACGAGTCCACTACTCACCAATTCAATACACTATCGAGGATCCGCCTCCGTCTTCCTACGGAAGAGCCATCCTCGGCACTCACACTTATCTTGAGGCTTTTAGTAGTTTCCATTTACTTGTCTATGAACTGTATAGGCAACCAAGTAGTCCTTTACCGCGGACGCGGCTATTCGAATAGATCATGTTAACCCTGCAGGGGTGTACTTCTTCATACACGCTCTCACCACTTACCGTTGTTTACACGACATGTACTCGGCAACCTTCAAGCGGAAGCTCAACGTGGGTGTCGGCCACGACCTACCTAACCACCTAAGCCTCCAGTCCAGGTTTATCGCCTATCCAGGTTCCATCCGCAGGGAGTCCGGCCAAGGTTTCCCATACGGCCCCGAACAATGTGAACAGGGTTCCCGAGATACCTAACGGGTATTCGGTACACCATGCCACGTACCTACCGCATCACAGCCCACCCCTACGGTCAGCGCTGTCCACGGCCTCCAGTAGGCTACAAACACCAGAAACTACTTGCAACTCCTGGACGGAGAACTAGGGTGATTAAGAAGCCGAGAGGGTCCATTGGTTTCGGGCCCAATGCATGGTAGTAGCTGATTCTTAAATCACACATACAGATCTCAGTGCTTAAGGTCGGCTTCAATGAAACAACCCACCATGTACTCCTACATGGCCTCTCATCGATACCTTTACCAAATCGTGTTCACCACACCACTCTCATTACCGACATAATCATTTCACTCTAGCCCATCACCCAGATGAACCAGACCTGACACGACTCTAAGCATAGCAGGCATAGCAAGGTAGGAACAACACATACATATGGCTCAATCAACTCCTACACATGCTAGTGGGTTTCATCTAGTTACTGTGGCAATGACAGGTCATGCAGAGGAAATGGGTTCAACTACCGTAGCACACAGCAGTTTGAAACGCCTTGTCTTAATGCAGTAAAAGAGAGCAGAAGCGAGAACATGGGATTGTATCGATATGATCAAATGGTTGGTTGCTTGCCTGATGGTTCGATGCACTGATACGGTTCTTCGTTAGGGTAATCACGGTACTCCTCGGAGGCAGAACCTGTCGCAAAGGACACCGATACACAACCATCACCAAACAATGTGCAACAATATGATGCATGCATGAAACATAGCAATATGAGTGTGTTGGGCTAATGCAACTAAAACCAGAAGGGTTTGAACAAATTTGAATCAAAGATTCAAATTTCAAACTCAAACATGGCCTTTTAAAGTGCTTTTCCTTGTTCTGCTTAAAACATCAATTTAACTTGTTTGATCATGCATGAAAATAGTACAGATGGATAGATTGGATTTTTCTGATCATTTTTCATATATAATTTGTCTAATTTGGAGTTACAAAGTAAAAGTTATGAATTTTTGAAGTTTAAATAATATTCTGGAATTTCCTGATTTAATTTAAATCCAGAAATATATATATTGCGCCAGCATGACGTCAGCATGACGTCAGCGGTCAACTGCGGCTGGCTGGGGTCAAACCTGACGTGTGGGGTCCACACGTCAGTGACAGGGGGGTTTAACAGGGTTAATTTAATCCTAATTAGGAATTAGTGGCGCTGGGGCCCACTGGTCAGTGTCAGGGGGGTTGACTAACAGTGATTAGCACTAAGTTGACCACCTGGCCGACGGGGCCCACGCGTCAGTGACCCTGGGGGGGTCAAACCCCAGGTCAAACAGGTCAAACCCGCCGGCGGTTAGTCGTCGGCGAGGTCCGCGGCGTACATGTGCCTCGGGTTTCCTCTGTGGTGCTCCAAACGGCGTGCGGCTAGGTGCGTTGGAGAGCTGGCTCGATGGCGCGTCGGGCGGTGGCCGCGGCTGGGCCTGGGGTGGCCGGAGTCGACGGCGGCGAGCTCGGCTGCGGCCGCCGGGGTTCGGTCGTGCACGGAAACGGGGTTGGAGCTCGAAGGCGAGCGAAGCAAGGCGCTAGGGATGCTCTACGGGGCCTTACAAACTTGTTGGACTCGCCGGGGTGACCAAATGGTCATCGGAGCTGCGTCGACGGCGAGCTCGGCGACGGCGGAGGTTCGGCCATGGTGGGAACGGGGTTACGGCGCGGGAACGAGGGGGAAAAGAGGGGGAAACGGTGGCGGAGCTCACCGCGGTTGCAGTGGGCGTCGAAGCGGCTCGGGGACGCGCTGGAGACGGCGAATCGACGGCGATGGTGGTCGGAGCCCGAGGAGGAAGACGATGGCGACGGCGGCTCCACAGGGCGTCCGGCGTCTTGTGGCTTGACGAGGAGGTAGAGGGGTCGGGGCGGAGCTGGGGAGCGTGTCGGGGAGGCGAGGGGAGGCCGGTGGCGGCGGCTATGGCGAACGGCGGCGATGGGTGCTTCGGACACGGAAGAGAGAGAGCGAGGGGGAGGAGAGGAAGAACCGGGGGAGAGTGAGAGAGAGCAGGGGAGGGCGTGGCGTCGTTCCAGGCCATCCAGACGAGGAGGGGAGGGGCAGGCAGGCAGGCGAGCTGGTGGCGTGGCGCGGTGGCGCGCGCGCGCGCCGGGCACACTCCCCTCCCTCTGTCGAGGACGAAGACGACAGAGGAGGGAGACGGGCTGGGCCGCCTGCTGGCTGGGCCGGCCAGCTGGCTGGGCCAGAGGCGCCAGGTAAGAGGCCCAGGTAAGGTTTCCCTCTTTTATTTATTTATGTTTTCTAATTTCTGACATTTGTTTTGATTTAAATAAAATATTAAATCATTTTATTACCTTATGCCAATTTTTGGAGGAGCTAGATATATTATTCCAGAGCTCCCCAACAGGTGGCATAGTTTTTGGACATATATTAATATATATAACTAATATATTTCCAATGCAAATATTTATGCATTAACTCCAAATGCCCAAAATAAATACCTATGAGCTCTTAAAAATATTGGTTTGATTTTTATCTCTGTCCAATATTTTCAGAGAGCAACATGAGCATTTTCTTGGACCCTTTTGGAGAAATTTTTATTTGGGTCATTTTCAAAATCATTCTGAGGGTTTCACAAATCCCCATTTCAAAATTAAATGGAATTTTAAATATGATGCACACACTCTGATGCATGACTAGCTAGGGTGTGACAACTCACCCCCACTCAAAAGAATCTCGTCCCGAGATTTGGGTTCCTCTGGGAAGAAGGCGGGATACTCGAGTCGAAGACGATCCTCCCTTTCCCAAGTTGCTTCATCCTCAGAATGGTGCGACCATTGAACTTTGAGAAACTTGATATTATGACGTCGGGTGGTACGTTCAGCCTGATCGAGGATACGAATGGGGTACTCTCGATATGTAAGATTATCTTGGAGATCAAGCATTTCGTGGTCCACTCCACGGATAGGATCCGAGAAGCAACGCCGGAGTTGAGAAACGTGGAAGACATCGTGGACTCTGGAGAGGTGCGGAGGTAGTTCCAACTGGTAGGCAACTTCTCCTCGTTTGGCAAGAATGCGAAAAGGTCCAATGTAACGAGGAGCCAATTTGCCTTTGATACCGAAACGATGGGTTCCCTTTAGAGGGGTGACCCGAAGATAAGCCTTCTCGTCAACCTCGAAAATCATAGCCTTATGTTTTCGGTCATATTGACTCTTTTGACGAGATTGGGCTGTTTTCAACTTTTCACGAACGATGCAAACTTGTTCTTCTGCTTCCTGAATCATATCCGGGCCAAAGAATTGTCTTTCCCCGGTATCTGACCAGTTAAGGGGTGTTCGACACCGTCGTCCATAGAGAACTTCAAAAGGGGCTTTACCCAAGCTAGATTGATAGCTGTTGTTGTAGGCGAATTCGGCAAATGGAAGGCACTTCTCCCAGTCCATTCCGAATGAGATAACAGAGGCTCGAAGCATGTCTTCTAGAATCTAGTTGACGCGTTCCACTTGACCACTCGGCTGAGGGTGGAAAGCGGTGCTAAAGGAGAGACGGGTTCCCATAGCATTTTGGAAACTTTCCCAAAATCGAGAGGTGAACAGACTTCCTCGATCCGAGTTGATTTCCAAAGGAACACCATGGAGAGACACTATACGGGAGATGTATAAGTCTGCCAATTGACTAGCGGTTATACTCTCACGAACAGGTAGGAAATGGGCTACTTTGGAAAGACGATCGACCACGACGAAAATAGCATTATTCCCTCTCTTGGTCCTGGGAAAACCGGTAATGAAATCCATACCAATTTTATCCCATTTCCATTCAGGAATAGCTAAGGGTTGAAGGGTGCCAGCAGGCCGTTGATGCTCTGCTTTTACACGGGGACAAACGTCGCAATTAGCAATATACTGAGCAATTTCTCTCTTCATCCTAGTCCACCAGAACCTCTGGCGTAGGTCCTGATACATCTTAGTACTACTGGGATGAATGGTGAGAGGGGATTCATGAGCTTCCTTAAGGATCAATCGCCTCAGGTTTCACACTTTGGGAACCACTAGTCGATTCCCGAAGTATACGACCCCTTGAGCATTAATGGAGAAGCAATTCGCAATTCCTTTCTGGATGTTTCTCTTGATGCGGGAAATCCCCGGATCTACCTTTTGTGCTTTGATAATCTGATCCGTAAGGGTAGGTTTTGCCACCAAGGTGGAAAGAAAACCTTGAGGTACAATGTGAAGGTTAAGCTTCCGAAATTCCTCATGGAGAAGCGGTTGACTTTGTTGTAACATCCGGTTGTTACAATAAGATTTACGACTTAGCGCATCAGCCATGACGTTGGCTTTCCCTGGGGTGTAGGTTATTCCTAAGTCGAAGTCTGTGATCAACTCAACCCAACGTCTTTGCCTGAGATTCAGATCCGGTTGAGTGAAAATGTACTTCAGGCTTTGGTGATCAGTGAATATTTCGCAACGGTTACCGAGGAGGTAATGTCGCCAGGTTTTAAGTGCATAGACTACGGCTGCAAGCTCTAGATCATGAGTAGGATAATTCTCCTCATGTGGGTGCAATTGGCGTGAAGCGTAGGCAATTACGTGTCGATCTTGCATGAGAATGCAACCTAGTCCTTGTCGCGAGGCGTCGCAGTAGATAACAAAGTCCTTGGAGAAGTCTGGCGGTACCAGTACGGGAGCAGAGGTCAGGCGTCTTTTCAGTTCCTGAAAGCTGTGCTCACATTGTGGAGTCCATTCGAACTTCTTATCTTTCTTGAGGAGTTCGGTTAGAGGTTTGGCAACTTTGGAGAAGTTCTCGACAAAGCGACGACAATAGCTCGCTAAGCCCAGAAAACTCCGAACTTGCTTGACCGATTCAGGTGGAGTCCAATTAAGGACGGCTTGAACTCGCTCAGGGTTAACAGCAATACCTTTACCAGATATTACATGACCCAGATAGGTCACTTCTGACAACCAGAATTCACATTTAGAAAATTTGGCATAAAGGCGATGCTCTCGAAGTTTCTTCAACACTAGCCTTAGATGTTCGGCATGTTCCTCCTCGTTCTTGGAGTAGATGAGTATATCATCGAGGTAAACCACGACGAATTTATCCAAATACTCCATGAAGATTGAGTTCATTAACCGAGAAAAGGTGGCTGGAGCGTTGGTTAAACCGAAGGACATGACGGTGTACTCGTATTGGCCATAACGAGTAACAAAGGCCGTTTTAGGAATGTCCCCGTTTCTGATTTTGATTTGATGGTAGCCCAACCTCAAATCCATCTTGGAGAAGACTGAGGATCCAGCGAGCTGATCATACAGGTCGTTGATCCTGGGAAGCGGATATTTGTTCTTGATTGTGACCAAATTGACAGGTCGGTAATCTACAACCATCCGGTCCGTACCATCCTTCTTCTTGACGAATAGGACGGGGCAAGCCCACGGAGATGAACTAGGGCGGATGAAACCCTTTTTCAAGGACTCATCGAGTTGTTTCTTAAGCTCGGCTAGTTCTAGTGGTGCCATCTTATAAGGTCTTCTAGCAATCGGAACGGTTCCTGGAATGAGGTCTATTACGAACTCAACATCCCTGTCAGGTGGAACACCTGGCAATTCCTCTGGAAAGACATCCGGGAAGTCACGGACTACCGGAACGTCCTCAAGGTCTGGCAAAGGGCTGGCGTTAAGAGAATATAACTGTCGCTTGGCTATTCGGGTCAAGACATTGACTATCTTCCCCGAAGGATGGGTGAGTTGAACAGTCCCAGAGAAGCAATCAATTTTGGCTTGATGAGCTGACATCCAGTCCATACCCAAAATGATACTAATATCTGAAAATTTAAGGGCTATCAAAGATGCAAGGAAAACAAGTCTGTCGACTTGGATTTCATTTCCATGGCTTACTCTAGAAGTTTGCCATTTGGATCCCGGAGTTTGAATTACCATAGAGGTTGGCATATCACCGAATGCGACGTTATGCAAACGAGCATAGTTTTCAGATATAAAAGAATGAGAGGCTCCTGTATCGAAAAGAACAGATGCCGGGTGGCAATTAACAAGAAGCGTACCGAGAACGACGTTGGGATCCTCTTGAGCTGCTTCAGCAGAGATACAGTTGACATGGCCACGTGAAGTGGTGGCCGGCTTGGCGTGGAACACTTTTCCTGTCGGCTTGCCACGGCCAACAGCTTTAGCAGACTGGTTGGGGTTGGTCTGGGGACACTCACGCATATAGTGGCCAGATTCCCCACACTTGAAACAAGTTACGGAACTGGTACGTGGAGGAGCATTGTTGGTTGGACCCCCTTAGGGCTTGGCCGGTGCAGACTGTTGAACAGGGCGAGGCGCCTGGAAAGATGGCCTCGGTGTGAACCTGGGTGGCAGGGCGGTGTTGGGCACCCACGCGCGGCGCTTCTGAGGACCAGCACCGGATGAGGAACCCATGTCACGGCCATGCTTGCGTGTTGCGTCATAGTCAGTCTGACCAGTTTCAGCACTGATGGCTTTGTTAACAAGTTTCTGAAAAGATGTGCACTCATGCAGACGGAGGTCGCGGCGAAGCTCAGGACTAAGGCCCTTACGGAACCTTGCTTGCTTCTTGGCATCAGTAGACACTTCCTCAGTTGCATATCGTGCGAGGTTACCAAACTCCCTGCTGTAAGCATCCACAAAAAGTCGGCCCTGAGTGAAACTGCAAAATTCCTCACGTTTACGGTCCATGAGACCCTCCGGAATGTGATGTTCACGGAAAGCCTCGCTGAATTCAGCCCAAGTAGTGACATGGCCCGCCGGGCGCATAGCTCCATAATTCTCCCACCATAGACTGGCGGGGCCTTCAAGATGATATGCAGCAAAGGTGACCTTGTCAGCCTCCGCTACCAGCGCAGAACGCAGTTTGTGAGAGATACTGCGAAGCCAGTCATCAGCGTCGAGAGGCTCGACGGAGTGGTGGAACGTGGGTGGATGTAATTTGATAAAATCACTGAGTGACACCACGTTAGTCCTCTGATGGTGTGCCGTGTTCTGTTCAATACGCTCCAACAAACGGTTGGTCTCCCGCTTGTTTCTCTCAGCTTCCATCATAACCTCGGCTAGGGAAGGAGGATGAGGCAGATTTGCATCCCTGACTTCACTGCCTTCGGCCTGCTCTTGAGGAGCAGGGTTAGTGCGCGTGTTGACCATCCTAGGTAAACAAGACAATGATTTAGTCAGGATGATAAAATTCCGACATAGGATACAAAATGTAAGGAGTAACTCGAAATGCAAGATGATCATCCGTATGACATGGTGAATGCAGAAACTGCTTCTTTTATTCCATCGTCATACACACCATACAGGGTTTAGTACAAGACCAAACAAAGTACTATTACGGTGAAAAGAGGGTTACATCTCATCGGAGGCATCCCAAGCTCCTATACATTATTTTTCTACACCTCCGGAAAGAGTACAAACTAGGTCATATCCCACGAGTCACGCGGGACGATAGACGACACAGCTAGTGCGAACTAGTGATACTACCACTAACTCAGACCGATCCGTAGTAGTCCTCGTAGAAGTCACCTCCATAGCCTGGAAGCTCAACATGATCATCCGGAAACAGACGATCTCGCGGAGCTTGTGGACCATAGGGGCTAGGATGAGGCCGTGGACCAACAGACGGTGGCCTGCGGGGACCGCGAGGTGGGGTGATGCCTCCTACATCACGCCAACCCATCACGTCTGGCAGAGCAGATCTCACAGGATAGAGATCGCGCATATCCGAATATCCAGCTTGCACTGCCGGTGCAAACCGAGTCAACGTGGCCCAATGGTCAGCACGGGTATTGAAGAGCTCTAACCTCAAGGCCCGATTTTCACGGTCCTTATCCTCGAGCATCTCAGCAGTGGTGCGAGTCCGTGAATCCTCCTGGGTGGGGTCAGCATAGATAGCCTGGAGATACCCTTGTGCTCCCTGGAAGTGATCCTGGCATATACCGGAAATCAGAGTCCCGAAATAGACCAGATCTGACTCGCATGATGGTCATCATAGAGTAGGCGGCGTCCTGCACAGCCATCTCAATAGTAACCCCGAGTCCATAGGAGCAGTGAAGGGGCTCGGTGGATCCAGGATAAGATGGAAATATCCTGACAGTGCAGAGATACTGGCTTTGATTAAAGTCTCGGAATTGCTCTTCGACCGTGTACTCAGGATACCAGCGGTATCCAGCCTCAGTCATTACCCTGACCAACTTGGCAGTATGGCCGGGTACATCTAGGCATCGAGTCAGGCGAACCACTTGATTGAGGTCGCGAGTGGCCATCTGAAAGCACAATCATAATGCAAAGGCATTAGAATTTCTAGCAAAATTTCGGCAGCATAACAGCTGTAAATGCTCAAGAAGGATTTTGAGACATTTGACAAAGGATTACATACACACTCATCATCATCATATCAAGTTCTGAGACCATCCTAGCAACATAATGTGGTAATAGAACTGAACTAGGCTTGTAACCATCAAACCTATAAGGTACTACTGATTAGTAACACGTGATCCTGATAGAGAGAATAGATCCTAATTCCTTAACCCCCGGTGGAAGAATAGACTGACTCAGATCAGAATGTCATTAGATAAAGGAGTAAAAAGAGCCTTACGTTCCAACCCACAAACAATTCCCCTACATATAACTAAAGAATTTCTAGACTCAACATCGACCAGTTTGGCTTGGAGAACCTACAGGCAGTCCGGCTCTGATGCCAACGCTGTCAGGACCCCGACTCGATGTCACATCGATCTAGCCGGTAACACCTCATATCACTTTGCGGCCTCACGCACGGTATCCCCACGGGTGTCGCCTTACCTTTGCCCGGGACCGTTTGCGCCTTTTGGCTCACGTATATGATAGTGTCGCTAGCATCCATATGATAAGGAGCCCGGGCTGACATGACTAGTCGTAAACCCAAAGTGGCACAGACTTACAGGGACAGGCATCCATGACCCAGCTTCGAACGTGTCGGTCATCAGCAAGTGGGTCCGGGCTGTAGCACTGGGCTAGCAGGACTCCGGTAAACCGGGCTGTAGCGGGCTAACAGGACTCCGGTACTCAAAGCGTGACATTTCCCCGAAGGGACAGACACAGGAACGAAGAAGGACACATGCCGGCCAGCCTAAGTGTTCCAGAGCAGTAGCAAGCTACCATGGCTCAGCGGTAACACTAGGAGACATTTCCCGGTAAGAGAGGCTACTAAAGATAAACAACTAGATAGTCAGATCCCACACATACCAAGCATTTCAATCATACACACAATATGCTCGATATGTGCAAATACAATGAAGCATCACAACATGACTCTACGATACAAGTACTTTATTTAAGGCTCAGGGAGCCATACATAACATACACAAAGGTACGGGTCTCACGACCCAACATTCAAGTCATACAGTCATACAAACCAGCAGCGGAAGTAACTTGTCTGAGTACAGACAACTAGTGAAATAAAAGAGGCTTGGAAAGCCTAGCTATACTACGTGGTCCTTCACAAGCTCAGGACCACCACCTGGGCCTTTAGCCTACTCGTTGATGTCAACGTCTACATAGAACCCATCAGAAGGGGTTGCAGCGTCTTCTGTAAAAATGTAAATTATAGCAACATGAGTACAAAGGTACTCAGCAAGACTTACATCAGATCCTACATACATGCATATTATCAAGAAGGGTTGGTGGAGTTATTGCAGCAAGCCAGCTTTGACTCTTGGCTAGACTATCCTACGATACTTCAACTTGAAATGGTTTTGCGCACACGAGTCCACTACTCACCACTTCAATACACTACCGAGGATCCGCCTCCGTCTTCCTACGGAAGAGCCATCCTCGGCACTCACACTTATCTTGAGGCTTTTAGTAGTTTCCATTTACTTGTCTATGAACTGTATAGGCAACCAAGTAGTCCTTTACCGCGGACGCGGCTATTCGAATAGATCATGTTAACCCTGCAGGGGTGTACTTCTTCATACACGCTCTCACCACTTACCGTCGTTTACACGACATGTACTCGGCAACCTTCAAGCGGAAGCTCAACGTGGGTGTCGGCCACGACCTACCTAACCACCTAAGCCTCCAGTCCAGGTTTATCGCCTATCCAGGTTCCATCCGCAGGGAGTTCCGGCCGAGGTTTCCCATACGGCCCCGAACGATGTGAACAGGGTTCCCGAGATACCTAACGGGTATTCGGTACACCGTGCCACGTACCTACCGCATCACAGCCCACCCCTACGGTCAGCGCTGTCCACGGCCTCCAGTAGGCTACAAACACCAGAAACTACTTGCAACTCCTGGACGGAGAACTAGGGTGATTAAGAAGCCGAGAGGGTCCATTGGTTTCGGGCCCAATGCATGGTAGTAGCTGATTCTTAAATCACACATACAGATCTCAGTGCTTAAGGTCAGCTTCAATGAAACAACCCACCATGTACTCCTACATGGCCTCTCATCGATACCTTTACCAAATCGTGTTCACCACACCACTCTCATTACCGACATAATCATTTCACTCTAGCCCATCACCCAGATGAACCAGACCTGACACGACTCTAAGCATAGCAGGCATAGCAAGGTAGGAACAACACATACATATGGCTCAATCAACTCCTACACATGCTAGTGGGTTTCATCTAGTTACTGTGGCAATGACAGGTCATGCAGAGGAAATGGGTTCAACTACCGTAGCACACAGCAGTTTGAAACGCGTTGTCTTAATGCAGTAAAAGAGAGCAGGAAGCGAGAACATGGGATTGTATCGATATGATCAAATGGTTGGTTGCTTGCCTGATGGTTCGATGCACTGATACGGTTCTTCGTTAGGGTAATCACGGTACTCCTCGGAGGCAGAACCTGTCGCAAAGGACACCGATACACAACCATCACCAAACAATGTGCAACAATATGATGCATGCATGAAACATGGCAATATGAGTGTGTTGGGCTAATGCAACTAAAACCAGAAGGGTTTGAACAAATTTGAATCAAAGATTCAAATTTCAAACTCAAACATGGCCTTTTAAAGTGCTTTTCCTTGTTCTGCTTAAAACATCAATTTAACTTGTTTGATCATGCATGAAAATAGTACAGATGGATAGATTGGATTTTTCTGATCATTTTTCATATATAATTTGTCTAATTTGGAGTTACAGAGTAAAAGTTATGAATTTTTGAAGTTTAAATAATATTCTGGAATTTCCTGATTTAATTTAAATCCAGAAATATATATATTGCGCCAGCATGACGTCAGCATGACGTCAGCGGTCAACTGCGGCTGGCTGGGGTCAAACCTGACGTGTGGGGTCCACACGTCAGTGACAGGGGGGTTTAATAGGGTTAATTTAATCCTAATTAGGAATTAGTGGCGCTGGGGCCCACTGGTCAGTGTCAGGGGGGTTGACTAACAGTGATTAGCACTAAGTTGACCACCTGGCCGACGGGGCCCACGCGTCAGTGACCCTGGGGGGGTCAAACCCCAGGTCAAACAGGTCAAACCCGCCGGCGGTTAGTCGCCGGCGAGGTCCGCGGCGTACATGTGCCTCGGGTTTCCTCTGTGGTGCTCCAAACGGCGTGCGGCTAGGTGCGTTGGAGAGCTGGCTCGATGGCGCGTCGGGTGGTGGCCGTGGCTGGGCCTGGGGTGGCCGGAGTCGACGGCGGCGAGCTCGGCTGCGGCCGCCGGGGTTCGGTCGTGCACGGAAACGGGGTTGGAGCTCGAAGGCGAGCGAAGCAAGGCGCTAGGGATGCTCTACGGGGCCTTACAAACTTGTTGGACTCGCCGGGGTGACCAAATGGTCACCGGAGCTGCGTCGACGGCGAGCTCGGCGACGGCGGTGGTTCGGCCGTGGTGGGAACGGGGTTACGGCGCGGGAACGTGGGGGAAAAGAGGGGGAGACGGTGGCGGAGCTCACCGCGGTTGCAGTGGGCGTCGAAGCGGCTCGGGGACGCGCTGGAGACGGCGAATCGACGGCGACGGTGGTCGGAGCCCGAGGAGGAAGACGATGGCGACGGCGGCTCCACAGGGCGTCCGGCGTCTTGTGGCTTGACGAGGAGGTAGAGGGGGTTGGGGCGGAGCTGGGGAGCGTGTCGGGGAGGCGAGGGGAGGCCGGTGGCGGCGGCTATGGCGAACGGCGGCGATGGGTGCTTCGGACACGGAAGAGAGAGAGCGAGGGGGAGGAGAGGAAGAACCGGGGGAGAGTGAGAGAGAGCAGGGGAGGGCGTGGCGTCGTTCTAGGCCATCCAGACGAGGAGGGGAGGGGCAGGCAGGCAGGCGAGCTGGTGGCGTGGCGCGGTGGCGCGCGCGCGTGCCGGGCACACTCCCCTCCCTCTGTCGAGGACGAAGACGACAGAGGAGGGAGACGGGCTGGGCCGCCTGCTGGCTGGGCCGGCCAGCTGGCTGGGCCAGAGGCGCCAGGTAAGAGGCCCAGGTAAGGTTTCCCTCTTTTATTTATTTATGTTTTCTAATTTCTGACATTTGTTTTGATTTAAATAAAATATTAAATCATTTTATTACCTTATGCCAATTTTTGCAGGAGCTGGATATATTATTCCAGAGCTCCCCAACAGGTGGCATAGTTTTTGGACATATATTAATATATATAACTAATATATTTCCAATGCAAATATTTATGCATTAAGTCCAAATGCCCAAAATAAATACCTATGAGCTCTTAAAAATATTGGTTTGATTTTTATCTCTGTCCAATATTTTCAGAGAGCAACATGAGCATTTTCTTGGACCCTTTTGGAGAAATTTTTATTTGGGTCATTTTCAAAATGATTCTGAGGGTTTCACAAATCCCCATTTCAAAATTAAATGGAATTTTAAACATGATGCACACACTCTGATGCATGACTAGCTAGGGTGTGACATACTTGCTTCGTCTCGGCATGATCTTGGGAGAACAACTGTTTCTTCTTTGCTGGTGCAGCCCCCAGAGCCTCTGTGGCTCCTTCCTCACTTGATTGTGTGGCCGCCACGGACCTGAAGGCAAGCTTGAGGGCCAGTAGCGCGTCCTTGGTGTCCCCTGCCACCGTGAGGACGCCGCTGCTTCCCGGCATCTTCATGAGGTTCGGATGAGTTGCTGCCATGAACTTGGCCAGGGCTGGATACCCGAGAATGGCGTTATACGGCAGGCTGATTGAGGCGATGTCAAAGTCAATGAGCTCGATGCGGTAGTTGTCGCGGGTGCTGAAGGTGACGAGGAGTCAAATCTACCCCAGGGGCAGGTGGAGCCGTCAACGACCCCAGAGAAAGGCTTGGTGGGGCGGAGTCGGCCATGGGGCACATGAAGCAAGCTGAATGCCTCCACAGAGAGCACATTGAGGCCGGCTCCACCATCGATGAGGGTCTGGGTGACCACCACGTTGCAGATGGTGGGGGTGAGAGCATCGGGAGCGTGCCTACACTTGCGGTGGTCGCGTGGTGATCCTTTGAGTCGAAGGTGGGGTCGGCTTTGGGCGCCACCCAACCTAGGGGAGCCCCCTGCTGCACGTGGGTGGCACCCACCTGGCAGAAGAACTGCTTGACGTGGCGGTCTGACGGCGGCACCTGTGAACCATCCAGGAGGGTCGCGACAATGTGGGTTGCTGGCACCATGAAGCGCGTGGCGAAGAGGCCACGCAACTCCTCCCAGGAGGCCACTGATGACCCTGCCAAGCTGAGCAACCAGGCGCGAGGAGCACCCGCGAGGGCCATGGGGAGCCAGTTGGCCATGACCTTGTCATTGCCGCCAGCCGCCGAAACTGCCTCCTCATCTGCTTGGAGGAAGCCCGTCGGATCTGCTCGCCATCGTAGCGAGGCGGCAACTCTGAACTTGGGTGACCACCGAACCTGCCGCAGGGAGAGGGTGAAATCTCGGAGGCCCTCGACTTCTCTGAAGGCGCGCGTCGATCTGGTCGAAGGAGGAGCTCCCACCCTGAGAGCTGATAGCGGAGCACAACGGACGGACTAACGGATCTTCGACGCACCCCTACCTGGCGCGCCAAATGTCAGATTTCGGGTTCCACAAACCCTTGAGAGGTTCGAACTCTGGGGTGCGTGCGGAGATCTCAACGTCCCTGTCCCCCTACTCGCAAATCTCATAGCCTAGCTTGACAAACTCAAAGGAAAGAGGACACATCAGTTTACCCAGGTTCGGGCCACCTAGCGGTTTAAAACCCTACTCCTTGCTTTTGGTGGATTGGCCGCAAGGGGCTGAGGATGAACTAGTACAGTGGAGAACAACCTCAGGAGGTGTGTTCTTGAGCTCAAGTGAGCTGGTGAGGGTGAGGGTGGAATGGATTCGATCCCGCCTCTATGGTTGTGGCTAGGTCCTATTTATAGTGGCCTTGGTCCTCTTCCCAAATAAAGGCAGGAAGGGATCCAACAACGGCCAAATTTGAAGGGAGACAACTACTACATCTTATCTTGACAAAAGTAGTCTTCGCATGCAAAAAGCCTCTGGTCGTGACACTGTGGTGGGCTCGGTGATGACCTCCGTCCTGCCATCCTGGCAGTCTTGGTCTTGTTGCACGGGAATGGAGACCTTTAGCTGATCCCTCGGGACTCTGCGCCTGCGCTTGCCTCCTTAGCACCAAAGAGAAAACTTGTACACTGCCCCCGCTGACACCCGCCTGGCCTTGGTCGTCATGGATCACGTCACCCGAGCCTCACAAGGTGAGCCTTGCATGGAAATCTCTGCTCCTCGGGAGCCAGCCTGAGGATGTTGTTCCTTTTGAGGCCTTGGTGTTGTCCGCCTCGCGAGGCTTGGCCCATCGCGAGGGTCTTTAGTTGTCGATGTCGAAGCTGGGTCGTACCAGGCCGTTGATGGAGCCACACCATGGGCTGCAGGCAGGAAAGCCTGGGTACCCCCATTCCCAAAACACCGACAGTCGTTTTCCCATGCATGGGACATAAGCGAGAGGTGCACCCTCCACTTCAGGTACGACGGTGTAGCAACCCTCTACGTGAGGATCTTCGGGGAGGATGGCCCGCGTGTAGGGTGCTGCCTGGAGAAGCGACAACGACGACGACAATGATGATGACGGTGGACGGATGGGTGGCATCGTCGCTAGTGATGACCTCACCCTTAGCGATGGTTGCGCTGCCTCCAGCAGCGACGGCTTCTCCTCTGTGGAAAGCTATAGCGACGACGACTCCGATGAGCCGCCGTGTTGCCGAGCCCGGACCGTGAGGGGAGATGAGTCGCGTCGCCGCCACACCCTGGTGAAGCGGGAGGAGGGCTCTGAGTGAGCCCAGGCACTGCCGGAGCCAGACCTCAGGAGCAATCGTTGATGCGCGCCTGCTTTTGCTTTGTTTTTTTGCTGCAAAAATAAGAAGTAGGAGTCCCTACTAGGGTGTGTAATGGACTATAGAGCTTGTGCCGTTTTGTTACTATTTCTATGCTACGTCCTGATGATTGTGTTGCTACTGAGTGTGGTTGGGATAAATTATCTTAGAATTCATGTGATGAACTATGACACCGCGGGAGCGCTCCTTGTCGAGGGATGCCCTTGTGGTCACCAGGCTTTAGGAGGGGGGGCTCGTAGTTGTGGGACTATGAGGCCTCAGGGGCGCAGTGGCTGCAGGCTCATCCGAGAGCATTGCGCGAGGACAGGTACACCAAAGGGCCAGGGACTAAGGCTTTTTGGTGAGGCGTGCTCGCGGGCAAGCCTGAAGCACGCACACCTTCCAAGCCCCTGCGCGCGGGACGCGCGAGGAGGAGCGACGGGAAACTGCCACTCCTCCTGAGGTTAAGCCTGAGAGAAATGAACTAGGCAAGAAGAGAGATTCCCAACCTGAAACTCCAAATTATATTCAAGAAATCGCAAATCAGATACAGAAAGCAATCAAAAGAACAGCCGCATCCGGCACCTATACTAGTCTTCTCACCAGCGCGAAGTGCTGCCGCTAGGACATGGGAGGGAGCACCTGTGAGGCCCAAGGGAGACGCTCAGGAGACTCCGGGGCATGTACAGCCCCACTCATTATTAAGTGAGTGTGTCATGAGCCGTGGGCCAATAGAACCTGCTGTAGAATGCCTTGCCCACTAGGGTGCATGATGAAGAGTGATTCCCACAATCCCCACCATGAATGTCGGCCAGCAACTCGCTGTTGGAAATATGCCCTAGAGGCAATAATAAAATGGTTATTATTATATTTCCTTATTCATCATAATTGTCTATTGTTCATGTTATAATTGTATTAACCGGAAACTGTAATACATGTGTGAATACATAGACCACAACATGTCCCTAGTGAGCCTCTAGTTGACTACCTCGATGATCAATAGATGGTTATGATTTCCTGACCATGGACATTGGATGTCATTGATAACAAGATCACATCATTAGGAGAATGATGTGATGGACAAGACCCAGTCCTAAGCATAGCACAAGATCGTGTAGTTTGTTTGCTAGAGATTTTCTAATGTCAAGTATCTTTCCTTAGACCATGAGATTGTGCAACTCCCGGATACTGTAGGAATTCTTTGGGTGTATCAAACGTCACAACATAACTGGGTGACTATAAAGGTGCACTAAAGGTATCTCCAAAAGTGTCTGTTAGGTTGGCACGAATCGAGACTGGGATTTGTCACTTCGTATGACAGAGTGGTATCTCTGGGCCCACTCAGTAATGCATCATCATAATGAGCTCAATGTGACTAAGGAGTAAACAGACTTGCCGGTAACGAGATTGAATGAGGTAGGGGGTACCGACGATCGAATCTCGGGCAAGTAACATACTAATGGACAAAAGGAATTGCATACGGGATTGATTGAATCCCTGACATCGTGGTTCATCTGATGAGATCATCGTGGAACATGTGGGAGCCAATATGGGTATCCAGATCCCGCTATTGGTTATTGGTCGGAGAGATGTCTCGGTCATGTCTGCGTGGTTCCCGAACCCGTAGGGTCTACACACTTGAGGTCAGGTGATGCTAGAGTTGTAATGGGAAATTTTATGTGGTTACCAAAAGTTGTTCGAAGTCCCATATGAGATCTCGGACGTCACGAGGAGTTCCGGAATGGTCCGTAGGTGAAGATTTATATATGGGAAGTCCAATTTCAGTCACCGGAAAGGTTTTGGGGGTTATAGGTATTGTACGGGGACCTCCGAAAGCTATCCGGGGGTCCATCGGGTGGGGCCACCTACCCTGGGGGACCAAGTGGGCTGAATATGGGTGGGAACCAGCCCCCTAGTGGGCTGGTTCCCCCCTCCCCTAAGGTCCCAAGGCGCCTAGGGTTGGAAACCCTAGGGGGTGGGGGCGCCTCCCACCTTGCTTGGGGGGCAAGTTCCCCCCCTTGCCCTCCCCCTCTAGATGCATCTAGGGTGGACGTCCCCCTCTCCCCTTCACCCTATAAATAGAGGGGGTGGGAGGACAGCTGCACCCCTTCCCCTGGCACAACCCTCCCCCTTGCTACACCTCCTCCTCTGTAGTGCTTGGCGAAGCCCTGCCGGAGAACCACGATCTCCACCACCACCATGCCGTCGTGCTGCCGGAGTTCTCCCTCAAATTCTCCTCTCCATGTGCTAGATCAAGAAGGAGCAGACGTCCCCAGGCTGTACATGTGTTGAACGCGGAGGCGCCGTCCGTTCGATGCTTGGATCGGATCTTCCGCGATTTGAATCGCCACGAGTACGACTCCATCAACCGCGTTCTTGTAACACTTCCGCTTTGCGATCTTCAAGGGTATGAAGATGCACTCCCTCTCTCTCTCTCTCGTTGCTAGCATATCCAAGATTGATATTGGTGACACGTAGGAATTTTATTGAATTATTACTATGTTACCCAACAATGGCATCATGAGCTAGGTCTATGTGTAGATTCTATGCACGAGTAGAACACAAGTAGTTGTGGCCGATGATTTGGTCAATTTGCTTACCATTACTAGTCTTATCTTGATTCGGCGGCATTGTGGGATGAAGCGGCCCGGACCAACCTTACACGTATGCTTACGTGAGACAAGTTCCACCGACTGACATGCACTTGTTGCATAAGGTGGCTAGCGGGTGTCTGCCTCTCCCACTTTAGTCGGATCAGATTCGATGAAGAGGGTCCTTATGAAGGGTAAATAGCAATTGGCATATCACCGTTGCGGCTTTTGTGTAGGTAAGAAACGTTCTTGCTAGAAACCCATAACGGCCACATAAAACATGCAACAACAATTAGAGGACGTCGAACTTGTTTTTGCAGGGTATTGCTATGTGATGTGATATGGCCAAAAGGATGTGATGAATTATATATGTGATGTATGAGATTGATCATGTTATTTTAATAGGAATCACGACTTGCATGTCGAGTATGACAACCAGCAAGAGCCATAGGAGTTGTCTTAATTTATTGTATGACCTGCGTGTCAATATAAGCGCCGTGTAATTACTTTACTTTATTGCTAACCGTTAGCCATAGTAGTAGAAGTAATAGTTGGCGAGACAACTTCATGAAGACACGATGATGGAGATCATGGTGTCTTGCCAGTGACAATGGTGATCATGCCACGCCTCGAAGATGGAGATCAAAAACGCAAGATGATATTGGCCATATCATGTCACTTTATGATTTGCATGTGATGTTTGTCATGTTTACATCTTATTTGCTTAGAAAGAAGGTAGCATAAATAAGATGATCCCTCACTAAAATTTCAAGAAACGTGTTCCCCCTAACTTTTCACCATTGCTAAGGTTCGTTGATTCAAAGCACCACATGATGATCAGGTGTGATAGATTCTACCGTTCGCATACAACGGGTGTAATCCAGATTTACACATGCAAAACGCTTAGGTTGACTTGACGAGCCTAGCATGTACAGACATGGCCTCGGAACATGAGAGACCGAAAGGTTGAACATGAGTCATATGTTAGATGTGATCAACATGGAGATGTTCACCGTTGATGACTAGTTTGTCTCATGTGATGATCGGACGCGACCTAGTCGATTCGGATCATGTATCACTTAGATGACTAGAGAGATATCTATCTAAGTGGGAGTTCATTAAATAATTTTATTAGATGACTTTAATTATCATGAACTTAGTCTAAAATTTTCTTTACAATCTATCATGTAGATCAAATGGCCCATGCTAATGTTGCCCTCAACTTTAACGCATTCCTAGAGAAAACCAAGCTGAAAGACGATGGAAGCAACTATACAAACTGTGTTCGTAACTTGAGGATCATCCGTATAGCTGCCAAGAAAGGATATGTCCTTGAAGCACCGCTAGATGATGCACCCATTTTCCCAGCAACTCAAGACGTTATGAACGCCCGGCAGTCGCGTAGTGATGATTACTCCCTGGTTTAGTGCGGCATGGTTTACAACTTAGAATCAGGGCTCCAAAAGCGTTTTGAGCAACACGAAGCATATGAGATGTTCCAAGAGCTGAAAATGGTTTTTCCAAGCTCATGCCCAGGTCGAGAGATATGAAGTCTCCAAAAAGTTATATAGTTGTAAGATGGAGGGAAACAGTTCTGTCTACGAGCACATACTTAAAATATCTGGGTTGCACAACCGCTTGTCTTAGCTGGGAGTTAATCTTCTAGATGACTTGGTCACTGACAGAATCCTCCAATCGCTTCCACCTAGATACAAGAGCTTTGTGATGAACTACAATATGCAGGGGATGGAGAAGTCCATTCCTGAGTTATATTCGATGCTGAAATCAGCGGAGGTGGAGATCAAAAAGGGACATCAAGTGTTGATGGTGAATAAGACCACTAGTTTCAAGAAAGGCATGGGAAAGAAGAACTTCAAGAAGGACGGCAAGGGAGTTGTCGCGCCCGGTAAGTCAGTTGTCGGGAAGAATCCAAAGAATGGACCCAAGCCTGAGACTGAGTGCTTTTATTCCAAGGGAAATGGTCACTGGAAGCGGAATTGCCCCCAAGTACTTAGCGGATAAGAAGGCCGGCAACACCAAAGGTATATATATATGATATACATGTTATTGATGTGTACCTTACCAGCGCTCGTAGTAGCTCCTGGGTATTTGATACCGGTTTGGTTGCTCACATTTGTAACTCAAAACAGGAGCTATGGAATAAGCGGAGAGTGGCAAAGGACGACATGACGATCCGCGTTGGGAATGGTTCCAAGGTCGATGTGATCGCCGTTGGCACGTTACCTCTACATCTATCTTCAGGATTAGTTTTAAACCTCAATAATGGTTATTTAGTACCATCTTTGAGCATCAACATTGTATCTGGATCTCGTTTGATGTGAGATGGCTACTCATTTAAATCCGAAAATAATGGTTGTTCTATTTATCTGAGAGATATGTTTTATGGTCATGCTCCGCTGGTCAATGGTTTATTTTTATTGAATCTCGAACGTGATGTTACACATATTCATAGTGTGAATGCCAAAAGATGTAAGGTTGATAATGATAGTTCCACATACTTGTGGCACTGCCGCCTTGGTCACATTGGTGTCAAACATATGAAGAAACTCCATGCAGATGGACTTTTGGAGTCTCTTGATTATGAATCATTTGACACGTGTGAACCATGCCTCATGGGCAAAATGACCAAGACTCCGTTCTCCGGAACAATGGAGCGAGCAACCAACTTGTTGGAAATAATACATACTGATGTATGCGGTCCAACGAGCGTTGAGGCTCCCAGTGGCTATTGTTATGTTCTTACCCTCACGGATGACTTAAGTAGATATGGGTATGTCTACTTAATGAAACACAAGTCTAAGACCTTTTAAAAGTTCAAGGAATTTCAGAGCAAGGTAGAAAATCAACATGACAGGAAAATAAAGTTCTTACGATCAGATCATGGAGGAGAATATTCGAGTCATGAATTTAGCATGCACTTAAGGAAATGTGGAATTGTTCAACAACTCATGCTGCCTAGAACACCTCAGCGAAATGGTGTGTCCAAACATCATAATCGCACTCTATTGGATATGGTGTGATCTATGATGTCTCTTACCTATCTACCGCTATCATTTTGTGGTTATGCTTTAGGGACGGCCGCATTCACTTTAAATAGGGCACCGTCTAAATCCATTGAGACGACATTGTATGAATTATGGTTTGGGAAGAAACCAAAGTTGTCGTTTCTGAAAGTTTGGGGATGCGATGCTTATGTCAAGAAACTTCAACCTGAAAAGCTATCGGAAAAATGTGTCTTCATAGGATATCCTAAGGAAACTATTGGGTATACCTTCTACCTCATATCTGAGGGCAAGATCTTTGTTGCCAAGAATGGATCATTTCTGGAGAAAGAGTTTCTCTCGACAGAAGTAAGTGGGAGGAAAGTAGAACTTGATGAGGTAACCCATCTTGAACCGGAAAGTAGCACAACTATGGAAGATGTTTCTGTGGTGCCTACACCGACTAGAGAGGAAGTTAATGATGATGATCATGAAACTTCAGATCAAGTTACTATTGAACTTCATAGGTCCACAAGGACACGTTCCACACCAGAATGGTATGGCAACCCTGTCCTGGAAATCATGTTGTTAGACAACGGTGGATCTTCAAACTATGAAGAAGCGATGGCGGGCCCAGATTCTAACAAATGGCTTGAAGCCATGAAATCCGAGATAGGATCCATGTATGAGAACAAAGTATGGACTTTGGTGGACTTGCCCGATGATCGACAAGCCATAGAGAATAAGTGGATCTTTAAGAAGAAGACTGACACGGATGGTAATGTGACTGTCTATAAGGCTCGGCTTGTCGCTAAGGGTTATCGACAAGTTCAAGGGGTTGACTACGATGAGGCATTCTCACCCGTAGCAATACTGATGTCTGTCTGAATCATGTTAGCAATTTCGCATTATATGATTACGAGATCTAGAAAATGGACGTCAAAACGGCATTCCTTAATGGTTTCCTTGAGGAAGAATTATATATGATGCAGCTGGAAGGTTTTGTCGACCCTAAGAATGCTGAGAAGGTATGCAAGCTCCAACCTCCATCTATGGGCTGGTGCAAGCATCTCGGTGTTGGAACATTCGCTTTAATGAAGTGCTCAAAGCGTTTGGGTTTATACAGACTTATGGATAAGTCTGTATTAACAAGAAAGTGAGTGGGAGCTCTGTAGCATTTCTCATATTATACATGGATGACATACTATTGATGGGAAATGATATAGAACTTTTGGAAAGCATAGAGGCCTACTTGAATAAGTGTTTTTCAATGAAGGACCTTGGAGAAGCTGCTTACATATTAGGCATCAAGATCTATAGGGATAGATCGAGATGCCTCATTGTTCTTTCACAAAGCACATATCTTGACAAGATATTGAAGATGTTCAATATGGATCGGTCCAAGAAGCGGTTCTTGCATGTATTGCAAGGTGTGAAATTTAGCACAGCTCAATGCCCAACCTCGGCAAAAGATAGAGAAAATATGGCTGTCATCCATTATGTCTCAGCCATAGGCTCTATTATGTTTGCCATGATGTGTACCAGACCTGATGTGAACCTTGCCATAAGTTTGATAGGGAGGTGCCAAAGTGATCTCGGAATGGAACACTAGACAGCGGTCAAGAATATCCTAAAGTACGTGAAAAGGACTAAGGATATGTTTCTTATTTATGGAGGTGCCGAAGAGCTCGCCAGAAAGGGTTATGTCGATGCTAGCTTTGACACAGATCCAGATGACTCCAAGTCACAAACCGGATACATGTATATTTTGAATGGTGGGGCAGTCAGCTAGTGCAGTTGCAAGCAAAGCGACGTGGCGGGATCTACATGTGAAGCGGAGTACATAGCTGCTTCGGAAGCAGCACAGGAGGCAGTCTGGATGAAGGAGTCTATCACCGACCTAGGAGTGATTCCCAATGTGTTGGGCCCGATGACTCTCTTCTGTGACAACACTAGAGCTATTGCCCTTGCCAAGGAGCCCAGGTTTCACAAGAAGACCAGGAACATCAACTCCATTCGTGAATATATTCAAGATGGAGACATAGATATTTGTAAAGTGCATATGGATCTGAATGACTAAACCTCTTCAACGAGCAAAACATGATCAACACCAGAACTCTATGGGTGTTCGATTCATCACAATGTAACTAGATTATTGACTCTAGTGCAAGTGGGAGGCTGTTGGAAATATGCCCTAGAGACAATAATAAAATGGTTATTATTATATTTCCTTGTTCATGATAATTGTCTATTGTTCATGCTATAATTGTATTAGCCAAAAACCATAATACATGTGTGAATACATAGACCACAACATGTCCCTAGTGAACCTCTAGTTGACTACCTCGTTGATCAATAGATAATTATGGTTTCATGACCATGGACATTGGATGTCACTGATAACGAGATCACGTCATTAGGAGAATGATGTGATGGACAAGACCCAATCCTAAGCATAGCACAAGATCGTGTAGTTCGTTTGCTAGAGCTTTTCTAATGTCAAGTATCTTTCCTTAGACCATGAGATTGTGCAACTCCTAGATACCGTAGGAATGCTTTGGGTGTATCAAACGTCACAACGTAACTGGGTGACTATAAAGGTGCACTACAGGTATCTCCGAAAGTGTCTGTTGGGTTGGCATGAATTGAGACTGGGATTTGTAACTCCGTATGACGGAGAGGTATCTCTGGGCCCACTCGGTAATGCATCATAATAATGAGCTCAATGTGACTAAGGAATTAGCCATAGGATCATGTGTTACGGAACGAGTAAAGAGACTTTCCGGTAACGAGATTGAACGAGGTACGGGGATACCGACGATCAAATCTCGGGCAAGTAACATACCGATGGACAAAGGGAATTGCATACGGGATTGATTGAATCCCCGGCATCATGGTTCAGCCGATCAGATCAACGTGGAACATGTGGGAGCCAATATGGGTATCCAGATCCTGCTATTGGTTATTGGTTGGATAGATGTCTCGGTCATGTCTGCATGGTTCCCGAACCCGTAGGGTCTACCCACTTAAGGTTCGGTGACGCTAGAGTTGTAATAGGAAATTGTATGTGGTTACCGAGAGTTGTTCGGAGTCCCGGATGAGATCCCGGACGTCAAGAGGAGTTCCGGAATGGTCCGGAGTGAAGATTTATATATGGGAAGTCCAGTTTCAGTCATCGGAAAGGTTTCGGGGGTTATCGGTATTGTACCGGGACCACCAAAAGGTGTTCGGGGATCCACCGGGTGGGGCCACCTACCCCGGAGGACCAAGTGGGCTGAATATGGGTTGGAACCAGACCCCTAGTGGGCTGGTGCCCCCCCCCCAGGGCCCAAGGCGCCTAGGGTTGGAAACCCTAGGGGATGGGGCGCCTCCCACCTTGCTTGGGGGGCAAGTTCCCCACTTGCCCCCCTCCCCTATAGATGCATCTAGGGGGGACGGCCCCCTCTGCCCTGCACCCTATAAAATAGAGGGGGTGGGAGGGCAGTCGCACCCCTTCCCCTGGCGCGGCCCTCCCCCCTTGCTACACCTCCTCCTCCTCCTTCGTAGTGCTTGGCGAAGCCCTGCCAGAGAACCACGAGCTCCACCACCACCATGTCGTCGTGCTTCTGGAGTTCTCCCTCAACTTCTCCTCTCTTGTTGCTGGATCAAGAAGGAGGAGACATCCCCGAGTTGGACGTGTGTTGAACGTAGAGGCACCGTCCGTTCGGCGCTTGGATGGGATCTTCTGCGATTTGAATCGCCGCGAGTACGACTCCATCAGCCGTGTTCTTGTAACACTTCCGCTTTGCGATGTTCAAGGGTATGAAGATGCACTCCCTCTCTCTCGTTGCTAGCATCACATAGATTGATCTTGGTGACACATAGGGAAAAAATTGAATTATTACGATGTTACCCAACACTCGCACCCCTGCTCCTTGGAGATGCACCACAGGGAGGCGTCGTTTGGGCACCTTCAGTAGAGCTCGTCGTCCTAGTTGCATTATGCACTGGCCTGGCAAGCCACCCGCTCAGCATCCTCTTCCTACTCTGGCAGGGTGCCCTAAAGCAGGTACGCCTTGAATTCCACGGTCCGGCACCCCTCCTGAGGCTCAAGCGCAAGGAGCAGGCGGGCCCCTAAGGCCAGGCCACAGGCTGGGGTGCCCGTGGTGGGTGCCGCGGGCAGTTTCTCCCAAGGCGGCGTCGGCTCGGCCACGGGGGAACCGCCGATGTCCTAAAGAGATGCTCCTCGAAGACGCTAGGCTCCTGGGGGAGGCGTTGGGATGCCCTCTTGGCGATGTCATCCGCCTCCTTGTTCGTGTCGCCCGGAACGTGCTACAATTCCAAACCTAAGAATTGCTTCTCGATTTTGCGTACCTCCTTGAGGTATGCCTCCATGTGCTCGTCCTTCGACGTGTACTCTTTGTTGGAGAAGTTGTTGAGGAGCTAGGAGTCACCCTTGATGGTGAGGCACCTGATCCCCAGGGCTACCGTAGCCCTGAGCCCGGTGATCAGGCCATTGAATTCGGCGAAGTTGTTGGAGAACTTCTCGCCATGATGGAAGCAGAGATGCACGGCGTAGTAGAGCTTGTCTTGGGTGGGCGAGATGAGCATGGCTCCAGGCCCTGCGCCCTGACATGCGAACGCACCATCAAAGGACATGACCCACCATCGGGCGCTTCGTCTCCTGGGGCGAGGGAGCGGCCCTCATCCACTTCTTGACTTGGTGTGTTAGTCCATTCAGCCACAAAGTCGGCGAGGGTTGCGCCCTTGATAACCCGGGTGGTACTGAACTCCAGCCGAAACGCCTGCAACTCGATGTTCCATCTGGAAACCCTTCCTATAGTGTTGGGGCTTCAGAGCACCCTCTCCATAGGGTAAGCTGAGACGACCTTGATAAGGTGGCCCTGGAAGTAGTGATGCAGCTTCCTGGAAGCTACGGGGAGTACAAGGAGGAGCTTCTGAGGCATAGGGTAACACGCATGCGCGTCTTGCAGTATGGTGGTGACGAAGTAAACAGGATGCTCGACAAGGGAGGAAGTGTCCGTGGAGTCTTGCTCCTCTTGGGGTGATGGAGCCTTAGGAAGCCCGTCCTCAGGAGGGGCCACGGCGGCCTCAGGGGCCGTGACCTCAGGGACCCCATCTCCTGAGGGTTGAGCGGCGACCTCAGGCGCACCGTCCTAAGGTCGTGGCGTTTTGGACAGGTGTGTGGCTTCGCGCCGCGCTTCCTTGGTTGTATGCCCCTCGCAGACTGCTAGTAGCGCCTCGCTGGCTCATTGAGGCGTGGCAGCCAGGTAAAGCACCAGGGGCTCGAGAGGATGAGGCACCACCATCACCGGTGGGCTGGTGAGGTACTTCTTGAGGTCTTGGAAAGCCGCGTCAGCTTCTGGAGTCCATTTGAACAGGCCCTTCATCTTCATCAGCTTGAAGAATGGGAGGGCGCGCTCGCCTAGCTTGGAGATGAAGCGCCCAAGTGAGGTCACGCAGCCTGCCAGCTTCTGCATCTCCTTGAGAGTTTGAGGCGTCCTTATCCTCTCTATTGCCTTGACCTTCTCCAGGTTGGCCTCAATTCCTCTGTGCTATACCAAGAACCCCAACAGCTTGCCCAACAGGACACCGGATACACACTTCTCAGGATTAAGCCTCAGCTTCACTTCGCGCAGGTTAGCGAACGTCTCCTCTAGATCTCCCGGGATTTGACCACTATATCAGCAATGTAAGCCTTTGCGTTTCTTCCAAGCTGCTTGCCCAAGGCGATGGGCATCAACCGCTGGAAACTTGCTTCGGCATTGCGCAACCCAAATGGCATGCAGGTGTAGCAATACACCCCGCACGGAGTCAGGAAGGCCATCTTCTCTACATCTTCCACCACCATCTTGATCTGATGATAGCATGAGAAGACGTCCAGGAAGCACAAAAGATCACACTCGACTATTGAGTCGACGATCTGGTCGATGCGAGAGGAAATGGATCTTCAGGGCAAGCTTTGTTCAGGCTCGTGAAGTCAACACACATACACTCGTTCCCGCCCTTCTTGGAGACGATGACTGGGTTTTCCAACCACTCCAGGTGCTGCACTTCCTAGATAACACCGGCCTCCTGTAGCTTGTGGGTCTCCTGGATGATTAAATGATTGCTTCTTCAGGGCTTGGCACCACACCTTCTGTTTCACGGGGGGCGCGTGGGGGCACACCTTGAGGTGGTGTTCGATCACCCCCCACGGGACGCCCACCAGATCCGTTGCTTGCCAGGTAAACACATCCTTGTTTGCATGGAGAAAGCTGACCAGCGCCTCTTCCTGGTCTTGTGGGAGGCCAACGCCTATGGTGAAGGTGGCTCCTGACTCTCTGTTCTCGTCGACCGGTACTTGCTTCGTCTTGGCCTGGTCTTGAGAGAATAATGGCTTCTTCTTCGCTGGGGCAGCCCCCGGGCCGTCCGGAGCGATCTCCGCACTTGGCCGCATGTCCGCCGTAGCCTTGAAGGTGAGCCTAAGGGATTCCAGTGCATCCCCGGTGTCTCCTGCCATGGTGAGGACGTCGCTGCTTCCCGACATCTTCACGACGTTGTAGCCAGGATAAGTCGCTGCCATGACCTTGGCGAGGGTCGGGTACCCGAGGATGGTGTTCTACAGGAGCCCGATGTGCGCGACGTCGAAGTCGATGAGCTCGATGCGGTAGTTTCCGCGTGTTCCAAAGGTGACGGGGAGGCAAATCTGCCCCACCGGGCAGGTGGAGCCGTCGACCACTCCAGAAAACGGCTTGGTGGGGAGGAGCCGGTCGTGAGGATGTTGAGGCTGGCGCCACCGTTGATGAGGGTCTTGGTAACCTCTACATTGTAGTTCGTGGGGGTGCAGAGCATGGGTAGTACGTCGGTGCCGGCCTTTGTCTTGGGGTGATCTCTGGAGTCGAATGTAAGGTCGAACTGGGGCACCGCCCAGCCCGGGGGGACCCTCGTAGGGGCAGGGGAGCCCCCATCTGACGGAAGAACTGCTTGGTGTGGCAGTTTAAAGCTGGCGCCTGCGACCCGCTGGATGGCCGCGACTGCATGGTGCGACGGGACCATGAAGCGTGCGGTGAACAACTCGCACAGCTCCTCCCACGAAGCTACTGAAGATTCTGGCAAGCCGATCAGCCAGGTGCGAGCCATGCCCACGAGTGTCGTGGGGAGCCAATTCGCCATGGCCTTGTCATCTCTCCCCCCCTGCCTAGATGGCCTCCTCGTATGGCTGGAGAAACCCGTCATGTCTACTACACAACCTTATTCTTGTAGATGTTGTTGGGCCTCCAAGTGCAGAGGTTTGTAGGACAGTAGCAAATTTCCCTCAAGTGGATGACCTAAGGTTTATCAATCCGTGGGAGGCGTAGGATGAAGATGGTCTCTCTCAAACAACCCTGCAACCAAATAACAAAGAGTCTCTTCTGTCCCCAACACACCCAATACAATGGTAAATTGTATAGGTGCACTAGTTAGGCGAAGAGATGGTGATACAAGTGAATATGGATGGTAGATAAGGGTTTTTGTAATCTGAAATTATAAAAACAGAAAGGTAACAAGCGATAAAAGTGAGCGTACGGTATTGCAATGCTAGGAAACAAGGCTAAGGTTTATGCTTTCACTAGTGCAAGTTCTCTGAACAATAATAACATAATTGGATCACATAATAATCCCTTAACATGCAACAAAGAGTCACTCTGAAGTCACTAATAGTGGAGAACAAATAAAGAGATTATGGTAGGGTACGAAACCACCTCAAAGTTATCCTTTTTGATCTATCTATTCAATAGTCTGTAGTAAAATAACATGAAGCTATTCTTTCCGTTCGATCTATCATAGAGTTCATACTAGACTAACACCTTAAGACACAAATCAACCAAAACCCTAATGTCACCTAGATACTCGATTGTTACCTCAAGTATCTGTGGGCATGATTATACGATATGCATCATACAATCTTAGATTCATCTATTCAACCAACACAAAGTACTTCAAAGAGTGCCCCAAAGTTTCTACCAAAGAGTCAAGACAAAAACGTGTGTCAACCCCTATGCATAAGTTCATTGAACTCGCAAGTTGATCACCAAAACATACATCAAGTAGATCACGTGAATATCCCATTTTCACCACAGATAAGCACGGCATGACATACATCAAGTGTTCTCAAATCCTTAAAGACTCAACCCGATAAGATAACTTCAAAGGGAAAACTCAATCCATTACAAGAGAGTAGAGGGGGAGAAACATCATAAGATCCAACTATAATAGCAAAGCTCACAATACATCAAGATCGTGTCAAATCAAGAACACGAGAGAGAGAGAGAGAGATCAAACACATAGCTACTGGTACATACCCTCGGCTCCGAGGGTGAACTACTTCCTCCTCGTCATGAAGAGCACCGGGATGATGAAGATGGCCACCGGTGAGGGATCCCCCCTCTGTCAGGGTGCCGGAACAGGGTCCTGATTGGCTTTTGGTGGCTATAGAGGATTGTGGCGGCGGAACTCCTGATCTATGGTTGTCTTCGAAGGTTTTAGGGCATATGGACTTATATAGTTGAAAGAAGTCGGTCAGGGGACGCTCGTGGCCCACAGACAGGGGGGTGCGCCCAGTAGGGGGGGCATGCCCCCACCCTTGTGGCCACCTCGAAGCTTCCTTGACTTCAACTCCAAGTCTCCTGGATCACATCCATTCCAAAAATAACGCTCCCGAAGGTTTCATTCCGTTTGGACTCCGTTTGATATTCCTATTCTTCGAAACACTGAAATAGGCAAGAAAACAGCAATATGGGTTGGGCCTTTTGTTAATAGGTTAGTCCCAAAAATAATATAAAAGTGTATAATAAAGCCCATAAACATCCAAAACAGATAATATAATAGCATGAATGCTTCATAAATTATAGATACGTTGGAGACGTATCAGCTTCCCCAAGCTTAATTCATGCTCGTCCTCGAGTAGGTAAATGATAAAAGAAAGAATTTATGAAGTGTGAATGCTAGTAGGTGCACAAGTTTGATCAATGATAATTTCAATCACCTTTTCTAGCATGATTATATGTCATAACAATAGCTCATCTCATATAACTTTTCATGATCAAGTAACAAGCTATTCAAATGTTAAAGCATAGACTATAAACTTTCTTGTAAACTAACAAACTTCATTCTTAGTCATCAAACAATTACAATTTATCTTATTTTCAGGAAGGGTCTATGTTAGAGCTTTGATTTAGCAAACTCCACATACTCAACTATCATATAGTCTTCCACAATTGCTAACACTCACGCAATACTTATGGCTATGGAGTTTTAATCAGACACTAAGAAAGATGGGGGCTTATAATTTCGCCTCCCAACGTATTCACCTTTGGGCGATGTCAACAATAATAGTTCATGCTAACTTAGATCCAATTGGATATATATATCAGGATCTTTCCAACACGAGGTGCTTGCCAAAGGATAAAATGAAAAAGGGAAAGGTGAAGATCACCTTGACTCTTGCATAAAGTAAAAGACATAATGTAAAAGATATGCCCTTCGCAGAGGGAAGCAGAGGTTGTCATGCGCTTTTATGGTTGGATGCACAAAATCTTAGTGCAAAAGAACGTCACTTTATATTGCCACTTGTATATGGACCTTTATTATGCAGTCCTTCGCTTTTATTGCTTCCATAACAAGATCATATAAAGCTTATATTCTTCACACTAATAAGTCATACATATTTAGAGAGCAATTTTTATTGCATGCACCGATGACAACTTACTTGAAGGATCTTACTCAATCCATAGGTAGGTATGCTGGACTCTCGTGGAAAAAACTGGGTTTAAGGATATTTGGAAGCACAAGTAGTATCACTACTTGGTGCAAGGAATTTTGGCTAGCCTGAGGGGGAAAGGAAAGCTCAACATGTTTGAATGATCCATGACAATATATTTTAACTGAGATGTGAGAAAACATAACCCATTACATTGTCTTCCTTGTCCAACATCAACTCTTTAGCATGTCATACTTAAAGAGTGCTCACAATTATAAAAGATGTCCAAGATAGTATATTTATATGTGAAATCTCTCTTCCTTCAATATTCTTTCATGAATTTTTCAAATGACCAATACAATGCTTGCTAACCTTCAATAAATTTACAACCTCTACTTCTTAGATGTGCAATCATTACTCCCCATGGGATAAGCAAATGAAACATTTATAATTTCAGATTTATGACATTCAACTCATTCAACCATTTACTCATAGGATATAAGTGAAGCACACAAGTAAATGACAAACTACTCCAAAAAGATATAAGTGAAGATCAATAAGTAGTTAAATAATTATGTAACTATGTGAAGACTCTCTCTCTCATTTAAGAATTTCAGATCTTGGTATTTTATTCAAACAGAAAGCAAAGAAAAATAAAATGGCATTGCAAGGACAACATGACTCATGTGAAAGAAGCAAAAACTTAGGCTCAACCGATACTAACCGATAATTGTTGAAGAAGAAAGGTGGGATGCCTACCGGGGCATCCCCAAGCTTAGATGCTTGAGACTTCTTGGAATATTATCTTGGGGTGCCTTGGGAATCCCCAAGCTTGAACTTTTGTGTCTCCTTAATTCCTCTCATATCATTGTTTCTCTATTTCTCAAAAACATCATCCACATAAAACTCAACAAGAACTCGTGAGATAAGTTAGTATAAATCAATGCAAAAACCTTATCATTTTCTACTGTAACAAATTACTAAAATTATTATTCAACATTTCATACTAAATTTCTCTGCATATTTAATACTCCCATCCTCAAGTAGAATCATTAAACAAGCAAACATATGCAAACAATGCAAACATAACAGCAATCTGCCAAAACAGTATAGTCTACAAAGAATGCAAGATTCATCATACTTCCCTAACTCCAAAAATTATGAGAAAAAAACTAACCTGTATAAGATTTATGAGAGCTTAATATGCAAAAGGATTCAACATTATATAACTCTCTTACTTTTCTAGGTAATTTTTGCAACAGTGGTAAAACTTTCTGTTTTGAAACAGCAACATGTATACTTGCAAAATAAGCATGGTAAAGGCTATCCTTGACATTTTTATTTAAAATAGAGATGCAAAACATTATTATAAATAACATCAAGAAAATACTAAAAAAATAAATTGACGCTCCAAGCAAAGCACATATCATGTGGTGAAAAAAAAAATATAGCTCCAAGTAAAGTTACCGATGAACGAAGACGAAAGAGGGGATGCCTTCCGGGGCATCCCCAAGCTTAGGCTCTTAGTTGTCCTTGAATATTACCTTGGGGTGCCTTGGGAATCCCCAAGCTTAGGCTCTTACCAACCATTATTCCATAGTCCATCGAATCTTTACCCAAAATTTAAAAACTTCACAACACGAAACTCAAAACAAAACTCGTAAGCGCCGTTAGTATAAGAAAATAAATCACCACTTAGGTACTGTTGTGAACTCATTCTAAGTTCATATTGGTGTAATATCTACTGTATTCCAACTTCTCTATGGTTCATACCCTCGTGTACTACTCATAGATTCATCAAAATAAGAAAACAACACAATGAAAACAGAATCTGTCAAAAACAGAACAGTCTGTAGCAATCTGTAACCAACGTATACTTATGGAACTCGAAAAATTCTGAAATAAATTGGTGGACCTGAGTAATTTGTCTATTAATAATCTGCAAAAATAAATAACCTAAAATCACTCTCCAGTAAAAAATGGCAGCTAATCTCGTGAGCGCACAATTTTTGTTTTTTACAGCAAGATCATATAGACTTCACCCAAGTCTTCCCAAAGGCTCTACTTGGCACAAACTCTAATTAAAACATAAAAGCACATCTAAACATAGGCTGGATGAATTATTTATTACTAAGAAGGAAAAAAAAAGCAAGGAAAAAAAATAATTTGGGTTGCCTCCCAACAAGCGCTAACATTTAACGCCCCTAGCTAGGCATGATGATTTCAATGATGCTCACATAAAAGATAAGAATTGAAACATAAAGAGAGCATCATGAAGAATATGACTATCAGATTTAAGTCTAACCCACTTCCTATGCATAGGTATTTTGTGAGGGAACAACTTATGGGAACAATAATCAACTAGCATAGGAAGGCAAAACAAGCATAACTTCAAAACTTTAAGTACATAGAGGGGAAACTTCATATTATTGGAATTCCTACAAGCATATGTTCCTCCCTCATAATAATTTCAGTAGCATCATGAATGAATTAAACCATATAACCAGCACCTAAAGCATTATTTTCATGATCTACAAGCATAGAAAATTTACTACTCTCCACATAAGCAAATTTCTTCTCATGAATAATAGTGGGAGCAAACTCAACAAAATAACTATCATGTGAGGCATAATCCAATTGAAAACCAAAATCATGATGACAAGTTTCATGGTTATTATTCTTTATAGAATACATGTCATCACAATAATCATCATAGATAGCAACTTTATTCTCATAATCAATTGGAACCTCTTCCAAAATAGTGGATTCATCACTAAATAAAGTCATGACCTCTCCAAATCCACTTTCATAATTATCACAATAATAATAAACATCCTCTAAAATAGTGGGATAATTACTTCCTAAAGTTGACACTTTTCCAAACCCACTTTCATTAATATAATCATCATAAATAGGAGGCATGCTTTCATCATAATAAATATTCTCATCAAAACTTGGGGGACAAAAAATATCATATTCATCAAACATAGCATCCCCAAGCTTGTGGCTTTGCATACCATTAGCATCATGGGTATTCAAAGAATTCATACTAACAACATTGCAATCATGCTCATCATTGCAAAACTTTTTATAGATTTCTTCTTATAGCACTTGAGCACAATTTTCCTTTCCATCATTCTTATCAAAGATATTAAAAAGATGAAGGTATGAGACAAACTCAATTCCATTTTTTTGTAGTTTTCTTTTATAGACTAAACTAGTGATAAAACAAGAAACAAAAAGATTCGATTGCAAGATCTAAAGATATACCTTCAAGCACTCACCTCCCCGGCAACGGCGCCAGAAAAGAGCTTGATGTCTACTACACAACCTTCTTCCTGTAGACGTTGTTGGGCCTCCAAGTGCAGAGGTTTGTAGGACAGTAGCAAATTTCCCTCAAGTGGATGACCTAAGGTTTATCAATCCGTGGGAGGCGTAGGATGAAGATGGTCTCTCTCAAACAACCTTGCAACCAAATAACAAAGAGTCTCTTGTGTCCCCAACACATCCATTACAATGGTAAATTGTATAGGTGCACTAGTTCGGCGAAGAGATGGTGATACAAGTGCAATATGGATGGTAGATAAAGGTTTTTTGTAATCTGAAATTATAAAATCAACGAGGTAACAAGCAATAAAAGTGAGCGTACGGTATTGCAATGCTACGAAACAAGGCCTAAGGTTCATACTTTCACTAGTGCAAGTTCTCTGAACAATAATAACATAATTGGATCACATAAAAATCCCTCAACATGGAACAAAGAGTCACTCCAAAGTCACTAATAGTGGAGAACAAACAAAGAGATTATGGTAGGGTACGAAACCACCTCAAAGTTATCCTTTTTGATCTCTCTATTCAAGAGTCTGTAGTAAAATAACATGAAGCTATTTTTTCCGTTCGATCTATCATAGAGTTGATACTAGAATAACACCTTAAGACACAAATCAACCAAAACCCTAATTTCACCTAGATACTCCATTGTCACCTCAAGTATCCGTGGGCTTGATTATACGATATGCAGCACACAATCTCAGATTCATCTATTCAACCAACAGAAAGTACTTCAAAGAGTGCCCCAAAGTTTCTACCGAAGAGTCAAGACGAAAACGTGTGCCAACCCCTATGCATAAGTTCATTGAACCCGCAAGTTGATCACCAAAACATACATCAAGTAGATCACGTGAATATCCCATTGTCACCACATATAAGCACGGCAAGACATACATCAAGTGTTCTCAAATCCTTAGACTCAATCCGATAAGATAACTTCAAAGGGAAAACTCAATCCATTACAAGAGAGTAGAGGGGGAGAAACATCATAAGATCAAACTATAATAGCAAAGCTCACGATACATCAAGATCGTGTCAAATCAAGAACACGAGAGAGAGAGAGAGATCAAACACATAGCTACTGGTACATACCTTCAGCCCCGAGGGTGAACTACTCCCTCCTTGTCATGTAGAGCGCCGGGATGATGAAGATGGCCACCGGTGAGGGATCCCCCTCTGGCAGGGTGCCGGAATAGGGTCCCGATTGGCTTTTGGTGGCTACAGAGGCTTGCGGCAGTGGAACTCCCGATCTATGGTTCTCTTTGAAGGTTTTAGGGTATATGGACTTATATAGGTGAAAGAAGTCGGTCGAGGGACGCTCGAGGGGCCCACGAGACAGGGGGCGCGCCCAGTAGGGGGGCGCCCCCCAGCCTCGTGGCCACCTCGAAGCTTCCTTGACTTCAACTCCAAGTCTCCTAGATCACATTCGTTCCAAAAATAACACTCCCGAAGGTTTCATTCCGTTTGGACTCTGTTTGATATTCCTTTTCTTCGAAACACTGAAATAGGCAAGAAAACAGCAATATGGGCTGGGCCTCCGGTTAATAGGTTAGTCCCAAAAATAATATAAAAGTGTATAATAAAGCCCATAGACATCCAAAACAGATAATATAATAGCATGAATGCTTCATAAATTATAGATACGTTGGAGACGTATCACCCCGCAGGGTCCATCATGCCGTCGTAGCGCAGCGACAGCTCCGGCCTGAACTTCGGAGGCCACTGCACCTGTCGCAAGGCGGGGGAAAAGCCCGGAAGCCCACGACGCCTCCGAACGCGCTCGGTGGACCAGCGGAAGGAGCGGTGCGCGCCATGGAGAAGCGGCAAGGGTGGAACATGGTTGATGAAGAGGCCGGCCTCCGACACGCCCCCTACCTGACGCGCCAAAATGTCGGATTCCGGGCTCCACAGACCCAATAAAGGTTCAAACTCAGGGTTGTGTGCGAAGAACTCAACCTCTCAAGCCGATCGACCTGCTGCTCGCATGACCTAGCTCAATGAACACAACAGAGAAAGACACAACAGTTTACCTAGGTTCGGGCCACCTTGCGGTGTAATACCCTACTCCTGCTTTGTGGTGGATTAGCCTCGCGAGGGGCTGAGGATGAACTAGTACAAGTGGAAGAACAGCCTCAGGAAACGTGTTCTTGTGATGATCTCTTGGTGGTTCGATGAGCTAATCACTTGATGAGTCGATCCCTCTCTACGGTGGTGGCTAGGCTATATTTATAGTGGCCTTGGTCCTCTTCCTCCAAAACTTAGGCGGGAAGGGATCCCACAATGGACAAATTTGAAAGGGGACAAGAAGTACATCTAATCCTCACGAAAGGTGGTCTTCGCCTGCAAAGCCTCTGAGCGCAACATCGTGGTGGGCTCGGCGATGACATCCTTCCTGCCATTCTGGCGGTCTTGTTCTCATTGCATGCAAATGGAAACCTTTGGCTGATTCCTTGGGACTCCAGACCTACGCTTGCCTCCTTTGCACCAAAGAGGAAACCCGCGGCTCTGTGCCCGCTAGCGTGCGCCTGACCTTGGTCGTCATGGCTGATATCATTCCAGCCTCATGAGGATGTGTCTTGCATTGAAATCTCCGCTCTGCTCAGGAGGCCACTCCCTCGGGAGGTCTTGATGTCGCCCGCCTCGTGGGGCTTGGCCCCTCGCAAGGGTCTTGTCTTGTCGTAGTCGAAGATGGGTCGTACCAGGCCATCAATGAAGCCATATCGTGGGCCACAGGCAGGCAGGTCTGGGTACCCTGGTTCCCAGAACACCGACAACATATACCTTGTCTCCCAAATCCAATGTGACGAGGGCCAAAGACGTGGTCGTCATGGCCGAGGTCGACACCTTGGCCCAACAAGACCCGGGGGATAAACTCCCCGAGGTTATGGAAGAGGAGCTGGGCCAGTCATTGGCCCAGCTGACATCTACCCCAGCTCCGCCATCGTAGACGGAGACCACTTAGGTCGGTGCCTCGGCGCCCAGGTCCGAGGTCGTCCAACCAGCCCCTCCCGCCACTCAAGGACGGGCTGGCGCGGGGTGGACCGAAGAGATGGAGGAGACCCTAAGGGGCTCCTCCCTTAAGGAACAACACCGTGTATTGAAAGGCATGGTGCTACAGGGCTTCCGGTTCGAGGGGACTAGCTTGCATGAGGTTTTCAAGAACCTCGCTACCAGCTTTGAGGTACGCCTCTTTGTGCCGAATTAGCTTGTCTTTTTAAGCTTGTCGATTTATGTATTTGTCCAAGGACATGATATCACAGCCTTCTAAACGATGTAGTGAGAGAGTAGACCCCGAGCCCAAAGTTGGTTTCAACAAACCGGCCTTTGGGTCGTATATCTTATTAGGAGCTTGTTATGCAGCCCCCAGGGCGCTGCCTAATGCAGTCGTACTGTAACTGCAATGTATTGACTGTGGACTTTATAATAAGGATTTGTACTGGTAGGTTTCGACCTCGGTTTCGAACTCCATCTCCGAGGAGATTGTGGATATGAATCGGAAGCTCTGGAGGTCCTAGGAGGACCTTAACCTGGTGAACCAGAGGTTCGAGCAGTCTTAAGGTAGGCAATTTGTACATGATATGTTACACGAAAAAATTGTGATAGACCTTGCTAAGTGGAGAGCTAAGGTCGAACTATTTTAATGATTGTAGCATTAGCAGAGCTTGATACACTCAAGGTCGGGCTCAAAAAAGCTCGTCAAGAGGTGAAGCAGCACGAAGCTGTAGCCGCGGAGGCCGAAAAGGCCCGGGCCGACGAGAAGGAGGCTGGGGACAAGGACCAGTCGTGGGTTCTCAAGGTCAAAGAGACCCTGAACGGCGTGTTTGAGGCACATGACAAGCTTCACGCAGCGGGGAAGCAAATGAAGGAGGAGCTTGAAAATATCCAACTTGCCCACTCCAAGCTCAAGACCACGATGCAGCCTGATTGTGAGGTGCTCCATCAGTTGGAGAAAATCACCTCGGGTAAGCTATACTTATTATAATGTGTGTTTGGTGGCAAGGGGTGTGTCGAGCTCACCCAGCCTTGGCATTCCACAGAAGTCTTCGCGGATCTATCGCATACTATGGTGGATGTCGTTGCACATTTCGACCAGTTGGCGGGTCACGAGGTGGAGAAGGCCTTCTATGGGCAGTTCCTGGGGTCTCCAGCATCACAGCTGCTGAATAATTGAATGAAGTAGCTGGCGGAGCTACTCCGCATGGCGAGGCGGGTGCTTCAAGACCTTTGCGTCACAATATGGCTGGCCGAAGCCCTTCCAACCAGCCTCTTCAGTCTCATGATGCGTGATGACCCACAAGTGTATGGGGTCAATTGTAGCCTTTTTGATAAGTAAGAGTGTTGAACCCAACGAGGAGCAGAAGGAAATGACAAGTGGTTTTCAGAAAAGGTAATGTCTGCAAGTGCTAAAATTGTAAGTAGCAGAGTAGTTTGATAGCAAGATAATTTGTAACGAGCAAGTAACGATAGTAGTAACAAGAGTGCAGCAAGGTAGCCCAATCCTTTTGAGGCAAATGACAGGCCAAAACGGTCTCTTATGATAAGCAAAGTGTTCTTGAGGGTACACGGGAATTTCATCTAGTCACTTTCATCATGTTGGCTTAATTTGTGTTCACTACTTTGATAATTTGGTATGTGGGTGGACCAGTGCTTAGGTGTTTTTTCTTACTTGAACAAACCTCCTACTTATTATTAACCCTCTCACAAGCATCCGCAACTATGCGAAAAGTATTAAGAATAAATTCTAACCATAGCATTAAACTTTTGGATCCAATCGATCCCTTACGGAACAATGCATAAACTGGGGTTTAAGCTTCTGTCACTCTCGCAACCCATCATCTAATAACTACTCCACAATGCATTCCCTTAGGCCCAAATATGGTGAAGTGTCATGTAGTCGACGTTCACATGACACCACTAAGAGAATGACAACATACATATCATCAAAATATCAAACACATATCAAGTTCACATGATTACTTGCAACATGATTTCTCCCGTGACCTCAAGAATGAAAGTAACTACTCACAAATGGTAATCATGCTCAAGATCAGAGGGGTATTAAATAGCATAATGGATCTGAACATATAATCTTACACCAAATAAACCATATAGTAATCAACTACAAGATGTCATCAACACTACTAGTCACCCACAAGCACTAATCTATAGTTCCGGCACAAAGATTGAACACAAAAGATGAACTAGGGTTTGAGAGGAGTTGGTGTTGTTGAAGATGTTGATGAAGATAGCCCTCCCCAAGATGGGAGAGTTGTTGGTGATGATGATGACGATGATTTCCCGCTCTGGGAGGGAAGTTCCCCCGACGGAATCACTCCGCCGGAGGGCAAAAGTGCTCCTACCCAAGTTCTGCCTCGAGACAGTGGCGCTTCGTCCCGAAAATCCTCTCCTCAATTATTTTAGGTCAAAATGACTTATATACCAGAAGATGGGCACCGAAGGTGGGCCGAGGAAGGCAGCACCCACCAGGGCGCACCTGGGCCTCGTGGCGCGCCGAGGTGGGTTGTGCCCACCTGGAGGCCCCCCTCTGGTACTTATTTGCTCCAGTATTTATTAAATATTCTATAAAAAACCTCGTGGAGTTTCAGCTCATTTGGAGTTGTGCGGAATAGGTAGCTTGAGTAGCTTTTTCAGGTCCAGATTTCCAGCTGCTAGAATTCTCCCCCTTTGTGTATACCTTGCATATTATGAGAGAAAGGCATTAGAATTACTCCAAAAAGCATTATTATACAATAAAAAACATAAATAATAGTAGGAAAACATGATGCAAAATGGACGTATCAACTCCCCCAAGCTTAGACCTCGCCTATCCTCAAGCGAAAACCGAAATAAAAAAACATGTCCACATGCTTAGAGAGAGAGGTGTCGATAAAACAAAAATACGGACATGGCAGCATCATGTAACTTATTATAACATCAATAAACTTTAACATAAAACTTTTATCATAGACTTCTCATGAACAAGTGACAGTTCATCACAACATAGAAGTACAAAGCATAAACTCTATTGGAAACCAACAAACTATGTTCTCAGTCAATTTTGCAACTACAATTCATCATCTTTTCAGGAAGGGTCACATATCGGAGCCTTTAGGCAAGTCCACACACTCAACCATCATTTACTCTTCTATGATTGCTAACACTCACCGTGTACACATGAGTAAAACGTTTCAACCGGACACATAGAAAGATAGGGGCTTATAGTTTCGCCTCCCAATGCATTCACCTCAAGGGTGATGTCAACAATAATAACTCATGCTACCCGTATTCAACTGGATATATGTGCCTAGATCTTTCCTCGCCACATGCCAAAGGAGAAAAATAAAAGGAATAGAGAGAAAAACTTTGACTCTTGCATGAAAGTAATACGTGAAAGTAAAAGATAGGCCCTTCACAGAGGGAAGTAGAGGTTGCCATGCGCTTTTTGTTTGTATGCTCAACCCCTTAGTGCAAGAGAATGTCACATTATATTGTCCCTTGTGATGGCAACCTTTATTATGCAGTATGTCGCTTTTATTCTTCACCATCACAAGTTCGTACAATGCTCGATTTTCCTTTACACTAAATGATCTCGCACTTTTAGAAGCAATTTTTATTGCCCTTTTGCACCGATGACAACTTACTTGAAGGTTCTTACTCAATCCATAGGTAGGTATGGTGGACTCTGAAACAACATTTGGGTTTAAGGGTTTTGGATGCACAAGTAGTATTTCTACTTAGTGCGGAGTGTTTGGCTAGCAAAGATAGGGGCAAGCACCACATGCTGAAGGATCTATGACAATATAACTTCTATGTTGTCTTCCTTATCCAATGTCAACAATTTTGGCATATAATATTTTGATGAGTACTCACAATCACAAAAGATTTCCAGGATAGTGTATTTTTATGTGAATCTTCTCTTCCCTTATTAATTCTTTCATGAGTTGCATCATTGACCAATGTTATGTTTGTCAATCTACAATAAAATATTCTACTTATATTTTTCCTTGTGTGATGTCATCGCCTACCATAAGATTAGCATATGATCTTTTTCATTATTTCCTTTCTTTTTATTGCAACAAGAGAGTAAAGAAGGCAAAACTCAAACTAAACTTTAGTATATATCTCACACACGATTACAAGGATTTATTACTAAGCAAATTATCAAAACGAAAGGATCGAACTAGACTTTTATTCATCTAAAAGCAAAAGATAATCATGGATCGAACTAAGAAAGTAAAGGCAAAAGATAGTGGAGATGATACGATACCGGGGCACCTCCCCCAAGCTTGGCGAAAGCCAAGGGGAGTGCCTATACCGATACTCAGTTTTCTTTTGGTGGTGAAGAAGGAGGTGGTGGTGATGAAGTAGAAGGTTTCTTGTCCTTCCTTAGCTTACGCTTGAGGATGGAGTTCTCATCTTTCGGTTCACGGATCTCCCTCTCAAGCTCCAACACCTTTTTGCATAAATCTTGCTTATTTTCTTGCAAGAGACGAAATGGGATAAACTGGATCTTAGGCCTCTTTGCTTGATTGGGGAGACTTGACTTCTTAAATTCAACGTGCATATCCCCAGGTTGGGGCAACGGAACTTCATCCTCCTTCGAGCTCGTATCCTCCGTCCCCTCGGGATCATAGTATTCATCTTCCTCCGATATCCAGCCATATTGCTCCACAACCCCATAGACTTTGGAGTTTGCGATATAATCTACAACGTAGCTCTCACCCTCCGAGTCTTGGGATGACATAATTTCATATCTGACAGGAAAATAGAGAGAAAAGAAAATAGGAGATTTATCCGCGATACGGAGGTCAACAGGTTCGGGAGGTATACAAAGATTTTTTTTATCTTGGAGAACAAGCAGAACGGAAGAAAAATGGAGTCCAGAAAGTACCCGAGGTGGGCAAAACCCACCGGGGCGCGCCTCACCGCCCTGGTGTATCTTGCCCACCAGGGTTACTTTCATGGAAGTTTCTTATTTCCCTAATATTTTAAATATTCCAAAACTGACAAAAAATATTTTTGCGGATTTTTTGGAGTTCGTTTACTTACCGTATCATGTACCTCCCCTTTTCATCATTCTGGGGTGTTCCGGAAGGTTTCCTTTATGTGTTCTTTTAGTGTCAAAGTTTGGATGATATTGGTTTCAACATTAATGGGCGTACCTGAGATATAGTGTTTTATTCTTTGCCCATTGACAACCTTCGGTTTAGTACCTTCGGCATTATTTATTTTAAAAGCTCCGGATCAATAGACCTCCACGATGACATAGGGACCTTCCCATTTGGAGTGGAGTTTTCTTGCAAAGAATCTGAAACGAGAGATGTACAGAAGAACATATTCTCCAACTTTGAACTCATGCTTTTGGATTCTTTTGCCATGCCATCTTTTAACTTTTCTTTGAAGAACTTTGCATTTTCATGAGCCTGGGTTCTCCATTCATCTAATGAGATAATATCAAATAGCCTCTTTTCACTAACAAGTTTGAAATCATAATTGAGTTCTTTAATTGCCCAATACGCTTTATGTTCTAACTCAAGAGGTAAGTGACAAGCTTTTCCATAAACCATTTTATATGGAGACATACCCATAGGATTTTTATAGGCTGTTCTATAAGCCGAAAGTGCATCATCTAATTTCTTACACAAATTCTTCAGGGACCTATTGACAGTCTTTTGTAAGATTAGTTTTATTTCTTTATTGCTAAGTTCAACTTGACCACTAGACTGAGGGATAAGGTGATGCAATTCTATGGTTAAAATCATACTTAGCAAGCATTTTACGGAAAGCACCATGAATAAAGTGTGAACCACCATCAATCATTAAATATCTAGGGACTCCAAACCTTGGGAAAATAAATTCCTTAAGCATTTTAATAGAGGTGTTGTGATCAGCACTACTGGTTGGAATAGCTTCTACCCACTTAGTAACATAATCAACAGCAACCAGAATATGTTTACACCCATTAGAGGAAGGAAAAGGTCCCATGAAATCAAATCCCCAAACATAAAATGGTTCAACAGCAAGTGAATAATTCATAGGCATTTCTTGACGCTTACCGATATTACCTATTCTTTGGCATTCTTCACAAGACGAGACAAACTTACGGGCATCCTTGAAGAGAGTAGGCCAATAAAAACCAGATTGCAATACCTTATGAGCGGTTCTATCTTCCGCGTGATGTTCTCCATAATCTTAAGAGTGACATTTCCATAGGATTTGTTGCTCTTCATGCTCAAGTACATGACGTCTAATAATACCATCTACTCCTTCTTCATAAAGATGTGGGTCATCCCAAAAGTAATGTCTTAAATCATAGAAGACTTTTTTTCTTTTGTTGGTATGTGAAGCTAGGTGGTATGTATTTAGCAACAATATAATTAGCATAGTCAGCATACCAAGGTGTACTATTAGAAACATTTATTGCAGCTAATTGTTCATCGGGAAAGCTATCATTAATAGGTTGTGGGTCATCAAGAAAATTTTCAAGCCTAGACAAGTTATCAGCTACGGGGTTCTCTGCTCCTTTCGTTTTAGTAATATGCAAATCAAATTCTTGTAGCAGAAGAACCCATCTAATGAGTCTAGGTTTAGCATCTTTATTTTCCATAAGATATTTTATAGCAGCATGATCGGTGTGAACAATCACTTTAGAATCAACAATGTAAGATCTAAATTTATCACAAGCAAACACCACCGGTAAGAATTCTTTTTCAGTAGTAGCATAATTTCATTGAGCATTGTCTAGAGTTTAACTAGCATAATGAATAACATTCAGTTTCTTATCAACTCTTTGTCCTAGAACATCACCAATAGCATAATCACTAGCATCACACATAATCTCAAAAGGCAAGTTCCAATCAGGTGGTTGAACAACAGGTGCAGTAATTAAGGCTTTATTTAGTGTTTCAAAGGCTTCTAAGCAATCATCATCAAACACAAAGGGGGTATCCTTTTGCAAAAGATTTGTAAGAGGCCTAATTTTTTAGAAAAGTGATTGATGAAGCTCCTATAGAAACCAGCATGACCAAGGAAACTACGAATACCTTTGGTATCTTTAGGACATGGCATTTTCTCAATTGCATCAACCTTGGCCTGGTTCACTTCAATGCCTCTTTTAGAAATTTTATGGCCCAATACCTTCGTTAACCATAAAGTGGCACTTCTCCCAATTCAAAACAAGATTTGTTTGCTCATATATCTGCAAAACTCAATCAAGATTGCTTAAACAATCATCAAAAGACTTCCCATAAACATATATGATGTTGCTTAATCAATACTAATACAGAATCTTGTGAAATTAATGCCGCTTGCTGAATCTTGTTATGAAAGATCAATTTTCTGGCGTTCCTAGTGAAGATGTCGCATCTCATCTAAACATTTTTGTTGATTTGTGTGATATTCAAAAGAAATAAAATGTGGATAATGATATTGTTGAATTGAAGCTATTTCCGTTTTTGCTTAGAGATCGTGTTAAAACTTGGTTTTCATCTTTGCCTAAAAATAGTTTTGATTCGTGGAACAAATGTAAAGATGCTTTCATCTCTAAGTATTTTCCTCCTGCTAAGATCATCTCCCTTAGGAATGGTATTATGAATTTTAAGCAACTTGATCATGAACATGTTGCACAATCTTGGGAGAGGATGAAATTGATGATACGATCTTTCCCTACACATGGTTTGAATTTGTGGATGATTATACAAAAAAATTATGCTGGATTGGATTTTGCTTCTAGAAACCTCTTAGATTCGGCCGCGGGAGGCACTGTTATGGAGATTACCCTAGGAGAGGCTACTAAACACGTAAAAAAGTGCATGCTATTGAAGAAATTAATGTTTTGAGTGGAAAGATGGATGAACTTATGAAATTATTTACTAGTAAGAGTGCTTCTATTAATCCTAATGATATGCCTTTTTCCACTTTGATTGAGAATAATAATAACTCTATGGATATGAATTTTGTTGGTAGGAACAATTTTTGGTAATAATAGAGGCAATTTTAATCCTAGGTTGTTTCCTAGTAATTCCACTATTAATTATGGTAATTCCTACAACAATTCTTATGGAAATTTTAACAAGATACCCTCTAATTTTGAGATTAGTGTTAAAGTATTTATGAGTTCGCAAAAGAATTTTAATGTTTTGATTGAAGAAAAATTTCTCAAGATCGATAATTTGGCTAGGAACGTGGATAGAATTTCTCTTGATGTTGATTCTTTGAAACTTAGATCTATTCCAACCAAGCATGATATCAATGAGTCTCTCATGAGAATTTCCATTGATGAGTGCAAAGAAAGAACCGCTAAGATCCGTGTTAAACGAGATTTGTTTGAAAAAACATGTTCTTCTAGTTTTCGTGAAAATAATGATGAAGATCTTAAAGTGATTGATGTGTCTCCTATTGAATCTTTATTTTCTAATATAAATCTTGATAAAGATGGGACTGGGGATGAGTCAACTTTAGTTAAAAGGCGTCCCAATGAGTCAGAGTTTTTAGATCTAGATGCAAAAATTGATAAAACTGGGATTGGTGAGGTCAAAACTTTAAGTAGCGATGAACCCACTCTTTTGGATTTCAAGGAATTTAATTATGATAATTTTTCTTTAATATATTGTATTTCCTTGTTGCAATCCATGTTGAATTCCCCTCATGCTTATAATCAAAATAAAGCTTTTACTAAACATATCGTTGATGCTATGGTGCAATCTTTTGAAGAAAAGTTTGAATTGGAAGTTTCTATCCCTAGAAAACTTTAAAATGAGTGGGAACCTACTATTAAGATTAAAATTAAATATTATGAGTGCCATGCTTTGTGTGATTTGGGTTCTAGCGTTTCCACAATTCCAAAAACTTTATGTGATGTGTTAGGTTTCCGTGAATTTGATGATTGTTCTTTAAATTTGCATCTTGCGGAGTCCACTATTAAGAAACCTATGGGAAGTATTAATGATGTCCTTATTGTTGCAAATAGCAATTATGTGCCCATAGAATTCATTGCTCTTGATATAGATTGCAATCATACATGTCCTATTATTCTTGCTAGACCTTTCCTTAGAACGATTGGTGCAATTATTGATATGAAACAAGGAAACATTAGATTTCAATTTCCATTAAGGAAGGGCATGGAACACTTTCCTAGAAAGAAAATGAAATTTCCATATGAATATATTATGAGAGCCACTTATGGATTTTGTACCAAAGATGGCAATACCTAGATCTATTTGTGTTTTTATGCCTAGCTAAGGGCCTTAAACAATAGCGCTTGTTGGGAGGCAACCCAATTTTATTTTTGTTCCTTGATTTTTGTTCCCTTTTTGCTTAGAATAATTCATCTAGCCTCTGGTTAGATTTGTCTTTGTGCTTTAATTAGTGTTTGTGCTAAGTAAGACCTTTGGGATAGCTTACGGTGATAGTTGTTTGATCCTGCTGAAAAAGAGAAAAGTTTGCACCCAGTAAATAATTTCCAGGATTTTATTGAAATGTGATTTTGATCTGATTCCTTTTTCTCTGGATTGGTGCACAAATTTCCCAGGTCGTCCTAATTTTTAAGAATTGTTTGAGTTACAAAAGTATTCGAGAGTTACAGATTTCTACAGATTGTTCTGTTTTTGACAGATTCTGTTTTGTATGTGTTGTTTGCTTATTTTGATGAATCTATGGGTGGTATCGGGGGGTATGAACCATGGAAAAGTTGAATACAATAGATATTACACCAATATAAATAAAGATTGAGTTTTCAATAGTACCATAAAGTGGTGATTTTTTTTTTTTATACTAACGGAGCTTATGAGATTTTCTGTTGAGTTTTGTGTTGTGAAGTTTTCAAGTTTTGGGTAAGGATTTGATGGACTATGTAAGAAGGAGTGGCAAGAGCCTAATCATGGGGATTCCCAAGGCACCCCAAGGTAATATTCAAGGACAACCAAAATCCTAAGCTTGGGGATGCCCCGGAAGGCATCCCCTCTTTCGTCTTCGTCTATCGGTAACTTTACTTGAGGCTATATTTTTATTCACCACATGATATGTGTTTTGCTTGGAGCGTCTTGTATGATTTGAGTCTTAGCTTTTTAGTTTGCCACAATAATCCTTGAAGTACACAACTTTGATAGAGACACACATGAATCATGATTTATTAGAATACTCTATGTGCTTCACTTATATCTTTTGAGCTAGGCAATATTGCTCTAGTGCTTCACTTATATCATTTTAGAGCACGGTGGTGGTTTTATTTTATAGAAATTGATGAACTCTCATACTTCACTTATATTATTTTGAGAGTCTTTCTAAACAGCATCGTAATTTGCTTTGGTTATAAATTTAGTCCTAACATGATAGGCATCCAAGATGGATATAATAAAAACTTTCATATAAAGTGCATTGAATACTATGAGAAGTTTGATTCTTTATGATTGTTTTGAGATATGAATATGGTGATATTAGAGTCATGCTAGTGAGTAGTTGTGAATTTGAGAGATACTTGTTGAAGTTTTGTGATACCCGTAGCATGCACGTATGGTGAACCGTTATGTGATGAAGTCGGAGCATGATTTATTTTTTTATTTTCTTCCTTATGCGTGGCGGTCGGGGACGAGCGATGGTCTTTTCCTATCAATCTATCCCCCTACAGTGGCGGAGCTTAGTGGAGACCAACAGGGGCCATGGCCCCCCTTATTTTTTGCATCCACTGAAGAACAAGCTACATCATGAGCCTAATTAGTGTTTAAACTACAAATTAGCCCCTCCTTCCCTATTAACTTGGTTCCTTTTGACTAATGGCCCCCTCTTGAATTATTCTCAAGCTCCGCCACTGTCCCCCTAGGAGCATGCATGTAGTACTTCGTTTCAATAACTAATAGATTTTTGCAATAAGTATGTGAGTTCTTTATGAGTAATGTTGAGTCCATGGATTATACGCACTCTCACCCTTCCACCATTGCTTCTCTCTCTTGTGACGTGCAACTCTTGCCGGTGCCATACGCCCACCATATACCTTCCTCAAAACAGCCACCATACCTACCTATTATGGCATTTCCATAACCATTCCGAGATATATTGTCATGCAACTTTCCACCCTTCTGTTTATTATGATACGCTTCATCATTGTCATATTGCTTTGCATAATCATGTAGTTGACATCGTATTTGTGGCAAAGCCACCTTTCATAATTCTTTCATACATGTTGCTCTTGATTCATTGCACATCCCGGTACACCACCGGAGGCATTCATATAGAGTCATATTTTGTTCTAAGTATCGAGTTGTAATTCTTGAGTTGTAAGTAAATAAAAGTGTGATGATCTTCATTATTAGAGCATTGTCCCACTAAGGAAAGGATGATGGAGACTATGATTCCCCCACAAGTCGGAATGAGAATACGGACGAAAAAAAAAGAAAATAAAGAAAAAAATAGGCCAAAAAAATGAGAAAGGCCCAAATAAAAAAATAAAAAGAGAAAAAAATAAATGAGAGAAAAAGAGAGAAGGGGCAATGTTACTATCCTTTTTCCACACCTGTGCTTCAAAGTAGCACCATGATCTTCATGATAGAGTCTCCTATGATATCACTTGCATATACTAGTGGGAATTTTTCATTATCAAACTTGGCTTGTATATTCCAATGATGGGATTCCTCAAATTGCCCTAGGTCTTCGTGAGCAAGCAGGTTGGATGCACACCCACTTAGTTTTCTTTTTTAGCTTCATAAACTTATAGCTCTAGTGCATCCATTGCATGGCAATCCCTACTCACTCACATTGATATCTATTGATGGGCATCTCCATAGCCCGTTGATACGCCTAGTTGATGTGAGACTATCTCCCTCTTTTTGTCTTCTCCACAACCACCATGTTCTATTCCACCTATAGTGCTATATCCATGGCTCACACTCATGTATTGCGTGAAAGTTGAAAAGGTTTGAGAATAGCAAAAGTATGAAACAATTACTTGGCTTGTCATCGGGGTTGTGCATGATTTAAATATTTTGTGTGATGAAGATGGAGCATAGCTAGACTATATTATTTTATAGGGATAGCTTTCTTTGGCCATGTTATTTTGAGAAGACATGATTGCTTTATTAGTATGCTTGAAGTATTATTATTTTTATGTCAATATTAAACTTTTGCTTTGAATCTTTCGGATCTGAACATTCATGCCACAATAAAGGAAATTACATGGATTAATATGTCAGGTAGCATTCCACATCAAAAATTATGTTTTTATCATTTACCTACTCGAGGATGAGCAAGAAATAAGCTTGGGGATGCTTGATATGTCTCCAACGTATCTACAATTTTTGATTGTTCCATGCTATTATATTGTATGTTTTGGATGTTTTATATGCATTATTATGCTATTTTATATTATTTTGGGGACTAACCTTTTAACCTAGAGCCCAATGCCAGTTCTTGTTTTTTCCCTGTTCTAGAGTTTCGCAAAAAAGGAATACCAAACGGAGTCCAAACGGAATAAAACTTTCGCGATGATCTTTCTTGGACCAGAAGCAAACTAGGAAACTTGGAGATGAAGTTGGAGGAGCCTCGAGGCGACCACAAGGGTGGAGGGCGCGCCCTGGGGGTAGGGCGCGCCCCCTATCTTTTGCGCCCCTCGTGGGTCTCCTGACCTAATTCTTTCGCCTATATATACTCTTATATGCTCAAACCACCAGAGGCATCCACAAAAATACTTTTCCACCGCCGCAAACTTCTGTACCCGTGAGATCCCATCTAGGGGCCTTTTCCGGCGTCCTGCCGGAGGGGGATTCAATCACAGAGGGCTTCTACATCAACACCATTGCCCTTCCGATGAAGCGTGAGTAGTTTACTTCAGACCTATGGGTCCATAGCTAGTAGCTAGATGGCTTCTTCTCTCTCTTTGATTCTCAATACCATGTTCTCCTCGATGTTCTTGGAGATCTATTCGATGTAATACTTTTTTTGCGGTGTGTTTGCCGAGATCTGATGAACTGTGGATTTATGATCAGTTTACCTATGAATATTATTTGAATCTTCTCTGAATTCTTATATGCATGATTATAACATGATATAACAGAATGGTATCTCGCTAGCCCTTTCTGAGACCGCAAAACATAAATGCAGAGCACCTTTAAAGATCAAGGACTGACTAAACATTGTAATTCATGGTAAAAGAGATCCAGTCAAGTCATACCCAATATAAACCAATAATAATGAATGCAAACGACAGTGTGCTCTCCAGCGGGTGCTTTTTAATGAGAAGGGTGATGAATCAACATAAAAGTAAATAGATAGGCCCTTCGCAGAGGGAAGCAGGGATTTGTAGAGGTGCCAGAGCTCGGTTTTAAAATAGAGATTGAATAACATTTTGAGCGGCATACTTTTGCTGTCAACGCAACAACTATGAGATGACGATATCTTCCATGCTAAACAAATTATAGGCGGTTCCCAAATAGAATGGTAAAGTTTATACTCCCCTTCCTCCACAAGCATCAATCCATGGCTTGCTCGAAACAACGAGTGCCTCCAACATTCAACGGGTCCCAACGGGAGTTTTGTTTGCAATAATTTTGGTTTAGTTTGCATAAAGCATGGGACTGGGCATCCCGGTGACCAGCCATTTTTCTCGCGAATGAGGAGCGGAGTCCACTCCTCTTGAGAATAGCCACCTAACATGGAAGATAAGGGCAGCCCTAGTTGAAATATGAGCTGCTCGAGTATACAAAACAGAATTTTATTTGAAGGTTTGGAGTTTGGCACATACAAATTTACTTAGAACGGCAGGTAAATACCGCATATAGGAAGGTATAGTGGACTCATATGGAACAACTTTGGGGTTTAAGGAGTTTGGATGCACAAGCAGTATTCCCGCTTAGTACAGGTGAAGGCTAGCAAGAGACTGGGAAGCGACCAACTGGGAGAGCGACAACATTCGTAAACATGCATCAAAATTAATTTACACCGAATACAAGCATCAGTAGGATATAATCCACCATGAACATAAATATCATGAAGGCTATGTTGATTTGATTCAACTACATGCGTGAACATGTGCCAAGTCTAGTCACTCAATTCATTTAAAGGAGGATACCATCCCATCATACCACATCATAATCATTCTAATAGCATGCTGGCACGCAAGGTAAACCATTATAACTCATAGCTAATCAAGCATGGCACAAGCAACTATAATCTCTAAATGTCATTGCAAATATGTTTACATCATAATAGCTAACTCAGGAACGGTGAATCATCATATTTACAAAAATAAGAGAGGTCGAGTTCATACCAGCTTTTCTCATCCCAATAAGTCCATCATATATCATCATTATTGCCTTTCACTTGCACGACTGAACGAAGTGTATAATAATAAGAGTGCACGTGCATTGGACTAAGCTGGAATCTGCAAGCATTCAACTCAAGAGAGAAGACAACTAATATGGGCTCTAAGTTAAATAATCATTCATGCATATATGAGCCACTAAGCATTTTCAATATGGTCTTCTTGACCCCCAAAGAAAGAAAAAGAAAAAACTATTTACACGGGAAAGCTCCCAACAAACAAAAGAAGAACGGGAAATATTTTTGGGTTTTCCGTTTTAATTACTACAGCAAAGAAATAAAGTACTACTAATTTTTTTGTTTTTCTTAAGGTTTATTAAACACACAAGAAGAAAGCAGGAAAAAGAAAATAAACTAGCATGGATATTATAGTGAAAGAGTATGAACACCGACATCTAGCAATGAGTGTGTGTAAACATGAATGTAATGTCGGTGAGAAATACATACTTGTAAGTGCATCTAGTGCCACCCCTAGTTGGTTTTGGAGTATTGACGACAAAGTTGGTTGAGGGACTAATGTGTTTGTGAGAATTGCAGGATAACGCAGGTAGTGTCCCTCATTGATTCGGTTTACCTACCAGAGATGACCCCTAAAAATGTATGAAGACATTGAAGACAATGGTGGTATGAGAAGATATTCATATTGAAGACTATGACATGAGAAGACATTAAGTGAAGACTATGGAGCACGAAGACTATGTGGTTTCGTCGTTTCCTTTTCTTCTTTGTTGAGTCATAGGAACCACCGTACTGTTAAGTGGGGTCCAAGTTAACTAAGTCAGAGTGACTGAAGTGATGCTCAACCCAAATCCTATGTCTTCGAGCGAAGACAATGAGAGCAAATCTTATCCAGAGTTGGATGAGTCAGCTTTGCTTGTAGCCCAAGTAAAGTTGCCGCGTGTGTTTGAAATCTGACCATTGGAACACGTGTCGGTTCCTTAGTGACCCAGGGTCAGTTCGGACAAATCAGGTCGGGTTGCCTTGTGGCTATAAATAGCCCACCCCCTACACCATAAATTGGTGGCTGCTCAGAGTTAGTTTATGGCTTTCGTCGTTTTGAGAGCAACCCACCTCGAAGCCTTTGAGAGAGAAATCGTTGCGAGGACAAAGCCCAAACACCCAGAGCCAAAGAGTGTTAGGCATCACTGAAGTCTTTCTGTCTGTGTGACCTGAAGACTTATTACACTTGAGGACTGTGCATCCTCTAGCCGGTTAGGCGTCGCGTTCTGAGCATCCAAGAGTCATTGTGGATTGCCGGGTGAACGAAGTCTATGAAGGTTCGGAAGTCTACCTTGAAGACTTACCAGAGTGATTGGGCGAGGACTAAGTGTCCTTAGCTCAAGGGGAATAAGGTGAAGACACGGTCTTCTGAGTTGAACCTCAGCCTCCCTAACCAGACGTACAGTTGTCACAGCAACTGGAACTGGTCCAACAAATCCTGTGTCTTCAACAAGTGTCTGGTTCTATCTCTTCCCTCCTTTACTTTGAGTTTGTCTTCGTGAAGTCATTGCTTATCTGTCTTATCTGATTGACTTCATTGCTTGACTACTATTGTTGATTGGCTTCATACTATCTTCCATCCTGATCCTACTACCTAGCTGCTATTAGTCTTCGTACGTTAACGCTATTGCATACTTGACTATGGCTTGCTTGTTGTAGTTTATCTTCCGCTGCATATCAATTAGGTCATTTCTATTGTTTGTCTTCGAAACTTCCATGTTTTGAAGACATCGATAAAAATTGCCTATTCACCCCCCCCCCTCTAGTCGATAACTAGCACTTTCAATTGGTATTAGAGCAAGGTACTCCCTTGTTTTGTGTGATTCGGTTTAACCACCTGGAGTTTAGCTATGTCGACTGTAGGGATAATCAAAGTCTCCGCTGCTTGCCCCGTGTTCGATGGAATAGAATATCCCTACTGGAAGAATAAGATGCACATGCATCTTGAAGCCATTGATGTCGACCTCTGGTATGTCGTCAAGAACGGCGTTCCAAAGACTGGTGAAGGTGTCACCCCTGCTGATGTCAAGAAGTTCATTCAACTGGACTCGACTGCAAAGAACATCATCTGTGGTCATCTGACCAAAGGATAGTATGGCCGCGTGAGTGCTCTGGAAACGTCAAAGCTAGTCTGGGACTGGCTATGCAAGGTCAACGAAGGCGTCTCTACTCAGAGAGACCAGAGAATCAGTGGTCTTCGCAATATCTTCAACCGCTTCAAGAGAAACGACAATGAAAATGTCTAGCTCACGTTTGATCGCCTCACCGACATCACAAATGAGCTTCAGGCTCTCGGCGCCACTGAGATCACCAAGCATGAAATCGTCAAGACGCTGCTGAGATCCCTTGACAGCTCCTTTCACACCCTAGCCCTCATGATACAAGAACGTCCTGACTTCAAGACTCTCAATCCGTCTGATATACTTGAGAGGCTCAACACACATGAGTTCCACCTTTCTGAGAAAAGAGATATCTATGGCCCCAACTATGGCCGAACTCGTGCTTTGAAGGCAAAAGTTGTTTCCTCGTCTGAAGAAGAAGAATCTGACTGCGGTTCTGATGATCCTGAAGACATTGGAAGGGAACTTGCTATGCTTGTGAAGAAGTTCCAGAAATTCACCAAGAAGAAGGGCTTCAGAAAGTCTTCACGATCCAGTTCAAGAAATGATGAAGCTTCCACTCAAGAAAACAAGAAGAGAACATGTCACAAGTGTAAGAAGCCTGGGCACTACATCTCTGAGTGTCCTCAGTGGGAAAACGAGAAGAAGAAGAAGAAGAGCATGGAATATGACTCCGATGACAAGAATAAGAAGAAATCTTCGAAGTCTTCTTCCAAGTCCTCATCAAGGTCTTCGTCTCATAAGAAGAGCTCATCTGGCAAGGCTCGTGCTTTCGTTGGCAAGGAAATGGATTCAGAGGAGGAGTCTGCTTCTGAGGAGGCAAAGGTGGAATCTGAAGCTGAGTCCGACTCTGGTGTTGCAAGTCTGGCTCTGGCCACAGCCTACGTTGCAAAGTCCATCTTCAACACTGAAGACAATGACTCCCACACCAACGCTGATGATGACAAGGACGATCCTGCTCCCACCTACTGCTTCATGGCACGCGGTGCCAAGGTAAAATCACGCGATGCTTACTTTCAAACATCAAGTGAAGATGACTCTGATTGTGAATCTAAACCCAGCTACAAAACACTTGCTAAAATTGCTACTGAACAACAAAGGGCTATGGAACATACTCAAAAACTGTTAGACAAAAGCGATGACCTGTTGGATGCGGAAATGACACGTTCACAGTCCTTAGTTGAAGACATAAAAAATCTTCATGCTAAGTATCAAGAACTTGAAAGTCTTCATGAGACGCTCTCAACCACTTATGAAAAGCTCTCCTATGATTATCTTCAAAGGAAGCAAGAGCTTGAGAAATTGAAAGCGACTCATGAAGATCTTCAAAAATAGAATGAGTCATTTCGTGCTCAACAGATCAGTCCCCTCAAGATGAATTTGAACCACCATGCTTAAAATGCATTGAGCGTGATAACGCTGCCTCTGTTGCTGAATGTTCCACTGCTGCTACTGTTGCTCTGTCTTCAACTATTGATGTGGTAACTAACCCCTCTTCTGAGGATACCACTACTATTGCTGATGAAAATGCTAGGTTGAAGACATTGCTTGAAACAGGGATGTATAAAAGTCTGAAAGGGCATCAGACACTTTGTGATGTCCTCAAAAAGTAGATTCTGAACCGAAACCCTAGGAAAGAGGGTGTTGGGTTCGAGAGGAAAATGAATGCTGATGGTTCCTACTGGAAGCCTGAGCAGTATCCCAAAACCACATGGGTTGCTGCAAAGGAACCTTAAGTGGATCCATCCACTTTATCTGGCTTTACCTGTGCTAATCCTATTATCATTGATGAATCCTTTGATGCAAACTACAAACTATTCAAAAATCAGAATGGTGAAGTGTTTGCCACGTATATTGGTACTAACTGCAGGAATGGACCGCCAATGAAGAAGATCTGGGTTCCCAAAAGCTGTCTTGAGAATCTTCCTGTGAATGTTGTCATGACACCACCAGGGAAGAAGACAAACCCCAGATCAAAGGCATCACATGGTCCAACGGCTTCATACGGAAACAGGACTCAACTGAGTCACCCTAACGCCAATGTTTTGCAGGGAAATCACACTCAAACTTATGAATATGAACGTGTGTCTTCAAACCGCTATGTTCACAATACTAAGAACTTTTCTACTTATTCATATGAGTATCATTCATCTCCTGCAAGGCTATTTTCTAGGGCTCCAAAGCCGAAATTCTCAGATGCTGCACTTAGACTCATTGCTTCTAAGCCACCCCTAAAGATGTGGGTGATGAAGAAGAACTAACTCTCTTTTGCAGAACATGGTCTCCAGTCAGCAATCAAAGGCGTCCGATATTATTGCTGGGGACCTAAAACACAAAAGGGACGCATGATAAAATGACTTACTATGTATTTCACATATGAATCGCTTACATGTCATACTGTTTGCTAACTTTCATCTATGTTGTGATAATCCAAGTGTGCATCAACTGCTTATGCTTCACAACATACATTGTGAAGCCTATCCTCCTAACTGCACTGTAGGGCATGTTACCAAAAGCTTCAGAATGGATTATTGACAGTGGATGCACTAATCATATGACTGGTGATCGAAGTCTTCTCATGGACTCAACCTTACATCCATCCGACAAGAGTCAACTCACATTTGCTGACACTGGTAAAGGCCAGGTATTGGGTCTAGGTAGAGTTGCAATCTCAAAGGATCAACACATGGATAAAGTGATGCTTGTTGAATCCCTTGGATTCAACTTAATGTCTATCTCAATGCTTTGTGACTTAAACATGATTGTGATATTTGGAAAATATCGTTGCCTTGTACTAATGGAATCTGACAAGTCTCTAGTCTTTGAAGGGTATAGGAAAGGTGATCTATACATGGTAGATTTCTTAGCAGGTCCATAGCTTGTCGTATGTCTTCTTGCAAAAGCTTCAGAATGCTGGCTCTGGCATCGAAGGCTGGGGCATGCTGGCATGAGGAACTTGCACACTCTCCTCAAGAAGAAGCATGTCATAGGCATCAAAGGTGTCAAGTTCAAGAAAGATCATTTGTGTGGTGCTTGCGAAGCTAGGAAGATGACGAGGGCCAAGCACCCCTCGAAGACAATCATGACGACATCTCAACCCTTTGAGCTGTTGTACATGGACTTATTTGGCCCTACTCACTACTTCACCCTCACAACAACGGCGTGTCTCTATGGCTTCGTCAATGTTGATGACTACTCAAGATATACATGGGTGCACATAATTCTCTACAAGACTGAAGTACAAGATGTCTTCAGACGATTCACCAATCGAGCAATGAACAATTATGGCGTCAAGATCAAGCATATCAGAAGTGATAACAGCACTGAATTCAAGAACACCGGGCTTGATCTTTATCTGGATACAATGGGAATTACTCATGAATTTTCTGCTCCATATACACCTCAGCAAAATGGCATTGTTGAGCGCAAGAACAGAACCCACATTGAGATGGCTCGAACAATGCTTGACGAGTACAAGACACCAAGAAAATTCTGGCCTGAAGCCATTGATACAGCATGTCACATCATCAACTGTGTCTACATCCATAAGCTTCTGGGCAAAACATCCTATGAGCTCCTTATTGGCAAGAAGCCAAATGTCAGCTACTTCAGAGTCTTTGGAGCTAGGTGCTGGATCAAGGATCCCCATCACAAGTCAAAATTTGAACCCAAAGCTCATGAAGGCTTCATGCTTGGCTATGGAAAGGATTCGCACTCTTACAGAGTCTTCAACCTCTTCCACTACAAAATCGTTGAAACAGTGGATGTGCGATTTGATGAAACCAATGGTTCACAACAAGAGCTCCTGCCAAGCACACTTGATAAAGCTCCTTCCAGTGAATCTATCAAGCTGATAGGAACTGGTGAGATCATGTCCTCTGAAGCACAGCCTGAAGAGGAACTTATCATTTCTGCACCAAACCAACATGAAGATAATGCTCAGATCGAAGACAATACTTCCAATGATGACAATGATCAGCATGAGCAAGGTCTTCGTCCAGTTCATCCTCGTGTTGCAAATGAAGTACAAATTGAGAAGATAATTGATAGCATCAACGCACCTGGTCCGCTTACTCGATCAAGAGCAACACAGTTAGCAAATTTCTGTGGGCATTTTTCATTTGTATCAATATCTGAACCCAAGAAAGTTGTTGAAGCCTTTATGGAACCTGAATGGATTCAAGCCATGCAAGAAGAACTTCAACAGTTCAAGCTGAATAATATTTGGGAACTGGTCAAGCGCCCTGACCCTCGCAAGCATAACATTATTGGCACAAAATGGATATATCGGAACAAACAAGATGAGCATGGTCAAGTCATCAGAAACAAAGCAAATCTTGTGGCTCAAGGATATACTCAAGTTGAAGGAATTGACTTCAATGAAACATTTGCTCATGTTGCTAGGCTTGAAGCTATTCGAATACTGCTAGCCTATGCTAATCACCACAACATCTTGCTATATCAAATGGATGTGAAAAGTGCTTTCCTCAACGGCAACATTGAAGAAGAAGTGTATGTTGCTCAACCACCTGGCTTTGAAGACCCAAAACATCCTGATATGGTGTACAAACTCAACAAAGCACTGTATGGCCTCAAACAAGCTCCTCGCACTTGGTATGATACAATCAAAGACTTCCTGAAGAGCAAGGGCTTCGAACCAGGATCTCTAGATCCCACACTCTTCATGAAGACATATGATGGTGAACTGTTTGTGTGCCAAAATATATATGGATGACATAATCTTCGGCTGCACCAACCAGAAGTATAGTGATGAGTTTGGATACATGATGCAAGAGCAATATCAGATGTCCATGATGGGTGAGCTGAAGTTCTTCCTTGGTCTTCAAATTCGTCAACAGAGAAATGGTGTCTTCATATCTCAAGAAAAATATCTCAAAGACTGCCTGAAGAAGTTCGGCATGCAAGATTGCAAAGGTTACACGACGCCAATGCCAGCCAAACATCATCTTGGTCCCGACGACAATGGTAAAGAGTTCGATCAAAAGGTATATCGCTCCATGATTGGTTATTTACTTTACCTATGTGCATCTAGGCCAGATATTATGCTTAGTGTTTGCATGTGTGCTCGGTTCCAAGCGGCACCAAAGGAATTGCATCACTTAGCTGTGAAGCGAATTCTTCGATATTTGGCTTACACCCCAACACTCGGATTATGGTATCCAAAGGGCTCAAGGTTTGATCTAGTTGGATTCTCGGATGCTGATTATGCTGGTGACAAGGTGGATCACAAGTCAACATCAGGAACATGTCACTTTCTGGGACGATCACTTGTCTGTTGGTCTTCAAAGAAGCAGAACTGTGTATCACTCTCAACTGCTGAATCTGAATACATTGCTGCTGGAACCTGTTGTGCTCAGCTTCTGTGGATGAAGCAAACTCTCAAGGACTATGGCATCGATCTGAAGCAAGTCCCTCTCTTCTGCAACAACGAAAGCGCCATCAAGATTGCCAACAATCCAGTTCAGCACTCGAAGACAAAGCACATTGAAATTCGTCATCATTTTCTCAGAGATCATGTCATGAAGAAAGATATTGACATAATTCACGTCAACACTGAAGAGCAACTAGCAGATATCTTCACAAAGCCCTTGGATGATAAAAGGTTTTGCAAGTTACGGTGTGAGCTAAATATCTTGGAATCCTCTAATGTCCTGTGATCAGGCACACATCATAACACTTATGCATGTTGATGACTTAGATGTGCAACACACAAAGTAATGTGTATCTTCAATCAATGAAGATTTACACTCTGAGTGTGAATACATTAACATGGAATTTGACTTCGGAGCGCCACGATAATTGTGCGTCGTGTCTAGGTCTAATACTTCCTATACGGTGGGTAACGCCACCACCAAATTTCTCTGTTTGAAGTGTTTCACTCATGGCGTTACTTTTGCAAAGACTTCGCATTTGGTTTGTCTTCAGTTTCAATTTATCTTCATGATTTTCTGTGCTATGATGATTTGATTGCATATATATATATATATATATATATATATATATATATATATATACTAGCGTTCTATCCTCTACAGCATTCACTTATAGCTATGTCTTCAAGTTGAATCTTTTGAACTAAGTGAATGTGATCGGACCCTAACCCCTCTATGCTTTCTATCTCAAACTCTATCTGTCCAAATCATATGCATTCTATTGAAACTGTCAAATGTCTTCTCTGCATCCTAGTCAGCAGAAGACACAGAGACAAACATCAAGTCCTATTTAAATGATTCATCTTTATTGTCGATATCCGGAGAAGCCGGAACAACCATCCGACAATCTTGGCGGGCGTGGGAACGTGGGACAACTCTCAGTATGTTGCATGCTTGCCACGTGTCCCACGGATGTGAACAGACAGGGGCACCTGCGTAATTGCGCTGTGCTGCACACCTACTTATAAATATGTGTCCCCTGCGGTAAGGAAATCCTTCTTCCACCTCTCCACCTCGTCAAAACCCTAGTACCACCGCTAGCTCTCGACGACGCCGGCGACGAAGCACTTAGCTGCCGCGACTTCTCCGACGCTGTCCTCACGCTGGCCACGGGCATCGTCCTCTCCGCCGCCGCTGTAGGTGTCCTCCGTCGCCAAGTTAGGGCACGGTGGACTGAACTGCTCGGTCTCCAAATTCTTCCCATCTAGCAGTTCTTCATGCGGTAATTATAACTCTATTTTTACCACCTTTTTGATCTTCATAGATTCATCCTATTTACCGAAAGTGGTTTCTAGCTACTCAATGTTAGATATATTTTGTCTGCATCTCATAATGCCTAGTCTATTCACTTAGATTTCCTATCAAGTTTGATTCCTCACTTGTACTTATTCACGGATTCGTACAAATCTAGAACTGACTCTCAACATATAAGTGAATGTCTTCGCAACATGTCAACATATAAGTGAATGTCTTCGCAACATGAGGTCAATGTCTTCAAACTGATTTATCTTCAAAATCTTCTAAGAATGCATATGACCTCTTCCCCTTCCCTCGCATCTCTAATGCTGTCACAGGTACATGTCTGTGGGAGAATCCCTAGGTTCTCATAGTCTGCATTCGTTTGCAGAATTCTTACAGCAACACATTGATTCTCCTGAAGCCAGTTCCTGTCTGACCAGCAAGCGAAACCCTTTGAAGCCTTTGAACATATTGAAACCGTTCAGTTTGAAGTTCATGGCTACGGAGAAATCTGTCAGGAAGGGTGGCAGACAGCGTCGTGGGGGAACTTCAAAGGATCCGCCTGATGATCTTGCAGAAAAATATAAAACAAATCCTGAAGAAGATTACAATTAGCGCAAGACTCGAATCCAATGGATTTGACGCTATTGGCCTGAACAGTGGTACAAGTACAAGTTCGTCACCCAGGAGTACGCAAAGAAAAATGCTATAGAGAGCCCTTGGGGTGATATTCTCTATCGAGGCCTTCCCCCCAAGAACAAAGCTGAAGCCATTGCGCAAGAATTCTATCCTTGCATGGTCCGTGGACCACAGTCTAAAGAAGCCGACCCATCATCATTGCTCTGGTGTCGTGACGACAATCTCTTCAAGCGCAACCTCCAGTTTGCTAAGGCTTCGGCAAAGGAAAACAAGAAGTCATGGGGATTAGACTTCAATCCTGGCCCCTCTGCTCCCCGTGAGGATGGCACACGTGAAGCTGAAGAAAACAGAATTGGCCCCTTTGCAAACCTTGATGGTCTCATCTCCTACATCCTGGTACAAGGTGCCAAAGTGGATCATTCTGACAATGATGATGATTCTGATGAAGCCCCAGCTCCTACTCCAAGGTCGCAGAAGCCAAAGAAGATTAAGGCTTCATCATCAGCTGCACCTCCAAAAACTTCTCGTGTGAAGCCACTGGCCACTCCACCTCCTAAAGTCAGTGTGCAGTCCGAAGATCTTTCCCGCATCTCCAAGAAGACGGAAAAGAAAAAGAAAATCGTCAAGAGAACTGATCTGGCTCTGACTCCTGCTGCTATTCTGCGTGAAGAGCCCATTGATCTGTCCAGTGATGAAGATCTTGCTGATGATGCCCTTGAGCAGCTGATAAAGAGCAAGGAAGAAGCAGAAATCTTCAACAACTTACCTCTCTTTGATGTGGCCGTTCTCCATAACTTCATTGATGAATGGTTTGAACACACCAAATCTAAGCTTTGAAGATTTGCAGCTTCCCATTGGCCTCAGCGTCTCTTTCAATGGCGCCATTGCTTCTGAGCTGGCTCTTGCTCAGCGCATCGTTGAGCTGAAGAACAAAATTGATTATGAGAAGGCTCAATTCAAGAAGCATGTGGCGAAGCTCAGTGTTCAAGACGTCAGAAACTTCGAGGTCATGCTGCATGAGCTTAAAGAAGCTTTTCTGAAGAAGCGCCAAGAAGCTCAAGGCTCTCGTGAGCGCATGAAGAGTTTGGCTGATAAGTGTGTGCTTGCCTACAATGAGGCTGAGAAGCGCAAGTCACTTGGCTGTCCTGGCATTGACCCCAAGATGGCTGCAAAGAAAAAGAAGAAGCTTCCTGCTGACCAGCCTGCACCTTCAAGCCAAGAAGCTCCTCGCATTATCTTCCCAAGCAGCATGACTGGCTCGAAGCCAAAGGTCACCACAACCGCTTCAGAACAGAAGAAGACGAGGGCTGCCGAGGCTAAAGCCAGAAAGAGGAAGAATACTGAAGCCTCTAATGCCGCTCCCTCGAAGAAGAAGCGCAAGACCAAGAAGAGTCGGGCTGCTCCCACAAAGCCCCTTGTTGTTGAACCCATCTCAGTGGTTCGTCCTGCATCCACTACCCAAGAACTTCGCAATGTTGTTCATGAGCCTGCTTCCACAGAGGCTCCTGAAGATGAAGAGATTCCAGCAGCTGAACCCACCGCTGCTGAAGACATTGGTCATCATGACAATGTTGAAGATGATGAAGTTCTACCTCAAATTGAATATAATGTGGTATCATCGCCTATTCGTACGAACAGCGAAATCATCAGCATTGGTCGTCCTCTGACGCCAATTGCTCAGGATGCTTCATGGGCTGATCGCCCTCAAGAACAAGATTCCCCAAGTACTCCCCAGCAACAACAACCAGCTACACCACCCGTGCAAGAAGAAGATGAAGACTTTGAGGCCCAGCCAACTCCATCTCCAAAGGCGTTGCCAGCACTTCGCAGGCTTCGCAAAGGACCAAGGCCTCAAGTCCCTCTTTCGAGCGTTCCAGAAGGAGAAGTGCATCATCAACCTGTTGCACGTCAAGTGTTTTCAGAAGCCACTCCTGCTGTGAATGTCTTCGAGTCTGAAGCACCAGCTGCTGAAGACAATCCGGTTGCATCAGCCGATGATGAACGACAAGAAGAACATGTCTCTACCCCCCCCCCAATTCCAGAAGAAGAAGTTCATGCAGTGAACGTGTCTGTGCCTGACCCTCCAGCTCAGCAAGTGGAGGTTGAAAATGTTGAAGCTGCCACCACCAACGATAATGAAGCCGATGACGCTGTCATGGCTGATGCTGATGTGGAGCTTGAACCAACCAGTGTGCCTGAAGCTAATGAGGCCACTGCACCTGAAGCTAATGAGGCAACTGCTCCTGAAGTACCTGTTGTGCAGCCTGAAGCCTCAGTTGCTGCCACTGCTCCTGTTCCGCCACCAAGGCCCTATACAATCGAGCAAGCATACAACCATGGCGAGCTAATCACAGTAAGATGGCCCGTTCTGGTCCCTCCGCCTAATGTCTCTGGTCCTCAATTTGACTATCACATTGAGCATAGGCCTCAGGTCCAGAAGCCCAAGCCAAGACTGCCAAGGTTTCTAGGTACTGCAAAGTCACCAGGGTCCTTCAATGCAAATGGCTTCAAGAGCCACAACACATTCTTTGACAGCTCAAAGAACCCCTAAACGAAACCAAGAATATCATCAGATCGGTTCTGGAGTCATCAGTAGCGAAGCTATTACTCATGTGTTATGTATGATCAAGGGCGCATTTTCCCTCATATGCGCCTCGACACTGAAGCCATTACTGGACTGCCCTGCTTAGAAGAAGCACTTGACTGCTTTCGTGATGCTGGGCTGCTCAGTTTTGTCACAGATAAAGAACACTGGAATGAAGAGCTATTGCTTCAATTCTATGCTACCCTACACATTCGCGGCCACAACACAGATATCAAGACATGGGTTCTCGAGTGGATGACAGAAAATGTTCATCATGAAGCCAAAGCTCTCGACATCATTGAGCTTACAGGCCTATCCACTCTCGGAGAACTCTATGAACCTGGTTGTCAAAATCACCGCAATGCTCTGGAAAGCATCTTCCATAAGCCTGAACCAAATATGAGTCAGATGTTGAGCATGATGAAGCCTTTGCCACGTGATGCTGAATATACAACAGTGTTCTTTGTTGAAGACCTTGAGTATCTGCCACGCACCATATATCACATCATCAGGCGAACTCTATGGCCTATCAAAGGACATTCATCAGCGGCAAAGCTTGAAGGAGCTATGAAGACTTTTGTCTTCTACATTCTCAATGGCATCAGCTTCAATGCGCAAGATTTCTTCATCAAGCAACTGGCTGCATCTGGATCTGATCTGTTTGGTCTGAAGTTTTATGCTCCATGGGTCATGCGCCTCATCAAGCGACACTCATCTGTCAACTATCAACCTTCTGCTCGCAATCATGCGATTTTTCTACTAGAGGTTGATATGTCAGTTGAAGCTATATACCCTGAACCTGCCAAGAAGCCTCTTTGTCTTCAGAATGCTGAGCACCAAAGCTTCACTCAACTCACTGAAGGTGTTCAAGCAGCAACACGAATCTATCCATTGGCTGGAAATCCTCGTCTGCCTCGTCGAGCACCTACTGAAGCCACTGAAAGCACCCTTGCCCAAAGGCCTCGGAAGCATTCTCGCGTTCTCAATGACCAAGAACTTCTTGTGGCCCTTCATCAGAAACAGGATAAACATCACTTTTGGCTCAAGAGACAGATGCAAAGCCTCTTGGTGGATGTCGATCGCATTCGTAACCTTGCCACCAAGAATGCCTTTATTGCTCATGAAACTTGCCGGCGATCATGGAAGAGCCTGACCCTGCTTAGTGCTGAAGCAGATCTTCAAGACGATGGCTTCAATGAACGATTCCAGTTTGACTCCACTCCTCCACGGACTGCTGTCCTACGTCGTACTCCATCTCTTGAAGACTCTGAATATTCTTCCTCTGCGGCAACTGTCAATGCCAGAGTGATCGATGACGAAGATGATGCTACTTCACCAACTCCTACTTCTGCACGCATTGACACTGCACCAAGTTCGTCTTCACCGCCAAACGACAACGACAACCCTGCTGCTTCAACTACTCCTCATGAGGACGAGTAGATGCTCTCTGTCTTCAAACCTTTTTGGTCATTACTGACAAAATGGGGAGAAGCGTATGAGTTTGATAGTCTTCCAGTGGGTTCATATGGGCGGTTGCATTATATTTTGCCTCGTGCTTACAACTCTTGATTTTTAAAACATTTGGTTCTTTGAGTTGTAACACCTAAACTTGATGGTCGTCTGCTACTTATCTGCGTTACTGTGATGCGATGATAAATTCCGCATGTGCAATGATAACTTCCGCCCTTAGATCATCCTGCAGACGTCCATTTTTCATTATGCATGTCATCCTATATGCTATATCATTTCATGCATGATGAATTATCTTCATAAGTTGAAGTGGATCTCCACAAGTACAACCTGCCATGTGCATTTGCATTCCAAAAGCAAAATTACTTATATGCACATCTTTAGGGGGAGCCCTTGCTACTTATGAAGACAATTTCCTATCCTTTACAATTTCACATACTTTATCCCCGTTGAAAACTTCAACCAGTTTGTCATCAATCACCAAAAAGGGGGAGATTGTAGGTGCACCTAGTGCCACCCCTAGTTGGTTTTGGAGTATTGACAACAAAGTTGGTTGAGGGACTAATGCATTTGTGACAATTGCAGGATAACGCAGGTAGTGTCCCTCATTGATTCGGTTTACCTACCGGTGATGACCCCTAAAAATGTATGAAGACATTGAAGACAATGGTGATATGAGAAGATATTCATATTGAAGACTATGACATGGGAAGACATTAAGTGAAGACTATGGAGCGCGAAGACTGTGTGGTTTCGTTGTTTCCTTTTCTTCTTTGTTGAGTCATAGGAACCACCGTATTGTTAAGTGGGGTCCAAGTGAACTAAGTCAGAGTGACTGAAGTGATGCTCAACCCAAATCCTATGTCTTCGAGCGAAGACAATGAGAGCAAATCTTATCCAGAGTTGGATGAGTCAGCTTTGCTTGTAGCCCAAGTAAAGTTGCCGCGTGTGTTTGAAATCTGACCGTTGGAACATGTGTCAGTTCCTTAGTGACCCAGGGTCATTTCGGACAAATCAGGTCGGGTTGCCTTGTGGCTATAAATAGCCCACCCCCTACACCATAAATTGGTGGCTGCTCAGAGTTAGTTTACGGCTTTTGTTGTTTTGAGAGCAACCCACCTTGAAGCCTTTGAGAGAGAAATCCTTGCGAGGACAAAGCCCAAACACCTAGAGCCAAAGAATGTTAGGCATCACTGAAGTCTTTCTGTCTGTGTGACCTGAAGACTTATTACACTTGAGGATTGTGCATCCTCCAGCCAGTTAGGCGTTGCGTTCTGAGCTTCCAAGAGTCATTGTGGATTGCCGGGTGAACAAAGTCTGTGAAGGTTCGGAAGTCTACCTTGAAGACTTACCAGAGTGATTGGGCGAGGACTAAGTGTCCTTAGCTCAAGGGGAATAAGGTGAAGACACGGTCTTCTGAGTTGAATCTCAGCCTCCCTAACCAGACGTACAGTTGTCACAGCAACTGGAACTGGTCCAACAAATCATGTGTCTTCAACAAGTGACTGGTTCTATCTCTTCCCTCCTTTACTTTGAGTTTGTCTTTGTGAAGTCATTGCTTATCTGTCTTATCTGATTGACTTCATTGCTTGACTACTATTGTTGATTGGCTTCATACTATCTTCCATGCTGATCCTACTACCTAGCTGCTATTAGTCTTCGTACGTTAACTCTATTGCATACTTGACTATGGCTTGCTTGTTGTAGTTTATCTTCCGCTGCATATCAATTAGGTCATTTCTATTGTTTGTCTTCGAAACTTCCACGTTTTGAAGACTTTGATAAAAATCGCCTATTCACCCCCCTTCTAGTCGATAACTAGCACTTTCAGTACTCCCCCAAGCTTAGGTTTTAGCCTAAGTTGGTCTATTGCCAGGGATGGCCTGGTGGATACCGTAGGTGAAGCTGGGGTCATACTGTGACGCAGCGGCTATAGCCTCCTAGGCAGCAGTGTAGCGTCTAGCTGCCTCCGCTCTCCTCTCGTATTCATCTGCCTCCTCTCCGGTAATAACATATCTTCCTTTTGTCTGAAAATCAAAGAAGGCAGGAGCAGGAAGAGCAATATGGACTACATGACGTTTGTTAAAGATTAGTCGATACTGGATTGGTGGCTCTATCCTTTCAACAAACCGGCGAGAAACCATAGAATCAAAATCTAAATAAGAAGGAGGTAACTCCATATCACCCTCATGAATGTCTATCTCAAGAAAATTAGCTAAGCGGGTTGCATAAATTCCTCCAAAGAAATCCCCGTTATGTCTATTCTGATGTAACCTACAAGCTACGATGGCTCCCAAATGATAAGATTGGTCTCCTAACACAGCACTTCTGAGAATGCTGAGATCGGGAGCACACAAGTGACATACTTCATCCTTATCATTAATACATCTACCTATAAAGAGAGCAAAATAATGTATAGCGGGAAAATGAATGCTCCCTAAAGTGGCTTGTGTTATGTCTCTAGATTCCCCCACTGTTATTTTAGCAAGAAAGTCTCTATATTCAGATTTAGGGGGATCCCTGACATTACCCCATGATGGAAGCTTGCAAGCAGAGGTGAAATCCTCTAAGTCCATGGTATAAGATTTATCATAAAGGTCAAACATGACTGAAGGAGAATTACGCGAAGATGAAAACTCAAACCTCCTCACAAATGAACTTGTGAGATCATGATACTGGGGGCATTTGTCAGCTTCAAAGTCCTCAAGACCGGCATTGCACAAATATGCGCTAAATTCTTCTTTGATTCCTACTTGATTCGTAAAATTTTCCAACGGCCATTCATAGGGCCTCACAGGAGCATCTCTTGGTGGTTCCTCGTCAGCATCACGTATTGCAAGCCTGGGACTTTGTTTCCTTGAACGGCCACCTTGGAACATCCTCCTAAACATATTACTTCCTTTGAGAAATTTCTGAAATTTTTAGTGACTTCAAATAAAAGTGAACCAAGTTCAATAAAATTGATAGCAACAATTCCTACAAGTGCCTAGAGCCTATATAAAGCATTGGAACTACTTGGAGCCATATAAATTGGACATGCAAGCTCAAGAACATGGTCACCTATGAAGCACAAATTTGCAATGAATAAAGCACTAGAACAAAAACTAATTGGACCAATAGAGGAGTCATATACCAAGGAACAATCTCCCCAAGCAGATTTGCAAGAGGTGCTTTGAGAAAGGAGATCGAAAATCATAGCAACGGGGCTGGAACTCGTGCTTGAGTTGGTTTTTCGTGTTTGTGTGAGACAAAGGAAGAAGATGGGTGCAGGGATAAGTGGAGGAGGGCCACCATGGGCCCACGAGGCAGGGGGCACGCCCAGGGGGGTAGGGCGCACCCTCCACCCTCGTGGCCAGGTGGCAGCTCCCCCCGCGGTGATTTTTGCACATTAAATTCTTAAATATTCCCGAAAAAATCATATTAAATTGGCATGGCATTCTGAGGACTTTTATTTTCAGGATATTTTTATATTGAGCGAATAAGTCAGGAGACAGACAGAAAAATACTATTTTACTTTATTTCTACTAAATAACAGAAAATATAAAGAGGGTATAGAAGGTTGTGCTTATAGTTTCATCCATCTCATGATCATCAAAATGAACCCACTAACAAGGTTGATCAAGTCTTGTTAACAAACTCATTCCAAATAATCACGGAACCGGAGAAATTTCGAATGACACTAAGTTACCTTAACGGGGATATGAAAATCCCCAACAATAAGTATATCATACTCTTTCTTGACAGTAGGGATAGGAAATTCAAAACCTCCAAATATAATCGATGGAATTTTTCCAATAGAATTGATACTATAAACTAGAGGTTGTTTCCTCGGAAAGTGTACTGTGTGCTCATTGCCATTAACATGAAAAGTAACATTGCCTTTGTTGCAATCAATAACAGCCCTTGCAGTATTAAGGAAAGGTCTTCCAAGAATAATAGACATACTATCATCCTCAGGAATATCAAGAATAACAAAGTCCGTTAAAATAGTAACGTTTGCAACCACAATAGGCACATCCTCACAAATACCGACAGGTATAGCAGTTGATTTATCAGCCATTTGCAAAGATATTTCAGTAGGTGTCAACTTATTCAAGTCAAGTCTACGATATAAACAGAGAGGCATAACACTAACACCGGCTCCAAGATCACATAAAGCAGTTTTAACATAATTTCTCTTAATGGAGCATGGTATAGTAGGTACTCCGGATCTCCAAGTTTCTTTGGTACTCCACCCTTAAAAGTATAATTAGCAAGCATGGTGGAAATTTCAGCTTCAGGTATCTTTCTTTTATTAGTAATAATATCCTTCATATACTTAGAATAAGGATTCGTTTTGAGCACATCAATTAATCGCATACGCAAAAAGATAGGTCTAATCATTTCAGCAAAGCGCTCAAAATCCTCATCATCCTTTTTCTTGGATGGTTTCGGGGGAAAAGGCATGGGTTTTTGAACCCATGGTTCCCTTTCTTTACCATGTTTCCTAGCAATGAAGTCTCTTTTATCATAGCGTTGATTCCTTGATTGTGGGTTATCAAGATCAACAGCAGGTTCAATTTCTACATCATTATTGTTACTAGGTTGAGCATCAACATGAACATTATCATTAACACTATCACTAGGTTCATGTTCATCACCTGATTGTGTTCAGCATCAGAAATAGAGATATCATTCGGATTCTCAGGTGACTCAGCCATAGGTCCACTAGAAGTTTGCAAAGTCCTATCATTTTTCTTTTTCTTCTTTTTAGAAGAACTAGGTACATCAATATCATTTCTCTGAGAATCTTGCTCGACTCTCTTAGGGTGGCCTTCAGGATACAAAGGTTCCTGAGTCATTCTACCGGTTCTAGTAGCCACTCTAACAGCATAATCATTTTTCTTACTATTCATTTCATCAAGCGCTTCCTTTTGAGCCTTAAGTACTTGTTCTACTTGAGTGGTAACCATAGAAGCATGTTTGCTAACAAGTTTAACTTCACCTGTAATGTCAGCCATATAATCACCCAAGCGTTTAATCATATAGGCATCTTGTTTTAATTGTCTACCAAAATAAGCATTAAAGTCATCTTGCTTAAACATAAAGTTATCAAACTCATCCAAGCACTGACTAGCAATTTTAGTAGGAGGGACTTCAGCTTTATCATATCTATAGAGAGAATTTACCTTTACTACCTGTGTCGGGATATCGGGAGGTTCTTCAGTAAATAAGTAATTGAGATCATATACCTCTTCAGCAGGCCGTAAATTAAGACCGTGTATTTCTTCAATAGGAGGTAAATTCTTAACATCTTCGGCTTTAATACCTTTTTCTTTCATAGATTTCTTTGCCTCTTGCATATCTTCGGGACTAAGAAATAGAACACCTCTCTTCTTCGGAGTTGGTTTAGGAATAGGCTCAGTAACTGGCTCAGGAGATAGCTCGGGAGGTGCCCAATTATTTTCATTAGCCAACATATTATTCAATAGAATTTCAGCATCATCCAGTGTTCTTTCCCTGAAAAGAGAACCAGCACAACTATCTAGGTAATCTGTGGAAGCATCAGTTAGTCCATTATAAAAGATATCAAATATTTCAGGTTTCTTAAGAGGATGATCAGGCAAAGCATTAAGTAACTTGAGAAGCCTCCCCCAAGCTTGTGGGAGACTCTCTTCTTCAATTTGCACAAAATTGTATATTTCCCTCAAAGCAGCTTGTTTCTTATGAGCAGGGAAATATTTAGCAGAGAAGTAATAAATCATATCCTGGGGACTTTGCACACAACCAGGATCAAGAGAATTATACCATATCTTAGCATCACCCTTTAATGAGAACGGAAATATTTTGAGTAAATAAAGATAGCGCAATTTCTCATTATTAGTAAACAGGGCAGCTATATCATTCAACTTAGTAAGATGTGCCACAATGTTTCAGATTCATAGCCATAGAAAGGATCGGATTCAACCAAAGTAATTATATCTGGATCAACAGAAAAATCATAATAGTCCTGATGAGGAACACAGATAGGTGAAGTAGCAAAAGCAGGGTCGGGTTTCATTCTACCTCTAAAAGATTCTTTACTTCATTTAATTAGTAACCTCTTAAGTTCACGTCTATCCAGGAAGGCAAAAATAGCTGCAGAAGATTCAGCATCAAAAAGATACCCCTCAGGAATAGCAGGCATAGGAGGAATAGCGGGCATAGGTTCATCGTCACTAACATCATCGTGTTCAGGTTCAATAATTTCTCTTTCTCTAGACCTAGCAATTTGCTCGTCAAGAAATTCACCAAGGGGCACGGTAGTATCAAGCACAGAAGTGGCATCATCAATAACATGCGACATATCAGAATTCATAGCGGTAACAGGTTTAGGCGTCGCAAGCTTACTTATAACAGAAGGAGAATCTAGTGCAGAGCTAGATGGCAGTTCCTTACCTCCCCTCGTAGTTGAGGGCAAAATCTTGGTCTTAGCGTCTTTCAAGTTCTTCATAGTGTCCAGCAGATATAAATCCCAAGTGACTCAAAGAATAGAGCTATGCTCCCCGGCAACGGCACCAGAAAAAGGTCTTGATAACCCACAAGTATAGGGGATCGCAACAGTTTTCGAGGGTAGTGTATTCAACCCAAATTTGTTGATTCGGCACAAGGGGAGCCAAAGAATATTCTCAAGTATTAGAAGCTGAGTTGTCAATTCAACCACACCTGGAAACTTAGTATCTCCAGCAAGGTGTTTAGTAGCAAAGTAATATGATAGTAGTGGTAACAGTAACAAAAGTAAAGACAGCAAAAGTAACGTTTTTGGTATTTAGTAGTGATTGTAACAGTAACAACGGAAAAGTAAATAATCAAGAACCAGTATATGGAAAACTCGTAGGCACCGGATCAATGATGGATAATTATGCCAGATGTGGTTCATCATGTAACAGTCATAACATAGGGTCACACAGAACTAGCTCCAGTTCATCAATGTAATGTAGGCATGTATTCCGAATATAGTCATACGTGCTTATGGAAAAGAACTTGCATGACATCTTTTGTCCTACCCTCCCGTGGCATCGGGGTCCTATTGGAAACTAAGGGATATTAAGGCCTCCTTTTAATAGAGAACCGGAACAAAGCATTAGCACATAGTGAACACATGAACTCCTCAAACTATGGTCATCACCGGGAGTGGTCCCGATTATTGTCACTTCGGGGTTGCCGGATCATAACACATAGTAAGTGACTATAGACTTGCAAGATAGGATCAAGATCTCACATATATTCATGAAAACATAATAGGTTCAGATCTGAAATCATGGCACTCGGGGCCCTAGTGACAAGCATTAAGCATAGCAAAGTCATAGCAACATCAATCTCAGAACATAGTGGATACTAGGGATCAAACCCTAACAAAACTAACTCGATTACATGATAAATCTCATCCAACCCGTCACCGTCCAGCAAGCCTATGATGGAATTACTCACGCACGGCGGTGAGCATCATGAAATTGGTGATGGAGGATGGTTGATGATGACGACGGCAAAGAATTTCCCTCTCCGGAGCCCCGAACGGACTCCAGATCAGCCCTTCCGAGAGAGATTAGGACTTGGCGGCGGCTCCGTATCGTAAAACACGATGATTTCTTCTCTCTGATTTTTTTCTCCCCGAAGGCCAATATATGGAGTTGGAGTTGGCGTCGGAGGGCCACCAGGGGGCCCACGAGGTAGGGGGCGCGCCCCCACCCTCGTGGACAGGGTGTGGGCCCCTGGTCATATTCTTTTGCGAGGATTTTTTATTAATTATCCTAAGATATTCCGTGGAGTTTCAGGACATTCCGAGAATCTTTATTTTCTGCACAAAAACAACACCATGGCAGTTCTACTAAAAACAGCGTCAGTCTGGGTTAGTTCCATTCAAATCATACAAGTTAGAGTCCAAAACAAGGGCAAAAGTGCTTGGAAAAGTAGATACGACGGAGACGTATCAGGCACGTATTGTATTGTTGGCATCAAGGATACAAAGATAGGGTTTTCATCATATTGCATGAGTTAATTCCTCAACATCATGTCATCTTACTTAATGTCTTACCCCATTCTTTATGAACTTAATACTCTAGATGCATGCTGGATAGCGGTCGATGTGTGGAGTAATAGTAGTAGATGTACGCAGGAGTCGGTCTACTTGACTCGGACGTGATGCCTATATTCATGATCATTGCCTTAGATATTGTCATAACTTTGCGCTTTTTTGTCAATTGCTCGGCGGTAATTTGTTCACCCACCGTATTATTTTCTATCTTGAGAGAAGCCTCTAGTGAAACCTATGGCCCACATGTCTCTTTTCCATCATATATGTTCTCTTTTCCATCATATTAGTTTTTGATCTACTATTCTTGCAATCTTTTACTTTCCGTTCTATAAACCAAAAATACCAAAAATATTTACTTTATCGTTTATCTATCTCTATCAGATCTCACTTTTGCAAGTAACCATGAAGGGATTGACAACCCCTTTATCGCGTTGGGTGCATGTTTGTTTGATTGTGCATGCAGGTATTCGGTGATTTGTGCGTTATCTCCTATTGGATTGATATCTTGGTTCTCAAACTGAAGGAAATACTTACTCTACTTTGCTGCATCACCCTTTCCTCTTCAAGGGAAAAACCAATGCAAGCTCAAGAAGTTGCAGATGTCTCGGTGCCCGAAGGTGGTCAGTGCTCATAGGAACTAGGCAATCTGACTATAGTGGCTTTACAACTTTCACTTATATGGTCATAGGAGTTTGTCTGTGGGGGCTGGTGATGAGCCCCCGGTGTGAGGAGTTGTCAGCTTAGCAAACCGGGGTATAAGCCATGATGCACTTAGGCTAACAAAAAGGATGCCCTTCGTTTAACACGGGTGATCTCCATGTCACTTCTCTTGACAAGGTCTACGGATGGCCGACCAGTTTTCACCTACCTAGATGGTCAGTTTTTGGCTTTCTCCACTGAGGCGCTTAGCCAATTGACCTGGTGGCTGATACATCTCCAACGTATCTATAATTTTTTATTGTTCCATGCTATTAAAGTATCAATCTTGGATGTTTTATATTCATTTACTAGCAACTTTGTATCATTTTTTGGGACTAACCTATTGACATAGTGCGCAGAGCCAGTTGCTGTTTTTTGCTTGTTTTTTACTTCACAGAATATCAATACCAAATGAAGTCCAAATGCCATGAAACTTTTTGGAGAATTTTTTCCGCGCAGAAGACACCCAGGGAGCCAAAGGAGCGCATGGGAGGAGGCCCTGGAGCCCACTAGGCACCAGGGCACGCTAGAGGCCCCCGGCACGCCCTTGTGGGTAGTGGAGCCCATGGGGATGTTCTCGACCGACTTCCACTTCTATAAATACTTTAAAATCCCCCAAACCCTAGTGGAGTCAATGAAACACTTTTTCCACCGCCGCAAGTTCCAGAACCACGAGATCCAATCTAGAAGCCTTTTTCGGCACTCTGTCGGAGGGGGCAACAATCACGGAGGGGTTCTTCATCATCCTTGTTGCCCCTCCGATGATGCGTGAGTATTTTACCACATACCTACGGGTCTGTATCAAGTCTCTAGATAGCTTCTTCTCTCTTTTTGATCTTCAATATAATGTTCTCCTTAATGTTGTTGGAGATCTATTTGATGTAACCTTTTTTGCCGTGTGTTTGCTATGATTCGATGAATTGTGAGTTTATGATTGGATCTATCCATGAATATTAATTGAGTCTTCTTTGAACTCTTTTATGCATGATTGTTATAGCGTCGTATTTCTTCTCCGATTTATTGGTGTGGTCTGGCCAACTAGATTGATTTATCTTGCCATGGGAAGAGGTGCTTTGTGATGGGTAAAATCTCGTGGTGCTCAATCTTAGTGACAGAAAGAGACAAGACACGCATGTATCGTTGCTATTAAGGGTAACAAGATGGGGTTTATTCATACCTGAGTTTATCCGTCTACATCATGTCATCATTCTTAATGCATTACTCCGTTTTTCCATGAACTTGATACACTAGATGCATGCTAGATCGTGGTCGATGTGTGGAGTAATAGTAGTAGATGTACAATTGTCCCAGTCTACTAATCTTGGACGTGATGCTGATATACATGATCATTGCCATAGATATCGTCTTAATTATTTGCTTTTCTCTCAATTTCCCAACAGTAATTTGTTTACCCACCGTATGATATTATCTTGAGAGAAGCCTCTAGTGAAAACTATGGCCCCGGGGTGTATTTCCTATGATATGAAAACCAAAAATATCTTGCTGGAATTATTCTTTATTTATTTTATTTTGTGTTTTAGTTAGATCTATTTATGAAATCTCATACAATTTAATCTATCTCAATATCGTGGATAGATTGACAACCCATCTTACTCGTTGGGTTGCAAGTTTTTATTGTTTGTGTGTAGGTGTCATTTACATAGTGTTGCTTGGTTCTCCTACTGGATTGATAACCTTTGTTTCATAATTGAGGGAAATACTTAGCTTTGCTGTGCTCCATCATCTCTTCCTCTCTGGGGAAATACCAATGCAAATACAAGCAATCAGCAACGCAATTGTAGTGGTTCTCCCATTACACTCGTAGCTGAATTCATCAAGAACGTAGGAGGTGCACATAGGAGCCAGGTAACCGAACTATTGACCAAAATCTAGGTTCGAAACTGATGCATATAAAGCTCAAATCCGAGACACCGAGTACTTTGGACTTGTAGTACAATTGTATCTTTTGAAGAACTTCATGGCGCAGGGGCCATGCTTATAAAGAAATACAATAAGGATCTTTAAAGGGCACGGTTTCTTTATTTCATAATTTTAAGCCTTTACATGACCAGCTGCGACAAGAGGAACTGAAAGAATACTACGTAAAGGAGTAGGTGAGGAAGAGAGAAATGGGGAGGATATTGTCACATGACCTTTAGGAACCCGGCCCGCTTCCTGTTGTACGTCTGCACTTCCGAGCTGTTGACTAGCTTGTCACCATTATCGGGGGGGACTCGTGGGGACTGTTGTGTTTCCGGTCTTTCTATACGCTCCAAGCGTTTTATTAGCCGAGCCACTTGAAGGAGGTGTTGCTGGAGTTTGTTGTGTGGTCGAGGCCACGTTTATGTAGTCGTGTTTGGCTGAGTTTTTTTTGATAGAAACTTGCCTATGTGAGGGCTCGAAGCCACGACGATGCTTGGTTGAACCATTCTGATGTTTTAGTTAAACGTTTGGCTCCACGGTGACCCAGGGAATCTTGAGTGCAAAAATATGCACCCTCGGGACGTAGTGCCCCATCCAGATTGGGTGCGCGAGGAGCCCATATCCCTATTTAGGGTGCGGGGTTGCGTGGTCGAGGTCTACTTGCGTAGCCCGCATGTGCTTCAAAGAGTTGGCGGTGCATCTATCGTTGCGGGCCACCTCCTTGGACGCCTTTACTTCTGCTGTGAAAGTCGTGGCCTGCTCCTTAGTCCGGAGTGAGCGCTCGGTGTTACCATTTATTGTGATAACACCATTTGGTCTCGGCATTTTGAGCTTGAGATAAGCATAATGCGGGACTGCATTGAATCATGCAAAAGCTATGCACCCTAAGAGCGTGTGGTATCCGCTTCGAAAGGGGCAGATGTCAAAGACTGGTTCCTCGCTTCTGAAGTTCTCGGGCGAGCCGCAGACTGCCTCCAGAGTGAGTGTTCCGGTGCAGTGGGCTTCGACGCCTGGGATGACACCTTTAAAGGTGGTGGTACTCGGCTTCATTCGAGATGAGTTGATGAACATCTTCCTAACCGTGTCCAAATAAATGAGGTTGAGGCTGCTTCCTCCATCCATAAGGACACGTGTTAGATGATAACCATCAACAATTGGGTCCAAGACAAGGATCGCTGTTCCGCCATGCCTTATGCTGGTCAGATAGTCATGCTTGTCAAATGTGATCGGGCAGGCAGACCAGGGGTTAAACTTCTAGGCGACTGGCTCCAATGCGTTGACATCTCGGAGTGCATGCTTCCTCTCCCTTTTAGGGATGCGAGTAACATAGCTCATATTGACCTCAGTTACATCATCGGGAAACTCCTTTTAGCCTCAATTATTGGATCGCTGAGGTTGATACTTGTCTTCACTGCAATTTTGGGTTTTACTTTGACCCTCTGTCGCGACCTTGCCGGCTTTCTCAAAGACCGAGCAATTCATGTTGGTGTGGGTTGCTGGTTTGCCCTGGGTGCTGTGGATTTGGCATGACCGGTCCAGGATCCTGTCGAGATAGCTAGGTCCGTCTTTGTTCCCTTTATAGGGCCTCTTTTTCTGTCCGGATTTAGGTCCAGTGAACCTCGCGTTGACCAAAGAGTCTTCCATATCGCTTCCGCCATTATTATACCTGTGCTTATTTTTGTTGCGCCTGGGTTTTTAATTGTTGTCGCATGTTTTCGAGGTGCATTTCTTGCTGTTGTGAGTACTATGGACGAGCCAACTGTCCTCTCCCGGGCAAAAGCGAGTCATCGGCGAGGTGAGGGCCACCATAGTCCTCGGCTTATCCTGGCCGAGCCGGCAGGCCAATCATTTGTCTCGGATGTTGTTTTTGAATGCGGCGATGGCCTCGGCCTTGGATCAGTATATGATCTGGTTCTTCTTGGTGAGGAACCTATTCCAGAATTTCCGGGCTGACTCGCCTGGCTGTTGGGTGAGATGGGTGAGGTCATCAACGTCCGGAGGTCAGACGTACGTGCTCTGGAAGTGTGCTCAAAAGACGTCCTCTACGGCCTCCCAGCTTCCAATAGAATGGGGAGGCAGACTGTTAAGCTAATGCCTAGCCAACCCCTTTAGTTTGAGTGATAAATATTTGATGGCGTGTAGATCTCTCCATTGGCCATGTGTAGCGACCCGACCCGAATGGGTCAACTGTCTGTGCTTAAGTGTCATCCCTGGATCGGTATGCTGACACACACAGTACTCGAGGATTTATAACAGAGGTAAATCACATGTATAAAATAACGTAAATACTATTACCTCAATCCACATAGCGGAAGTAACAACAAGGTTGTGGATACCCATCAACACCAACAGCAAAGTTGAGTGTAGAAACCGTAACCCTAACGTATCACTTACTCGTCGTAAGAACCCTGCAACATGAGACGGTGCAGCCATGTAGGTCAGTACATTGAATGTACTGGAAAATTCACACCATAGAGCATTGATGAATAATAACTATCACTACATGCATATTTGGCTGGTGGAAAGCTCTACGGTTATAGTTTTGCATAAAGACGATTTTTCCCTACTTCAAAGGAATAAATTTTATTTAACTATCATGGTGGTTGTTAAACATTGAGAATGGTTGACAGCATTCTCAATCCCAATTAAGCATCATCATTAAACCCAACAAAATTAATTAAAGTAACATGATGAGATTCACATGATAATCCAAGTACTAGATACTCAAAACGTCCATAACCGGGGACACGGCTAACCATAATTAGTTTGTACACTCTGTAGAGGTTTGCGCACTTTTCCCCACAAGACTCGATCTCCTCCGTTGGTTTTCTCGCACTTCATGGTGTTTGAGAAACGGATGACCGAGACATAGTCTTTCAGAAGCGCTAGCACCTTACGATGGGTAGACCGTTACACCTACTTTCCCCTACACCTCCTAGTCTACCACTGTAAGAGTTCGCACGACTTAATCAACTACGCTAGAGCCCATAATAGCATGTGGCTGCACACGGAAGTTTCTAGCATGAAAAATCTTACGATCCCTTTGAGCCTGGGTGGCGGTCCATAGGAAAATCACACGGAACCCCGGGATTTCCAAAAATACAGGCAACACTGGGTACTCCAGGTGCCTCAATCCACCCAGATGTGTATTAAAGTTGCCACCTTAAGTAAACCATTAATTAACAATCTCACATCTGTCATGGATACACTCACCCAATCCACGTCTACGAGCATAGCATAGCAATATAAGCATAACGTTGAAGTAACTCCCAAGGGTTTGGTAATAAACAGGGCAATAGGTTCTACCTCATCAACTACTTCCCAAAACCCACATGTTAAAATCACATCCTACTCATGCAATGTTTGGGGGTTGAAACTAACGCATAAAAACTGGGTAGTAAAGAGGTATGATCAAAGTGTGAACTTTCCTATACTGTTGATGAAGATGATTCGCACTCAACTCCTGATAGTTCTATTCATCTCACTCCGTTCAATCTATCGTAAGCAAGCAATAGTAACCACACATAAGCAATCACTCAAAAGATCAAAGAGAACGAAGAAAACAAATCCGAAAACATCAAAACCATGCAAATAACTCTTGCAGCATAAAACAATTTCTAATAGTACCAAAACTATGTGAATTGGGCCTTATCAGAAAGTTTAGTTCAAGAGCTTCGATTTGCTAAAAGAATCAACTCAAACGGAGTTATAAAACTCAAGTTACGATCAAATGAAGTTCAAATACAAATCTGCTTGAAATTCAAATTTTAAACTTTCAAAAACATGTTTAAGTTGTTTTACTGGATAGAGGGGATCATAACGAAGAAGTGGGCATTGGTTTTGTTGGATTTAGATAAACGGTGTAAAAGTTGTGACCGTTTGAAGACCAGGGGCTAAACTGTAAAATAAAACGACTACAACTAGGTCCCTGGCAGAAATTAAAAGAAAAAGAGAAATTATATCGAGCGAACGCTCGCTACAGCGACTAATCTAGCAAATATGTTCACAAATAAAACCTAAACTAACGAGCTTCGTTAATTAGCCGAAACGAAAAAAAACAAGAACAAATCGAGATCGTCGGATCTCGATCCGACGGCGGGGGTCGAGGCTAGGGTTTACCCGAACTCCGGCGAGGTCCGGCATACAGAGGAGGTGGCTCCGGGGTCGGTGGCGATGGGCGGAGACAGCGGCGAGCGCGACGTGGGGCGGCGGAGTCGGAGGTGGCGGCGCCGAGATGCGACCGCCGGCAACGGCGAAGTCGGAGGTGGCGGCGGCGAGATGCGACCGCCGGCGACGGCGGGATCTGCGGTGGCGGCGCGACTACAAGGAGCGGCGGCGGCGGCGAAAATGGGACCCAGGGGTACCGGGGTGGCCTTTTAAAGGGGCAAGGGAGGGCGATGACATGGGGGAGGGGGCAGCCGGTGGCGGGGCGGCGCCAGACTCCGGGAGGAGTCCCGGTCGGGGACAACGGGCGAGGCAGCGCGGAGCTGGGCTGGCTGGCTGGCTTCAGCCTAGTTGGCCCGCGGGGAAAGGAAGTCTTTTTTTTAACATTTTCCAGGCAAACAAAATAGTAAAAACCAAATAAATAAATATATTATATAGGCATATAATATATCAAATTTTTAGAAAAAGATTTTCTACGACATGAACATTATTCTAGCTTAAAAAAATTAACAATAATTCAAATAAAGCAAAGAGTGCTACTGCTCTAATAAAATCCAATAAAAATCATTTTAAAAATACCAAAATTAATTCAACTTTATTTCTCTCCAATTTTCTGATGTAGGAAATCATTTTACCCTAATTTCCATATATTATATTTTTGGAGAAAAATAATTTGAATAAAACACAAATAACTCCCAATTGAAAATAATAATTTCAAAAGGACTTTAAATTGGATTTCTTTTAAACTCCCAACTCATATTTCATATGTTTGAAGAAGTCATTTTATCTTCCCTCATGAAAATCATTGAGTTGCTTGAAGTATCTGAATTTGAAATATTTTCAAGTGAAATTCAAATATTTTCAAAACCCCTTTTTATTTATTTAAATGGAAGAAGTCATGTCATCTTCTCTCTAGGGTTTTGTATTTGAAAAGAATTTGAATTCATGAAGATCATAAATGCAAACCTGAAAGTTTGGGAAAGTCCTTTTATTCCCTCTCATTTAACTTTCAAAAAGTTTCAGTTCCACTCTATTTCACACAATCAATCAAACAACAATCAAAACTATCTATTTGTTTATAACATTCCAAAATTTAGAATTTTGGGATGTTACAAACCTACCACCCTTAAAATGAATCTCGTCCTCGAGATTCAGAGAGGTTAGCAAGAAATAGGTTAGGGTCGGGGTCTTCTCAAAATCCATCGATCATCACAGGGGGTCTGGGGTGCTACCACCCTTAGAAGCATTGTTACGGTTCCATCAAAACTCACACACTCCATCCTTATTGTTGACAGTGTCGATCTTCTCAGATTCTCGGGAAAATTCCTTCTCTGGGCTCTTCCGGTGGTGGCATAACCTTTTCCTCAATTCCTGTGTCCTTTTCATTTTGGTACGGTTATTCCGAGACTAGGTCTTCTTAGCTGACGGGTCTGGCACCAATACTAATCAACTATCGATATCTCATGGTGGTCAACAATTTATGGTTTCTCCTGCAGAAAACGGTCTGGGTTGAACCTTAGCGTATATCCTACGTTTGGCAACAGCTGCCTTGTACAAGGGAAAAAATACTTATACCATTCTAAGGTTCAAACAAGGTTTTGATCGTCGTCGCTCTACTATAGGTAAGTCACTCAGAATTACCATCCCACATAGCAAAGTGAATAATAAGAGTAAGTCGGTATGGTGATCAATCCATCCCGCACCCAAATCATTACCTTGTATATAGTTTAGCAAATCTCGCATTCTAACTCTCAGTCATCCTCACAAGCATTGCAGAATTTCTCTTGTCAACGAACCAAGTTCGGATAATCCATTGATTCTGTAAGCCAAACGAACATCTATCGGTCCTTCACAACTCTCAGGTTTTGCGTTGCTCCTATGAAATCATCTATTGACAAAGTCGTATCTTCTTCCAGGGTTTTTCCTTCAGCAAGAGCGTGCTTGCTTCTTGGTAGATCCTGGGGCTTGTGGGTTATGGACCCACCTCATCACTTGTAAACCTTAAGCTCATCATCGGGGCAACTGATCATTATTCCAACATCCAGCTTCCTAGAATTCTTAAATCCATCCAATTGTACTGTCTCCCTTCCTTCTATTGGTACCAACTAAGGCATGATTACTTCAACTCCTCATCGAGTTACAATTGCTCCATATTACCAACCTTATATCTCCTTTATATCCAATGGTACTTCTTCCCTTCATACTCTTGGGGGTATCCAATATATCGAGATAAAACTCATACTTATTTCTGTCCAAAGTCCACTTCGTGGAATATCATAATCCTCTCCAGAGGTCAAGGGTCCTCACAGGGTACTACCACCCTTAAAATGATCCAATCTTCCATAGACCATATTTCTCATATCCTCAAAAATGGTCAAAATCTTTCTTCATAGAGTAACAACTCATAAAATCCAAATCAGTACCAACGATGCAAACTTTATTGATTCTCCAACGATTACAATCTCTTGCTTTTCCATTACATGCCTCAACTCAACATCTCAATGTAAAAGAATTGTTCCCACTATTACTACTACATTTCTTTTGTTGCTAACTCAACCATTTAGCACAAGACTCCTTCTCATTGGGACAATCTTTGGCAAAGTGCCATACTTCATTACAGCAGAAACATATTACTTCTGACAAGTATCTTGGTTTCCTTATGACTACATAGCCTCATTGGTCCTCGTCTTCCTTTTTGGGCAACTGCTGAAGTAGTGCCCTGACTCCTTGCACCTGAAACAGGTGATATGGCTCAAGTCCTTCCTGGAATCCAGTCTACTCCTCTTCCTGGACTTTTCCGTTCCAATTAGGGCTTCTATTTCCTGTGGGTCATACTCTACTTCCTCTGTCGGGAATTCTACTAGATCCCCATTCAGACAATTTTGGGAGAGGTGTCCTTCTTCTCCACCTGAATAGCAAGACTTGGTGCAGGCTTAAATTTTGTTTCCTTTGTGTGTGTCCTCGACATCTTCCTCCATCACCGGTTCTTCTAAAATTTCCATGAGGGCTCCTTTCATTGCTTCTTTCTTCTGCTAGATGGTTCTTTGTACCATGGGGTAAATGTGACACCGAGCAGGGTAGTGGGTAGTTCCTTCACACAAGAAACAAGTAATCCACCTAGTTGGGCATTCTTCAGCTGGGTGACTTCCTTCACAATTTGAACATTCATCCTTGTGTTCTTTATGGTTGTATCCTATTTCTCCACAAAGCTTGCATGCACAGAGTTTCTTCATATCATTTCCATAGGGCTTCATCTTCTGGGACACAAGCCGAGACTTTAGCAAGGTCAACTTAATTCCTTCCAAGTGGTTACTCCTTGCCGTCCATTTATGTTTTGGTACATCCTCCACCAAGTAGCAGCACCTCTTTCAAAGCATTGAAGAGCATGCTGGGCCATATCCTTTCCGGCTATAGGGTTATTCTCCATATGATCTTCCATGTTCTGAATCCATCAATCCGTGTCCAATTGAGTCATCGGTCCAGATAATATGAGCTCATCTCCATTCATCCTCTATTGGGTCCAGGGGTTTTGGGGTGGGATAAGAGAGATAGGGGATAGGGGGATACACACAGTACAAACAATAGTTTTGAAAAGGGCATTTTATTTTGTGGTCGTCAAAAAAACATCAAACAAATGACAGCTCACAAACGTAACATCTAACGTAAGTATAAAACAGGGGTTTGGTCTTCTAAAGGTCAACAAATCTTCAAAGTCGCCAAAATCTTCAAGTCTTGTTCATGTCTCGATGGCTTCTTCCTATCGTGCTTGTCCTTCTCAAGTTCCTCTACCAGATCTCTGTTGACGCGAAGTCTCTAGTGACATACTTTAATATTCTGGAGTTGCGTTCCAAACTTCTGGGTTTCAACACCCTTGGCATGAGCCATGGTCCTAATGTCCTTTAGTTCCTAACAAATCTCCGGTATCTCAAGGTTTTGCTCCTCCAGCTTAGCTACTTTAAGCTTCTGGGTCCTGAGTTCTTCTAGAAATGCTCCCTTGTCAAATATGGCTTCCTGCAGGTCCATCTTAAAATCCTTGATGTAGTATTCCAGATCCTGGTGATACACTAGTTAAGGTTAAAACTTCGTCTTCTGCTGATTTGTGCTCCATTGGCCTTCTACTATTCAATCCTTCCGAAGAAAATGCATGCTTAACTCAGCAGGGTGGCAATAGCATAAGAGGGCGATAACACCATGGTTAGCCATGTCTATGCCCATGTTACTACCATGAGCTTTCATTCCAGAATTGATATCTCCTGCCTTATGGTTTTCTTGACAAAACTTTGAGTTCTAATGCTCCATATTCTGGTCTTTCTCCGATACACCTTGATCTTGGGTATTGACAGCTTCCATAGTCTTCCAAGTTCCATAAGGGGTGCCTTCCTAGGTCATACAAATCTGGAAAAATTCTACAGGGCCTTCAAATTCTCCTAGTCTTCGGAGTCTTCAACCATTGTAGTTCCAGTAACAAATGCTCGATAAAATACTCTTCATTCCGAAGTGGTCGTGGTTGTCCGATATCTTGTACTCCTTGAAGTGGTTTCATCAGTCGAATCTTCGGGGTCAAAAAGGGAAAGGGGTATAGTCTCACTAAAAGGGAATATTTGAATAAGCTCAGAAGAGAAGAGAGGTAAGAGATCTTTTTGAAAATAAAGTAGTAGAGAAAATCTTTCCTATGGGCTTGCCAATTTCTAGGGTCACGTCCTACAGTCAACATCTGCTCTGATACCATCTTGTAGCGACCCGACCCGAATGGGTCAAGTCTCTGTGCTTAAATGTCATCCCTGGATCGGTATGCTGACACACACAGTACTCGAGGATTTATAACAGAGGTAAATCACATGTATAAAATAACGTAAATACTATTACCTCAATCCACATAGCGGAAGTAACAACAAGGTTGTGGATACCCATCAACACCAATGGCAAAGTTGAGTGTAGAAATCGTAACCCTAATGTATCACTTACTCATCGTAAGAACCCTGCAACATGAGACCTTGCAGCCATGTAGGTCGGTACATTAAATGTACTGGCAAATTCACACCATAGAGCAATGATGAATAATAACTATCACTACATGCATATTTGGCTGGTGGAAAGCTCTACGGTTACAGTTTTGCATAAAGCCAATTTTTCCCTACTTCAAAGGAATAAATTTTATTTAACTATCATGGTGGTTGTTAAACATTGAGAATGGTTGACATCATTCTCAATCCCAATTAAGCATCATCATTAAACCCAACAAAATTAATTAAAGTAACATGATGAGATTCACATGATAATCGAAGTACGAGATACTCAAAACGTCCATAACCGGGGACACGGCTAACCATGATTAGTTTGTACACTCTGCAGAGGTTTGCGCACTTTTCCCCACAAGACTCGATCTCCTCCGTTGGTTTTCTCGCACTTCATGGTGTTTGAGAAACGGATGACTGATACATAGTCTTTCAGAAGCGCTAGCACCTTACGATGGGTAGACCGTTACACCTACTTTCCCCTACATCTGCTAGTCTACCACTGTAAGAGTTCACATGACTTAATCAACTATGCTAGAGCCCATAATAGCATGTGGCTGCACACGGAAGTTTCTAGCATGAATATCTTATGATCCCTTTGAGCCTGGGTGGCGGTCCATAGGAAAATCACATAGGACCCCGGGATTTCCAAAAATACAGGCAACACTGGGTACTCCAGGTGCCTCAATCCACCCAGATGTGTATTAAAGTTGCCACCTTAGGTATACCATTATTTAACAATATCACATCTGTCATGGATACACTCACCCAATCCATGTCTACGAGCATAGCATAGCAATATAAGCATAATGTTGAAGTAACTCCCAAGGGTTTGGTAATAAACAGGGCAATAGGTTCTACCTCATCAACTACTTCCCAAACCCCGCATGTTAAAATCACATCCTACTCATGCAATGTTTGGGGGTTGAAACTAACGCATAAAAACTGGGTAGTAAAGAGGTATGATCAAAGTGTGAACTTGCCTGTACTGTTGATGAAGATGATTCACACTCAACTCCTGATAGTTCTATTCGTCTCACTCCGTTCAATCTATCGTAAGCAAGCAATAGTAACCACACATAAGCAATCACTCAAAAGATCAGAGAGAACGAAGAAAACAAATCGGAAAACATCAAAACCAAGCAAATAACTCTTGCAGCATAAAACAATTTCTAACAGTACCAAAACTATGTGAATTTGGCCTTATCAGAAAGTTTAGTTCAAGAGCTTCGGTTTGCTAAAAGAATCAACTCAAACGGAGTGATAAAACTCAAGTTACGATCAAATGAAGTTCAAATACAAATCTGCTTGAAATTCAAATTTTAAACTTTCAAAAACATGTTTAAGTTGTTTTACCGGATAGAGGGGATCATAACGAATAAGTGGGCGTTGGTTTCGTTGGATTTGGATAAACGGTGTAAAAGTTGTGACCGTTTGAAGATCAGGGGCTAAACTATAAAATAAAACGACTACAACTAGGTCCCTGGCAGAAATTAAAAGAAAAAGAGAAATTCTATCAAGAGAACGCTCGCTACAGGGACTAATCTAGTGAATCCGTTCACAAATAAAACCTAAACTAACGAGCGTTCGTTAATTAGCTGAAACAGAAAAAACAAGAACAAATCGAGATCGTCGGATCTCGATCCGATGGCGGGGGTCGGGGCTAGGGTTTACCCGAACTCCGGCAAGGTCCGGTAGACGGCGGCGGTGGCTCCGGGGTCGGCGGCGATGGGCGGAGATGGCGGCGAGCGCGGAATGGGGCGGCGGAGTCGGAGGTGGTGGCGGTGAGATGCGAGCACCGGCGATGGCGAAGCCGGAGATGGCGGCAGCGAGATGCGACCGCCGGCGACGGCGAGATCTGCGGCGGCGGCGCGACTACAAGGAGCGGCAGCGACGGCGAAAACGGGATCCAGGGGTCCCGGGGTGGCCTTTTAAAGGGGCAGGGGAGGGCGATGGCGTGGGGGAGGGGGCAGCCGGTGGCGGGGCGGCGCCGGACTCCGGGAGGAGTCCCGGTCGGGGACGACGGGCGAGGCGGTACGGAGCTGGGCCGGCTCGCTGGCTTCAGCCCAGTTGGCCCGCGGGGAAAGGAAGTCTTTTTTTAACATTTTCCAGGCAAACAAAATAATAAAAACCAAATAAATAAATATATTATATAGGCATATAATATATCAAAATTTTCAGAAAAAGATTTTCTACGACATGAACATTATTCTAGCTTAAAATAAAATCCACAACAATTCAAATAAAGCAAAGAGTGCTACTGCTCTAATAAAATCCAATGAAAATCATTTTAAAAATACCAAAATTAATTCAAATTTATTTCTCCCCAAATTTCTGATGTAGGGAATCATTTTACCCTAATTTCCATATATTATATTTTTGGAGAAAAATAATTTGAATAAAACACAAATAACTCCCAATTGAAAATAATAATTTCAAAAGGACTTTAAATTGGATTTCTTTTAAACTCCAAAGTCATATTTCATATGTTTGAAGAAGTCATTTTATCTTCCCTCATGAAAATCATTGAGTTGCTTGAAGTTTCTGAATTTGAAATATTTCCAAGTGAAATTCAAATATTTTCAAAAACCCTTTTTATTTATTTAAATGGAAGAAGTCATGTCATCTTCTCTCTAGGGTTTTGTATTTGAAAAGAATTTGAATTCATGAAGATCATAAATGCAAAACTGAAAGTTTGGGAAAGTCCTTTTATTCCCTCTCATTTAACTTTCAAAAAGTCTCAGTTCCACTCTATTTCACACAATCAATCAAACAACAATCAAAACTATCTATTTGTTTATAACATTACAGAATTTAGAATTTTGGGATGTTACACCATGTGTATATGGAGGAGGAAGTCCTTCATCCATACTACTGGATCGGCGGTGTCATCATATGATTCTATATTGATGGGCTTAAATCCTTCAGGGAATTGATGTTCCATCACCCTATCTATGAAGCAGATCAGGTGAGCTAGACCTCGAAACCCAGGAACATCTAGTCGGAGGTCAGGGGATAGCCGTGAGAAGTCCTGGTCTCGAGCACGACTATTCCTGTCCATCCAGGCATTGTAGCCGTCGGGCCCGGTGGGCGCACATCCTCTTGATCCATAGATGAATAGAGGAGGTGCCCGGTTTGCCTCAATGCAATGTCTAACATTGTGAGGATCAAGGTAATCCACGGGGTCCTTGCCATAATAGTGTGGAGGTGGTCGGTTGTCGAGGTTTTCCCACGGGGTCCTGTCCCGACCTGTAGGGGCGGCTGTGGTCATTAGCGAGCTCCTCATCTAACTCCGGCAGGAAACGCATGCATGGGTATGATTTTGGTGCGCTACGGCGCAGGTCTTCCATGTCTTGATCGGCGGAGAGCACTTCGAACCAGTTTTCATTCAGTGCATCGGTGTTGGCTTACAGCAGCTGCTGCTTGCGCTTCATGCTCTATGCCGTGGCGATGAGGCGCCACTGGAAGTGCTCTTGTTCGAAAGGGTCCTCGGGGACGATGTACTCCTTGGTGCCAGTGCTCATCTCTTCCTCGGATTCCGGCGTATAGTTGCCATCGGACCTTCAAAGAGATCGTCGGGATCTGATTCCTCGAGATATCTGTCGGGTGTGCCGTTTCGCACTAGGGAAACTTGAGGGTCCTCCTCAGGGTTATCGGCATCACCGGCTGTCGCGTCGCCATTGTTAATGGTTGCGTTATTACCACTAAGTTCCCCATTGTTGCATCAACTACATCTACGCTGACGTCTTGGAGGGGAATTGGGGGTGTACACCATGTAGACATCGTAACTTGATGTAGCAGTCTACTTGCTGGTGTTTACCAGAGGTGATGTGTCTTCTGTGCGGCCATCGACATCTTCATCCATGTTAGTGGCCTCGCCCTAGTCTAGCACGTCGGTTAAGTCATCGACCGTGGCAACTAGGTGGGTGTTGGGCAGGAAGTAAATTTCCCAATTGTCGGCCTTAACTCCAACCCGATCATAAAACGGAGTCTTGCTATCCGAGACGGATATACTTGATACGTCTCCAACGTATCTATAATTTATGAAGCATTCATGCTATTATATTATCTGTTTTGGATGTTTACGAGCTTTATTATACACTTTTATATTATTTTTGGGACTAACCTATTAACCGGAGGCCCAGCCCATATTGTTGTTTTCTTGCCTATTTTAGTGTTTCGAAGAAAAGGAATATCAAACAGAGTCCAAACGGAATGAAACCTTCGGGAGCGTGATTTCTGGAACGAACGTGACCAAGGAGACGTGGAGCTGAAGTCGGGGAAGCTTCAAGGAGGCCACGAGGTAGGGGGGCATGCCCACCCCCCCTGGGCACGCCCTCCACCCTCGTGGGCCCCTCGTGGCTCCCCTGACCGACTTCTTTCGCCTATATATCTCCATATACCCTAAAAGCATCGAGGAATACAATAGATCGGGAGTTCCGCCGCCGCAAGCCTCTGTATCCACCAAAAACCAATCGGGACCCTATTCCAGCACCCTGCCGGAGGGGGGATCCCTCACCAGTAGCCATCTTCATCATCCCGGCGCTCTCCATGATGAGGAGGGAGTAGTTCACCCTCGGGGCTGAGGGTAGGTACCAGTACCTATGTGTTTGATCTCTCTCTCTCTCTCTCTCTTGTGTTCTTGAGGTGATACGATCTTGATGTATCGTGAGCTTTGCTATTATAGTTGGATCTTATGATGTTTCTCCCCCTCTACTCTCTTGTAATGGATTGAGTTTTCCCTTTGAAGTTATCTTATCGGATTGAGTCTTTAAGGATTTGAGAACACTTGATGTATGTCTTGTCGTGCTTATCTGTGGTGACAATGGGATATTCATGTGATCTACTTGATGTATGTTTTGGTGATCAACTTGCGGGTTCAATGAACTTATGCATAGGGGTTGGCACACGTTTTCGTCTTGACTCTTCGGTAGAAACTTTGGGGCACTCTTTGAAGTACTTTGTGTTGGTTGAATAGATGAATCTGAGATTGTGTGATGCATATCGTATGATCATGCCCACGGATACTTGAGGTGACAATGGAGTATCTAGGTGACATTCGGGTTTTGGTTGATTTACATCTTAAGGTGTTATTCTAGTACGAACTCTATGATAGATCGAACGTAAAGAATAGTTTCATGTTATTTTACTATGGACTCTTGAATAGATAGATGGGAAAGGATAACTTTGAGGTGGTTTCTTACCCTGCCATAATCTCTTCGTTTGTTCTCCACTATTAGTGACTTTGGGGTGACTCTTTGTTGCATGTTGAGGGATAGTTATATGATCCAGTTATGTTATTATTGTTGAGAGAACTTGCACTAGTGAAAGTATGAACCTTAGGCCTTGTTTCCTACCATTGCAATACCATTTACGCTCACTTTTATCGCTTGCTACCTTGCTGTTTCGATAATTTCAGATTACAAATACTTATATCTACCACCCATATTGCACTTGTGTCACCATCTCTTCGCCGAACTAGTACACCTATACAATTTACCATTGTATTGGGTGTGTTGGAGACACAAGAGACTCTTTTTTATTTGGTTGCAGGGTTGTTTGAGAGAGATCATCTTCATCCTACGCCTCCCATGAAGTGATAAACCTTAGGTCATCCACTTGAGGGAAATTTGCTACTGTCCTACAAACCTCTGCACTTGGAGGCCCAACAACGTCTACAAGAAGAAGGTTGTGTAGTAGACATCAAGCTCTTTTCTAGCGTCGTTGCCGGGGAGGCGAGTGCTTGATGGTATATCATTAGATCTTGCAATCGAATCTTTTTGTTTCTTGTTTTATCACTAGTTGATTCTATAAAACAAAACTACAAAAAAACAGAATTGAGTTTGTCTCATACACTTCATCTTTTAAATATCTTTCGTGAGAATGATGGTAAGGAAAATTGTGCTCAAGTGCTAGAAGAAGACATCTATAAAATGTTTGGCACTAAATCTTTGAATGAAGAGCATGATTGCAATGTTATTAGTATGAATTGTTTGAATGCCCATGATGCTAATGATATGCAAAGCCACAAGCTTGCGGATGCTATGTTTGATGAAGATGATATGTTTAGTCCCCCAAGTTTTGATGAGAATATTTATTATGATGAAACCATGCCTCCTATTTATGATGATTATATTTATGAAAGTGGATTTGGAAAGGTCATGACTTTATTTAGTGATGAATCCACTATTTCGGAAGAGGTTCCAATTGATTATGAGAACAAAGTTGCTATCTATGATGATTATCGTGATGACTTGTATGCTATTAAGAATAATGATAACCATGAAATTTGTCATCATGATTTTAGTTTTCAATTGGATTATCCCTCGCATGATAGTTATTTTGTTGAGTTTGCTCCCACTATTATTCATGAGAATAAATTTGCTTATGTGGAGAGTAATAAAAATTCTATGCTTGTAGATCATGAAAAGAATGCTTTATGTGCTGATTATATTGTTGAATTCATTCATGATGCTAATGAAAATTATTATGAGGGAGGAATATATGCTTGCAGGAATTGCAATAATATCAAGCTTCCTCTCTATGTGCTTAAAATTTTGAAGTTATGCTTGTTTTGCCTTCCTATGATAGTTGATTATTGTTCCCATACGTTGTTTGCTCACAAAATACCTATGCATAGGAAGTGGGTTAGACTTAAATATGCTAGTCATAATCTTCATGATGCTCTCTTTATGTTTCAATTCTTATCTTTTATGTGAGCATCATTGAAATCATCATGCCTAACTAGGGGCGTTAAACGATAGCGCTTGTTGGGAGGCAACCCAATTTTATTTTTGTTCTTTACTTTTTGATCCTGTTTAGTAATAAATAATTCATCTAGCCTCTGGTTAGATGTGTTTTTATGTTTTAGTTAGTGTTTGTGCCCAGTAGAGCCTTTGGGGAGACTTGGGTGAAGTCTATATGATCTTGCTGTAAAAAATTGAAACTTTGCGCTCACGAGATTAGCTGCCATTTTTTACTGGAGAGTGCTTTTAGGTTGATTCTTTTTGTATATGATTAATAGACAAATTCCTCAGGTCCACCAATTTATTTCAGAATTTTGTGAGTTACAGAAGTATTCGACTGATACAGATTACTACAGACTGTTCTGTTTTTGACAGATTCTGTTTTCATTGTGTTGTTTGCTTATTTTGATGAATCTATGAGTAGTATCGGAGGGTATGAACCATAGAGAAGTTGTAGTACAGTATATATTACACCAATATGAATTTATAATGAGTTCACAACAGTACCTAAGTGGTGGTTTTATTTTCTTATACTAACGGAGCTTACGAGTTTTGTGTTGAGTTTTGTGTTGTGAAGTTTTCAAGTTTTGGGTAAAGATTCGATGGACTATGGAATAAGGAGTGGCAAGAACCTAAGCTTGGGGATGCCCAAGGAACCCCAAGGTAATATTCAAGGAAAACCAAGAGAAGCTTGGGGATGCCCCAGATGGCATCCCCTCTTTCGTCTTCGCTCATCGGTAACTTTACTTGGAGCTATATTTTTATTCACCACATGATATTTGTTTTTCTTGGAGCGTCAGTTTATTTTGTTAGTATTTTCTTTCTGTTATTTAGAATAATGTTTTGCATCTATATTTTCAATAAAAATGTCAAGGATAGCCTTTACCATGCTTATTTTGCAAGTACACATGTTGCTGTTTCAAAACAGAAAGTTTACCGCTGTTGCAAAAATTCTCTAGAAAAGTAAGAGAATGATATAATATTGAAATTTTTTGCATATTGAGCTGTGATAAATATTCTTAAGATTAGTATTTTTCTTATAATTTTTGGAGTTAGGGAAGTATGATGAATCTTGCATTCTTTACAGACTATACTGTTTTGGCAGATTGCTGTTATGTTTGCATTGTTTGCATATGCTTGCTTGTTTAATGATTCTATTTGAGGATAGGAGTATTAAATATTTAGAGACATTTTTTATGCAATGTTGAATAATAATTTTAATAATTTGTTACAGTAGAGAATTATAAGGTTATTGCCTTGTTTTACACTAACTTATCTCATGAGTTCTTGTTGAGTTTGGTGTGGATGAAGCTTGTGAGATTTAGGAAACCGTGATATGAGAGGAATTAAGGAGACATAAACTCTCAAGCTTGGGGATGCCCAAGGCACCCCAAGATAACATTCTAAGAAGTCTCAAGCATCTAAGCTTGGGGATGCCCTGGTAGGCATCCCACCTTTCTTCTTCAACAATTATTGGTTAGTATCGGTTGAGCCTAAGTTTTTGCTTCTTCACATGATGTGTGATATCCTTGCAATGCCATTTTATTTTGTTTTGCTTGCTGTTTGAATAAAGTACTTAAGATCTAGAATACTTAAATGAGAGAGAGTCTTCACATAGCTACATAATTATAACTACTCATTGATCTTCACTTATACCTTTTTGGAGTAGTTTATCATTTACTCGTGTGCTTCACTTATATCCTATGAGTAAATGGTTGAATGATTTGAATATCATAAATCTGGAATTATATATGCACTTGAACAATTCATGAAATAATATTGAAGGAAGAGAGATTTCACATATAAATATACTATCCTAGACATTTTCTATGATTGTGAGCCCCATTAATTATTTTCAAACCTGAGCAAATTAGTTGAAATTGGACAAGGAAGACAACGTAATGAGTTATGCTTGGTTATATTTGTATAGAATTTATATTGTTATAGATCCTCCAACATGTGGTTCTTGCTATTTGGAATCCTTTGCTAGCCTAAATATCTATACTAAGCGGGAATACTGCTTGTGCTTCCAAATCCCTTAAACCAAGTTTCTACCATGAGTGTCCACCATATCTACCTATATGCGGTATTTACCTGCCGTTCCAAATAAATTTGCATGTGCCAAACTCTAAACCTTCAAATAATAAACCATTCTGTTTGGGAACCGCCTATAATGTATGTAGTGTGGAAGCTATTGGGAACTCTTGGTTGTTATGTTGACAATGAGATCATACCTCTCAAAATTATTTATCTCTATTTCAAAATCGAGCTCTGGCACCTCTGCAAATCCCTGCTTCCCTCTGCGAAGGGCCTATCTTTTACTTTTATGCAAGAGTCAGTAGTATTCCTTCTCATTCCAACCTACTCTTTAGTTGGAAAGCATTATGTGATGGAAAAAGATCTAAGCATATATGTGCATGCAAATATATTTGATCATGAACTATTATTGTTGACAATTATATGATAAGTGAGTTGGGAGGCGAAACACTAAGCCCCTATGTTTCTCTGTGTTCGATGGATGCTATTTGTTCTAAGAATATGTTTTGAGTGGTAGCAATCATGGAAGACTATATGATAGCTGAGTATGTGGAGTTTGCTAAATCAAACCTCTGACATAGACCCTTCCTGAAAATAAGATGAATTGTAATTGTTTGATGACTGAGAATGAAGTTTGCTAGTTTTCAAGAAAGTTTATGGTCTATGCTTTAACATGTGAATAGCTTATTACTTGATAATGAAAATTTTATGAGATGAGCTACTATTATGACATGTAATGATGCTAGAAAAGGTGATTGAAATTATCATTGATCAAACTTGTGCACCTGCTAGCATTCACACTTTATAAATTCTTTCTTTTATCATTTACCTACTCGAGGACGGGCAGGAACTAAGCTTGGGGATGCTGATATGTCTCCAATGTATCTATAATTTCTGAAGCATCCATGCTATTATATTATCTGTTTTGGATGTTTATGGGCTTTATTATACACTTTTATATTATTTTTGGGACTAACCTATTAACCGGAGGCCCAGCCCATATTGTTGTTTTCTTGCCTATTTCAGTGTTTCGAAGAAAAGGAATATCAAATGGAGTCCAAACGGAATGAAACCTTCAGGAGCGTGATTTTTGGAACGAACGTGACCCAGGAGACGTGGAGCTGAAGTCAGGAAAGCTTCAAGGAGGCCATGAGGCAGGGGGGTGCGCCCACCCCCCTGGGCGTGCCCTCCACCCTCGTGGGCCCCTCGTGACTCCCCTGACCAACTTATTTCGCCTATATATCTCAATATACCCTAAAAACATCGACGAACATGATAGATCGGGAGTTCCGCCGCCGCAAGCCTCTGTAGCCACCAAAAACCAATCGGGACCCTATTCCGGCACCCTGCCGGAGGGGGGATCCCTCGCCGGTAGCCATCTTCATCATCCCGGCGCTATCCATGATGAGAAGGGAGTAGTTCACCCTCGGGGCTGAGGGTATGTACCAGTAACTATGTGTTTGATCTCTCTCTCTCTCTCTCTCTCTCTCGTGTTCTTGAGGTGATGCGATCTTGATGTATCGCGAGCTTTGCTATTATAGTTGGATCTTATGATGTTTCTCCCCCTCTACTCTCTTGTAATGGATTGAGTTTTCCCTTTGAAGTTATCTTATCGGATTGATTCTTTAAGGGTTTGAGAACACTTGATGTATGTCTTGCCGTGCTTATCTATGGTGACAATGGGATATTCACGTGATCTACTTGATGTATGTTTTGGTGATCAACTTGCGGGTTCAATGAACTTATGCATAGGGGTTGGCACACGTTTTCGTCTTGACTCTTCGGTAGAAACTTTGGGGCACTCTTTGAAGTACTTCGTGTTGGTTGAATAGATGAATCTGAGATTGTGTGATGCATATCATATAATCATGCCCACAGATACTTGAGGTGACAATGGAGTATCTAGGTGACATTAGGGTTTTGGTTGATTTGTGTCTTAAGGTGTTATTCTAGTACGAACTCTATGATAGATCGAACGGAAAGAATAGCTTCATGTTATTTTACTACGGACTTTTGAATAGATAGATCAGAAAGGATAACTTTGAGGTGGTTTCTTACCCTATGGAGGAAGTCCTGGATTAGGGTTGTCCGGATGGCCGGACTATGACCTTTGGCCGGACTCCCGGACTATGAAGATACAATATTGAAGACTTCGTCCTGTGTCCGGATAGGGCTTTCCTTGGCGTGGAAGGCAAGCTTGGCGATATGATATGAAGATCTCCTCCCATTGTAACCGACTGTATGTAACCCTAGCCCTCTCCGGTGTCTATATAAACCGGAGAGTTTTAGTCCGTAGGACGAACAACAATCATACCATAGGCTAGCTTATAGGGTTTAGCCTCTCTGATCTCGTGGTAGATCAACTCTTGTACTACCCATATCATCAATATTAATCAAGCAGGATTAGGGTTTTACCTCCATCGAGAGGGCCCGAACCTGGGTAAAAACATCGTGTCCCTTGTCTCCTGTTACCATCCGCCTAGACGCACGGTTCAGGACCCCCTACCCGAGATCCGCCGGTTTTGACACCGACATTGGTGCTTTCATTGAGAGTTCCTCCGTGTCGTCACCTTTAGGCCCGATGGCTTCTTCAATCATCAACCATGATACGGTCCAAGGTGAGACTTTTCTCCCTGGACAGATCTTCGTATTCCGCGACTTCGCACTGTGGGCCAATTCGCTTGGCCATCTGGAGCAGATCGAAAGCTACGCCCCTGGCCATCAGGTCAGGTTTGGAAGCTTAAACTACACGGCCGACATCCACGGGGACTTGATCTTCGACGGATTCGAGCCACGGCCAAGCGCGCCGCACTGTCACGATAGGCATGATCTAGCTCTGCCGCCGGACAGCGCCCGGAGTGCCGCTCAGGTGTCCGCTCCGACCATTAGCTCGGAGCCAACCGCGCCAGTCGGGGACGAACGGTTGGACGCCGCCCCAGGAGCCGCAATCTCTACGGCGATAGAGCCGAATACCAGCCTGGTCCTTTGCGAGGCCTGTGACTCCAAGGTGCCAGACTCCGTTCCGGATTCCGAATCTTCCGCACCCCTTCCGATCGAACCCGATTGGGCTCCGATCATGGAGTTCACCGCCGTGGACATCTTTCAACACTCGCCCTTTGGCGATATCCTGAATTCACTAAAGTCTCTCTCTTTGTCAGGACAGCCCTGGCCGGACTATGGTGAGCATGGTTGGGATGCGGACGACGAAGAAATTCGAAACCCACCCACCACCCACTTTGTAGCCACTGTCGACGATCTAACCGACATGCTCAACTTCGACTCTGAAGACATCGACGGTATGGACACCGATGAAGGAGACGACCAAGAACCAGCACCTATAGGGCACTGGAAAGCCACCTCGTCATATGACATATACATGGTGGACACCCCCAAAGCAGGGGATGGCGACGAAAAACGGAGGAGCCATCCCTCATGAGAGAGCGGCAGACAGGGAGGTCGAGGACGACAACTATATGCCTCCCTTCGAAGACGAGGCAAGCCTCGACGACGACGAATTCGTCGTGCCAGAGGATTCCGTCGAACAAGAGCGTTTCAAACGCAGGCTTATGGCCACGGCAAGCAGCCTCAAGAAAAAACAGCAGCAGCTTAGAGCTGACCAAGACTTGCTAGCCGACAGATGGACTGAAGTCCTGGCGGCGGAAGAGTATAAACTCGAACACCCCTCCAAGAGCTACCCAAAGCGCAGGCTGCTACCCCAACTAGAGGAGGAAGCAACTAAACCTACATCACCAGTGTACAATGCGCCCGATCGGCCACCCCGTGGCCGCGACAGAGAGGCCTTTCGGCCCTCAACTCAAGCCGCACCCCGGCGCCGCTCCAAAAATACCAGAGCACGGGGAAACGCAACAGACCTGCGAGACATATTGGAGGATAAGGCAGGGCAAACAAGATCGATCTACGGATCGCGTGGGCGCCCCACATCACGTGATGATAACCGTCACGCTGGATATGATAAATACGGCTAGGCCGAACACAATAGACAAAGCTCATCCGAGCTACGTCGCGATATAGCCTAGTACAGGGGCGCCTCACACCCACTATGCTTCACAGACGAAGTAATGGATCATCAAATCCCCGAGGGTTTTAAACCCGTAAACATCGAATCATACGATGGCACAACAGATCCCGCGATATGGATCGAGGATTATCTCCTTCATATCCACATGTCCCGTGGTGATGATCTACATGCCATCAAATACCTCGCGCTCAAGCTTAAAGGACCAGCTCGGCATTGGCTTAACAGCCTGCCAGCAGAGTCAATTAGTTGCTGGGAGGACCTGGAATCCGCATTCCTTGACAACTTCCAGGGAACTTATGTGCGACCACCAGACGCCGATGACCTAAGACACATAATCCAGCAGCCAGAGGAATCGGCCAGACAATTCTGGACACGGTTCCTAACCAAGAAAAATCAAATAGTCGACTATCCGGACGCCGAGGCCCTTGCAGCCTTCAAGCACAACATCCGAGACAAATGGCTTGCCCGGCACCTAGGACAGGAAAAGCCGAAATCTATGGCAGCCCTCACGACACTCATGACCCGCTTTCGCGCGGGAGAAGACAGCTGGCTAGCTCGTAGCAATAACATAACCAAGAGCCCTGGCAATTTGGATACCAAGGACAACAATGGCAGGTCACGTCGCAACAAGCACAAGCGCTGCATTAACAGCGACAATACTGAGGATACGGCAGTTAATGCCAGATTCAGAGGCTCTAAACCCGGCCAGCGGAAGAAGCCATTCAAAAGAAACCCTCCGGGCCCATCCAGTTTAGACTGGATACTCGATCGCTCGTGCCAGATACACGGCACCCCCGAACAACCAGCCAACCACACCAACAGGGATTGTTGGGTGTTCAAGCAGGCAGGCAAGTTAAGTGCCGAAACCAGAGAAAAGGGGCTGCATAGCCATGACGAGGAGGAGCCCCGACCGCCGAACAACAGAGGACAGAAGGGCTTCCCCCCGCAAGTGCGGACGGTGAACATGATATACGCAACCCATATCCCCAAAAGGGAGCGGAAGCATGCTCTCAAGGACGTCTATGCGTTGGAGCCAGTCGCCCCAAAGTTCAACCCATGGTCCTCCTGCCCAATCACTTTTGATCGAAGGGGCCACCCCACTAGCATTCGTCACGGTGGATTCGCCGCATTGGTCCTAGACCTAATCATTGGCGGATTTCACCTCACTAGAGTCCTCATGGACGGCGGCAGCAGCCTGAACCTGCTTTATCAGGATACAGTGCAAAAAATGGGTATAGATCCCTCAAGGATTAAACCCACAAAGACAACCTTTAAAGGCGTCATACCAGGTGTAGAAGCCAGCTGTACAGGCTCGGTTACACTCGAAGTGGTCTTCGGATCCCCGGATAATTTCCGAAGCAAAGAGTTAATCTTCGACATAGTCCCATTCCGCAGTGGCTATCACGCCCTGCTCGGACGAACCGCATTCGCAAAATTCAATCCGGTGCCGCACTATGCATATCTCAAGCTCAAGATGCCAGGCCCTCACGGAGTCATTACGGTAAATGGAAACATCGAACGCTCTCTCCGAACGGAGGAGCACACGGCGGCCCTGGCGACAGAAGTACAAAGTAGCCTCTCAAGGCAATTCTCCAATCCGGGTGTTAAACGTCCGGACAACGTCAAGCGCGCCCGAACTAACCTACAACAAAACCGGCTGGCACGTTCCAAGCAAGCATAGCAGTGCGGCCCCAACCCCAGCCCTCGCCAGATGGCGATAGCGGTACCACGCGTACATAATTACGCTTTGGAAATACCATGGGCATAAGGGGAGGGGCACAACCACGGCACGCCCAGAATGCGGCTCAACCGCACTAGGGGCTCCCTTGCCGTTTCCTTTTTTGTATATACTTTCAGGTCCCAACTATCCGGAAGGCCTGTCCGGCAATACACTCGCCGAACACACGATGCAACAGCCAGGGAGAGAACAAGCCACGTCAAATGTCCAGGTGGTCTCTATAAAGAGCTAAATACCTGTTTTACTTAAAGTCTCGCAGCTTGCCCCTGGAGGGGGACATGTCAAATAATCCCATCTCTTGCTTATCGCACTATTTGTATCGTTCTGCTTTCATAGCAGCCCTTTCTAATAAACAATATAGAGCTCTTATCTATTATTGTATTCATCTATTTTTTATACAAATATGTTCAGTCATGACATTGTGCAACCATACACTTTGGTACGGCCAATACACCAGGGGCTTAAGCACCCCATAACACGGTGTGAGAAGACCGAACACTCTCATGAGTGTGGCACCCCGAACTTATAGCACTATATGCATCGGCTCCGAATCATGTCTTGGGTCAATAGTTGGGTTTGCCCGGCTCCCATGTTTTGGTACCTTACGTTCCGCAATGTTGGCTAAGGTAGCGCTAGGAGAACTACTGCGATTGTGCCCCAGTTGAGCTGGGTTAACACCTCAGTAGAGAAAGCTAAAACTGACTATCATGATAGTGCGAGAGACCGGTCACTGTTCGCGAGGTTTTTTGAGTCCCTAAAGACTTATGCCGCTTAGAGCGAGGAGCCGGATTTATCTGGCCTAGGCGTGGATAGCGCTCCGAACTCGGTCTTCGGAATACTAGGGGCTTCGCTGAAATTTAAAATTATAGAATTCTATGCCTAAGTGAGAGTGATAAAGCATTATAAGTCTGATGGCCTTGTTCGTTGTGCTGAGCGCCTCCCTAGATGGACCCAAGAATGGGAACAAGAGCGCTTAGGTTTATCCCAAACACCCCAGCACTCGTGGCATGGGGGTAGAAGCCGACGACTTGCATCTCTCAGATTTGATAAACGGCCGCACATAAGGTAATATTTTAAATTAACAAGCGTTGCTTAGTGCATATGAACAAAGTTTTCAGCGTACAGGATAACAGATGCGAGTCTACTCAAAAATTACATCTTTGGAGCATTCACCCGCTATAAGGCGGGCACCCTTCAGGACGCCCTCATAATACATCTCGGGCTTGCGATACTCCTTGCCCGGCGGTGGCGCATCCGTCACAAGCTTCTCGGCGTCCATCTTGCCCCAGTGCACTTTAGCACGGGCAAGGGCCTGACGGGCACCTTCAATACATACGGAGCGCTTGATGACTTCAATCCATGGACAGGCGTCCACCAGCCGCCGCACCAGACCGAAGTAGCTCCCAGGCATGGCTTCTCTAGGCCATAGCCGAACTATGAGGCCCTTCATGGCCTGTTCGGCCACCTTGTGGAGCTCAACCAGCTGCTTCAGCTGGTCGCTCAGGGGCACCGGATGTCCGGCCTCAGCATACTGGGACCAGAACACTTTCTCCGTCGAGCTTCCTTCCTCGGTCCGGTAGAATGCGGCGGTATCGGATACACTGCGGGGCAGATCTGTGAATGCTCCTAGAGAGCTCCGGATTCGGGTAAGTAACAGGTAATTTACTTTCACATGCTTGCTTTGCATAAAGAATGCCTCACCCGCCGCAATCTTTTTCATCGCCTCAATCTCCTGGAGGGCTTTGGGGGCTTCGGCCTTGGCAGATTTGGCGCTTTCAAGTGCCGAGGCAAGCTCGGACTCTCGAGTCTTTGAGTCAAGCTCTAACCTCTCATGTTTTTTCACAAGAGCATCGAGCTCTTGCCGCACCTCCGCCGCCTGCGCCTCTTGCTTTTCTCGCTTTCAGCGATCCATGGCTGCATTGTCTTCATCCTTGGCAAGCACTTCCTTCAGGGTTGCCACCTGAGTTGTGGCCCCTGCAACATTCACGTTGGTCCTGTCATTATTTGCAACCAGGTATTTCTATATATATTTACATACGGTATTACATACCCTCCTTGTCCTCGAGCTGCTTCTTGGCACGGCCGAGCTCGTTCTCGGACCGCTCGAGGTTCTGCTTCAATGCGTCGACCTCCGCAGTCAGTGCGGCAAAGGTCAGAAGTGCAGCATGCATTCCCATATCGACATATTTATGTTAGACTCCTGCGTATATCTTTTTAGATCCTCAGTCCGGCTTTTCTTTCGAACACCGAACTGAGCATCAGGGGCTACTGTCTATGCGGTAACATTTTTATATGTTTTGAATACATACCTCAAAGCCTGTTAGCAGGCTGGTACAGGCTTCTGCCAGCCCGCTCTTGGTGGACTGAACCTTTTGAATCACCGCACTCATAACAGTGCGGTCTTCCTCGTCGATGGAGGCGCCGTTAAGCACCTCCAGCAAATTGTCCAGTGCCTCCGGTTGGACGGAGGTCGCGGGTGTCATAGGCTTGCCCTTCTTATGAAGGCGCCGCCTGCCGGACTCCAGAACCACTGAAGGTTCTGGAGCTGTGTCCGGCCCACGGCTGTACTAAGACACCTCTGGGGCTTTACCCGCTTTGGGCCTGGAATCCGGGAGGTCGCCTTGCGGCGCCTCCAGGACCACCTCCTCCTGGTTTAGTCCCTTTTGGGACTCCACCTCGGCATCGTCCGCAGGGAGCGGGGAGGAGGCCGTCAGAAGTGAAGCATTATTCACATCCGACGAATCCAGGGAGCCGCTCGACGAATCGCCGAGCTGAGCCTTGGGCGGACTGCATGATTGAATTCGGCGTCAGAAGGTACCATACAATAGAGGAGCACCATAAGTTATTCTGGTATCCGGATACTTACGATTTTGCCAGGGGCTTAACCCTGGATGGCCATTCCTCCCCGCCGTCTTCGGCATCGGAGGCGTAGTCCGGCAGAAGGGTCCTCCCCTTCTTGGACCCTCCGGCCTCCCCAGTTTGGGCGGCCTTCCTTTTCTTTCCTCCCCCCGTTGGAGGGGGAGAGGATTCTTCTTCTTCCTCCTCCTCGTTCTCAGAGGCGGAGGGTGCTTTGGGGTTGTCAGGCGATGAATCCGGCACCACCGGGCGCCGGGAACTCTTTCGAGTCCCCGTGGCCTTCTTCTTGGCCTTCTTCTCCGGCACCACGTGGGGTGCCGGAACCAGCAGCTTTGTCAAACAAGCATCTGTTGGGTCTTCGGGCAAAGGAGCCGGACAGTTGATCTGTCCAGCCTTCTTCTGCCAGTCCTGTTAAAGGAATGGGAGTTTAGAACCCGCATAGAGTCAAACTATGGAAAACAAATACCCCGTAATGGGAAAATTAATCTTACCGCACTGGCTTGGCGCTTCGCGCAGAATCCGCGATCCTCGGTGATGGGAGGGTGGACCTCGGAGCTCTTGAAAAGCACCTTCCATGCATCTTTGTGCGTTGTATCGAAGAATCTGGACAAAGTTTGGTGCTGAGCCGGGTCGAATTCCCACAAATTAAAGGCCCGTCATTGACACGGGAGGATCCGGCGGAAAAGCATGACCTGGACTATGGTGACGAGTTTGACCTTCCTGTCTATCAGATATTTGACGCAGGTTTGAAGTCCGATCACCTCTGCCGAACTACCCCACGACAGGCCCGTCTCTTTCCAAGATGTGAGCTATGTGGGGATGCCAGATCGGAATTCGGGGGCCACTGCCCATTCAGGGTCACGCGACTCGGTGATATAGAACCACCCCGATTGCCACCCTTTGATGGTCTCTACGAAGGCGCCCTCGAGCCATGTAACGTTGGCTATCTTGCCCACCATGGCACCTCCGCACTCCGCTTGGCGGCCGCCCACAACCTTCAGCTTGACATTAAAGGTCTTCAGCCATAAGCCGAAGTGGGGCTAGATGCGGAGAAAGACCTCACACACGATAATGAATGCCGAGATGTTGAGGATGAAGTTCGGGGCCAGATCGTGGAAGTCCAGGCCCTAGTAGAACATGAGCCCCCAGACGAACGGGTGAAGGGGAAAGCCCAGTCCACGGAGGAAATGGGGGAGAAACACAACCCTCTCATGGGGCCTAGGGGTGGGGATGAGTTGCCCCTCATGTGGAAGCCGGTGCGCGATGTCGTCAGACAAGTATCCGGCCTTCCTCGGCTTTTTGATTTGCCCCTCCGTGACGGAGGAGGCCATCCATCTACCTCCCGCTCTGGACATGATTGGAGAAGGTTGAGGTGGGAAGTGCGGACTTGGGCACTGGAGCTCGAGTGCGCAGGGATGGATGCGCAAAGGAGGAAGAAGGCGTAAATGGAAAGGGTGGATCCTTATCCCCTTATATGGGCGACCGAAACTATAAGCCCCCACCAGCCTAATAAAACTCGCTTATCTCCCAAGCGCCACGGTTAATGGCGCAGTTGGGTTACCCATGCCCGTATTGATGAGAATCCCAGAATAAGGGGACACGATCTCTGCTTTGACAAGACGTGCCAAGGAAACTGCCTCGCTAAACGCGCTGAGGTGGAACAGTAAAATGATTAGAATAAAGGCTTGGTCGTGGCGTGATGTCACGCTGTGGAATACGTCAGCAGATTAGATTTGTTCAGATATTATTCTCTCTACGGTGGTATGTGGAACTTGTTTTGCAGAGCCGGACACTATCCTTGTGTTCAACATCTTCTATGAAGTATTCGGAGGAGGAACCCGCCTTGCAATGTCGAAGACAATTTGCGCACCGTACTCGTCGTCATTGAAGCCTGGTTCAGGGGCTACTGAGGGAGTCCTGGATTAGGGGGTGTCCGGATGGCCGGACTATGACCTTTGGCTGGACTCCCGGACTATGAAGATACAAGATTGAAGACTTCGTCCCGTGTCCGGATAGGACTTTCGTTGGCGTGGAAGGCAAGCTTGGCGATATGATATGAAGATCTCCTCCCATTCTAACCGACTCTATATAACCCTAGCCCTCTCCGGTGTCTATATAAACCGGAGAGTTTTAGTCCGTAGGACGAACAACAATCATACCATAGGCTAGCTTCTAGGGTTTAGCCTCTCTGATCTCGTGGTAGATCAACTCTTGTACTACCCATATCATCAATATTAATCAAGCAGGAGTAGGGTTTTACCTCCATTGAGAGGGCCCGAACCTGGGTAAAAACATCGTGTCCCTTGTCTCTTGTTACCATCCGCCTAGACGCACAGTTCGGGACCCCCTACCCGACATCTGCCGGTTTTGACACCGACACCTACCATAATCTCTTTGTTTGTTCTCCGCTATTACTGACTTTGGGGTGACTCTTTGTTGCATGTTGAGGGATAGTTATATGATCCAGTTATGTTATTATTGTTGTGAGAACTTGCACTAGTGAAAGTATGAACCTTAGGCCTTGTTTCCTACCATTGCAATACCGTTTACGCTCACTTTTATCTCTTGCTACCTTGCTGTTTTTATAATTTCAGATTACAAATACTTATATCTACCACCCATATTGCACTTGTGTCACCATCTCTTCGCTGAACTAGTGCACCTATACAATTTACCATTGTATTGGGTGTGTTGGAGACACAAGAGACTCTTTGTTATTTGGTTGCAGGGTTGTTTGAGAGAGACCATCTTCATCCTACGCCTCCCACGGAGTGATAAACCTTAGGTCATCCACTTGAGGGAAATTTGCTACTATCCTACAAATCTCTGCACTTGGAGGCCCAACAACGTCTACAAGAAGAAGGTTGCATAGTAGACATCAATACTGTGGATGCGATCAAGCACCTCGTTAAGGTAAGACAACTCTTCAGGATTCATTGCTAGGTTATAAGTGGGGCTGACTCGAAGTATGCCTGGGGTATAACTTGGCGTGTCTTAGACGCGAGGGGGGTCTAGGATCAATCCTAGATTCTGTGCCGAGGTCAGTTAGGATCCTAACGTAATTCCGAGGTGGGAGCCAGATCTACATCCAGACTGGAGATCGGAAGGAGACTGGCCTGAGCGGTTTTGTCAGGGGTCTCTGGTGATGCTGCGATGGAGGTTGGTTCTGGAGTCGAGCCTCCAAAGCCGGACAAGCTCTCAATTCAGCAGGGGGGCCCACCCCGACAGGACGAGTTTGCCATGGGAATCTGTGGTGTATTCGAGGCCGTCGAAAGTCATAATCTTACCTGGGGCGTAGTTCCCGAGAGAGGCCAGAAGACCTGTCAAGTCGGCACAAAAGAGCATGCTGCCGAAAACAAAAAGTTGGTCGGGGCGTAAATGCTCTCATGGAGGTTGGCGCAGTTGATCTAAAGGTGAGCCACCGATCCTTCTGATGATCGCATAGTGGAACTCTCATTGAAAGCACTAGTGTCGGTGTAAAAATCGGCAGACCTCGGGGTAGGGGGTCCCGAGCTGTGGATCTCAGATCAAGGTAACAGGAACAAAGGAGAGATGTTTACCCAGGTTCAGGCCCTCTTAATGGAGGTAAAATCCTACATCATGGTCTTGTTTATATTGATGAAGATGTATCAAGTACAGAGTTGATCTACCTCCAGATCGCAATGTGTACTAACTCTAGGGCTAGGTGAATGATTTTGTGTTGATCCCCCGCCTATGGGCTAAACCCTCTGGATTATATACACGCCACAAAGGGTATCTAGGGCTACAAGGTCGGCATCTAGGAGCAAGGTGGCAGGAGAGATCTTGGAGTATATGTCAAGTCTTCGATGGAGGTAGTCTTGATCACGCCTCCTGCATAGGGCCTCCAGAGTCCATCTTGACCATGAATGAGGGCCCATAGGCCCAACCCAAGGAGCATGAGCTGACAGAGTTAGTACCCCCTTATCTAGGACACCGTCAGTGGGTAAACAAATTACTGTTGGGCAATTGATAGAAAAGTGCATAGTTATGACAATATTCAAGGCAATGATCATGTATATAGGCATCACCTCCGAGACAAGTAGACCGACTCATGTCTGCATCTACTACTATTACTCCACCCATCGATCACTATCCAACATGCATCTAGAGTATTGAGTTAATAAAAATGAAGTAACCCCTTAAGCAAGATGACATGATGTAGACAAAGTAAATCCAACCAATATGAATGAACCCCGCCGTTTTCCCCATAATGGCAACGATACAAATACGTGCCTTGTCCCCTTATGTCGCTTGGATATAGAGCACCGCCAGATTGAACCCATTACAAAGCATCTCTCCCATTGGAAGATAAATCAATCTAGTTGGCCAAACCAAACAAATAGATCGGAGAGAAATACAAAGCTGTAATAATCATGCATATAAGAATTTAGAAAAGAGTCAAATGTTTATCATGAATAAACTGATCATAGACCCACAATTGATCAGATCCTAACAAACACACCACAAAAGAAGATTACATTGGATAGAACCCCAAGAACATCAAGGAGAACATTGTATTGAAGATCAAAGAGAGAAGAAGACACCTAGCTACTAGCTATGGACCCGTAGGTCTGTGATAAACTACTCACACATCATCGAAAGGGCAGCAAGGTTGATGTAGAAGCCCTCCATGATCGATCCCCCCTCCGACAAAGTGCCGGAAAAAGGCTCTAGATGGGATCACAGAATAACAGAAACTTGCGGCAATGGAAAAAGTATTTGGGTGGCTCCCTGTTGGTTTCCCAATTTTATAGAATTATAGAGGTGGAATTAGGTCAGACGGAGCCTCGAGCAACCTACAAGGTACTAGGCCCCCCGTCATTGGGCGCGCCCTAGTGCCTTGGTGCCTACTCATTTGCCTTCTGGTCTCCTCCCGAAGCTTCTAGCGTCTCTCCTGTCGAGAAAAAATCGTGAAAAAGTTTCATAGCATTTGGACTTCGTTTGGTACTGATTTCCTGGAAACCAAAAATAGGAAGAAAAAACAGCAACTGGCACTTGGCACTGTGTTAATAGGTTAGTACCAGAAAATGATATACAATTGCATGCATATAAAACATCCAAGGTTGATACTATAATAGCATGGAACAATAAAAAATTATAGATATGTTGGAGACGTATCAGCATCCCCAAGCTTAATTCCTACTCGTACTCGATAAGGTAAATGATAAAAATAGAATTTTTGACATGGAATTCTACCTAACATTTCTATCATGTAATATCTTTTTGGTATGAATATTAGAATTTGAATTATTCAAAGCAATAATCTATAATTTGATATAAAGACATCAATACTCAGGCATACTAACAAACAATCATGCCTTTCAAAATAAAAATGGTAAAGAAATTTATCCCTACAAAATAATATAGTATTGTCATGCTCCATCTTCTTAACACAAAGTATTTATCATGCACAACCCGATGACAAGCCGAGCAATTGGTTCATACTTTTTAACGTGCTTCATCCTTTTCAACCTCACGCAATACATGAGTGCAAGCCATGGATATAGCACTATGGGTGGAATAGAATGTGGTGGTAGAGATTGATATGGAGAAGTCAAAAAAGGAAGATAGTCTCACATTAAAGAGGCTAATTAATAGGCTATGGAGATGCCCATAAATTGATGTCAATACGAGGAGTTGGGATTGCCATGCAACAGATGCACCAAGAGCTATAAGTGTATGAAATCTCAAATTAAAAACTAAGTGGGTGTGCATCCAACTTGCTTGCTCATGAAGACCCCGGGCATTTGAGGAAGCCCATCATCGGAATATACAACTCAAGTTCTATAATGAAAAATTCCCACTAGTATATGAAAATGAAAGCATAGGAGACTTTCTATATGAAAACCATAGTGCTACTTTTTATTTTTCTCTCTTTTTTTGTTGGTCTCTTTTTGGCCTCTCTTTTTTCTTGGGCTCTTTTTGGCCGCTCTTTTTTTATTTCCTCGTTGCGACAATGCTCTAATAATGAATGATGATGATCATCACATTTCTATTTACTTACAACTCAAAATTACAAGTCGATACTAGAACAAAATATGACTCTATATGAATGCCTCTGGCAGTGTATCAGGATGTACAATGATCTAGCGTAACATGTATAAAAAATGATGAATGGTGTCTGGCCATAAATACTATGTCAGCTATATGATCATGCAAAGCAATATGACATGATATATGCCATAAAAACGGAACGGAGGAAGTTGCATGGCAATATATCTTGGAATGGCTATGGAAATGCCATAATAGGTAGGTATGGTATTGTTTTGAGGAATAGATAAGGAGGCTTATGTGTGATAGAGTGTGTCCAATCACGAGATTTGGATGCACTGGCGAAGTTTGCACCAACTCTTGAGGTGAGAAAGGGCAATGCACGGTATTGAAAAGGCTAGCAAATTGCGGAAAGGTGAGAGTGCGTATAATCCATGGACTCACATTAGTCATAAAGAACTCAATACTTATTGTGAAAGTTTATTACACCTCGAAGCAAAGTACTACTATCCATGCCCCTAGGGAGATAGATTGGTAGGAAAAGACCATCGCTCGTCCTTGATCGCCACTCATAAAGAAGACAATCAATAGTAAATCATGCTCCAACTTCTTAACATAACTAGAGACTATATGTGCATGCTTCGGGAATCACAAACCTTAACACCAATATTCTTACTAAATCACAATAATTCACTAGTACCTCCCACATATTACCATCTTAATATCACAAAACTATTGCAAGGAATCAAACTTATCATATTAAGTGATGTACATGCAAGTTTGTATTATATCCTTCTTGAATACCTATCATATTAGGACCAATTTCATAACCCGTGCATATTTCCATTACTTTTATAAGACTCACAAAATGATATAAGTGAAGCATGAGACTGCAACTATTTCTTTAAAATATAACTCTGTCGTGCTCTAAAAAATATAAGTGAAGCACTAGAGAAATTGCCTACCTCAAAAGATATAAGTGAAGCATAAAGAGTATTCTAACAAGTCACGAATAAATGTGTGCCCCTCTTAAAAGGTGTGTCCAGCAAAGATGATTGTGGGAACTAAAAAGCAAACAAAGCAAACACTCGTATAATACATGACGCTCCAAGCAAAACTCATATCATGTAATGAATAAAAAATATAGATCCAAGTAATTTATTGATGGTTGGTAGGCAAAAGAGGGGATGCATTCCGGGGCATCCCCAAGGTTAGACACTTGGGTATCCTTGAATATTACCTTGGGGTGCCTTGGGAATACCCAAGCTTAGGTTCTTTCCACTCTATTCTTTCGTCCATCGTGATCTCACTCAAAACATGAAAACTTCTACACACAAAACTCAATAGAAACCTTTGTGAGATCTGTTAGTATAACAACCAAATCACAAACTTTAGGTATTGTTATGAACCCATTGATATTTTATTATTGCATAATACCTACTGTATTCCAACTTCTTCATGACTTATACCCCTTGATATAATCCATATATAAATTCATCAAAACAAGCAAACTATGCAAAGAAAACAGAATCTGTCTAAAACAGAACAATCTGCAGTAATCTAAATAATGACTATACTTCACTCCAAAAATTCTGAACAGTTAGGACAACATCATAAATTTGTATGTACACATGTGTAAAAAAATCAGATCAAAAAACATTCTAGTGAATTTAAACAATTCTTCTACTCGGCGCGAAAGTTTCTGTTTTTCACAGAATCAAGTCAACTATCAACCAAATCATCCCATAGGCTTTACTTGGCACAAACACTAATTAATCCATAAAAACACAACCATAATAGTAGCATAATTGTGTGAACATTAAAACAAAAAAGAAACAAGAAAAATAAAGTTAACTATTGGGTTGCCTCCCAACAAGCGTTAATGTTTTACACCCCTAGCTAGGCGTAGTGCATAGGTTCAAGTATTGTCATCTTTCAAATTAATCCGATAGGTGGCCCTAATAATGGATTCATATGGTGGCTTAATTATCTTTCTAAGAAAGTGTTCCATACACTTCTTAAGTGGAAAATCAAATATTATATTATCTTCTTTCATATCAATAATAGCACCTATGGTACGTAAGAACGGTCTACCAAGTATTATGGGACAAGACGGATTGCAATCAATATCAATCAGAATAAGCACATCATTTATTCTACCCATAAGTTTCTTAATAGTTCAATCCGCTAAGATCCAAAATTACATAAAGCATTAAACTCATAATTTTTAATTTTTACTTTAATAGTAGGTTCCCACTCATCATGCAATTTTCTAGGTATTGAATTCTTCATGAGCATTTATCATAGCTTCTACAATATGTTTGGTGAAAGCTTTGTTTTTTTCATAGGTATTGGGTGAATTTATCATGGATTTCAACAAGGAAATACATTCAGCTAAAGATAAATTATCAAATTAAAGTCCATCTAACCCAAAGTAGTGGGCACATCACTAGCTAAAGTTTTGACCTCTCCAAACCCACTTTTATCAATGTTTTCATTAAGATCATCACCCTCCGAAATTGGGACGACTTCTAGCTATAATTGAATCATCTCATGTCCCATTATCATAAGGTTTTATATTACAAACAAATATTCAATAGGTGATACACCAATCATTTTAATATCTTCATCATGATTACAATAGAAACCTGGTGTAATCGCTTTTTCTAGAAATTCTCACTTAGCCCTCAACCTAGCGGTTCTTTATTTACTTTCATTAATGGAAATATAGATAGCTTCAATAGAATCACTAATATCATGCTTGGGTGGCAAAATTTTCACTGTGAGAGTATCCACATCATGAGCAATTCTATCCATGTTCCTAGCCATATCATCAACTTTACTTATATTTTATTTTGTCGTAGCATTGAGAATTTATTAATTCTTAAATATTATTCTCAAGAATAGAGGGTATCCTATTATTATAACTATAGTAATTACCATAGAGATTTCCATAATAAGAGAATTTACAGGAAACGGCCTAGAATTGAAATTACCCATGTAAGTGTTGTTGTTGAAATAACTCCTAGAGACAAAATTCACATCAATGGCATCATTATTTTGCTCAGTCAAACTAGACAATGACACATCATTATGATCAACATGAGCACTTTTACTAGCAACCAATTTCATAAGAGCATCCACCTTATGATATGACATTCAGAATAATTTCTTCAACAGAATTTGTTGTCTTACTAGTTGGAGCCCTTTCGATATGCCATTGAGAATAATTTGAAATAATATTATCAATCAATTTTGTAGCTTCTCCTAATGTGATTTTCGTAAAGGTACCACCCGTGGCGGAATCTAGAAGATTCCTAGAGACAAAGTTTAATCCCACATAAAAATTTTGTATTATCATCCATAAGCTTAAACCATGAGTAGGACAATTTCTTATCATTAATTTCATTCTCTCCCAAGATTATGCAACATTTTCATGCTCAGTTTTCTTAAAATTCATGACTTGATTTCTAAGATGAATAATTTTTGCGGGAGGAAAATACTTAGCAATAAAAACATCTTTACACCTATCCCAAGAATCGATACTATTTCGAGGCAAAGATGAAAACCAAGTTTTAGCACCATCTCGTAGTGAGAAAGGAAATAATTTCAATTTGATAATATCATTATTCACATCTTTTTTCTTTTGCATATCACACAACTCAACGAAAATATTGAGATTAGATGCAGCTCCTTCATTAGGACTAACAGAAAATTGTTCTTTCATAACAATATTTAGCAAAGCAGCAATAATATCAAACGACTCTGCGCTAGTGGCAGGAGGAGCAATTGGAGTACTAATAAAACCATTATTATTAGTATGGAAAAATCACACAACTTGGTGTTTTCTTGAGACACCACGACAAAGCAAGCAAGCAAACAAAAATATTTTTGTGTTTTTTTGTAAAACTGTTTTAGAAGTGGGGGAAATGAAAATGAGAGGCAAATGGCAAATAAAGAAAATACAAGTAGATGATAGTTTGTGTGCACGTACTTGATAGGTTTTGGTGATGTTTCCCCAACAACGACGTCAGAAATTCTTCCTGCTACTTGTGAGCTGTGTTGGGATTTCCTCGAAGAGGAGAGGATGATGCAGTACAGTAAAGGTAAGTATTTCCCTCAGCTAAGAACCAAGGTTATCAATCCAGTAGGAGAACCTTGTGAAACCTCGTTAGCAGCACCTACGCACACAAAAGCAAATACTTGCACTCAACACAAACAAAGGGGCTTGTCAATCCCCTCAACAGTTAATTGCAAGAATCAAATCTCGTAGTGATAGATAGATAGATTAAAACACAAAATAAAATAAAGGTAAATAAATGGCAGCAAGGTATTTTTAGATTTTATATATGATAAAAGTAGACCTGGAGGCCATAGTTTTCACTAGAAGCTTCTCTCTTGAACAAAAAACATACGATGGATAAACAAATTATAGTTGGGCAATTGAAAGAAAATTGCATAGTTATGACGATATTCAAGGCAATGATCATGTATATAGGTATCACATCTGAGACAAGTAGACCGACTCCTGCCTGCATCTACTACTATTACTCCACCCATCGACCACTGTCCAGCATGCATCTAGAGTATTCTCCAACTGCCCCAAGTAGGGTGCAGCCTTGCAATTCTTCATCCCCAGTTGAGGAGGTTGGAGAATAGGACTTTGCCGCAACAGAACAAACAGAAAAAAGAGATTGAATTAGTTGCACCAAAAGCCAGCCAATTGTTACTTGTGGTTGACACACAACTTGTCAAGATTCTAAAAGAGTCAATAGAGTTGACCATATCTCCAACCTCATATGTGTTTCACCGACACCAGATCAAACATCGTTGAGGTAGGATAAGGCTGGAGAGACCTTATTCAAAGGCATCATCATCGCCACCAGCTCTCAAATAGCGGTGGGGAAACAAAACCTAATGGAAAAGAAGGACCTATTGGAACTAAGAAAAACAAAAGGGATGGGGTTCCCTCTCCTTTACCTGTTGATGAGGTCGTCGTATGGGAGAGGGGAGGGGACAGAGGCAGTAGTGTGGATGAGACCTTGGTGGTGGCTGGGTGCATTTTATCATTTCTCCAAAACCTTACTTCTTCAGAGCTTAGGGTCAATGCCTCCTCGTAGAAGATGAAGAAAGAGTATCTTCTTTCAGGGATGCCAAACCAAAAACTCTTTCTTAATCAAATGATACAAAAAAATTGAATTTTATGTAGTTTTGTTAATGAAAAATAAAATAGCCAAAAAAGTGGATAGTACATAAAAGCAATTGACTCAAATGAGATTATGTAAATTTGACCATGATGAGTGGGGCGTTTTGGAGCTTTGCCTCCATGGTGGCCAAAATATTTGAAAAAAATAAATAAATTTTGAATTTCTCAGTTTCAAAAAAACTGAAAAAATTTACAAGTAAATAAGGACGTGATGTGTATGTGTGTAAAATTTCTGCATGAAATAACTTGAAATGCATCATGCGCAAAAAAAAGACTTTGAGGATGATTAGTGCATTTACTAGAAAGCCTCCGTTTTTTTTGTAGCACTCATTTTTAACTTATCTCGTTCTGAAAATCAACACACTTGTGCATAATGTCTTAAGTATATGTGTGTGTGCGTGTGGTTTTTCCATTTTTTGAATCATGCAAATTTAAATTTTGATTATTTCAAATTCGGCATCCATGGATGCCAAGCTCCATTAAACATTTTCGGACCATGATGCCATATAAAAATAAAACCATGATTTTCCTAGATAGGCACAATTACGGTCTCATCACAAGAAAAACATGACGCGGGACCTATTTTGCAAAAAGGCCTATGGCCATATATTAGCTATCATATGTCCTTACAAATACAATCTTACAAAAAATAGAAATACATTCAAAATCTTGGGAGTGTCGAAGTCTTATTCCTCTTGTATCCACCGGCGGCGTGTTGTGGGCATAGCTCGATGCCATCTCTGGGCCTCCGCTTCAGCGGAGCAAACATTTGAAATCCAGGAGTTTGTAGAAGGATCAGTTGAAAGTCATCGATGTAGACTAGGAAACGCCGGTCAGGAAGTCATCCCCAAACAAATATGGTGTCTGTTTTAGGGGTCCGCAGTGATGCTCTCACTACCCATTCCATTCAAGGATGAACTCCCAAATGCAAAGCAGGGTCTGTAGATTGAGAGATTCTTGGTTGAAGGTTCTTCAGTCCAACAACAACAACCAAAAATGCAAATAATTAAAAATTATTCAGGCCTTTCATTGTTTGCTAGCTAGGACATGAATGCATCTCCGGAAATTTGAATGGTGGATCAACATATGACAGTGAGGAAACTACCTTAATGGCAAATCCGTCTTCCAAAGACCCAGTCAAGCTCGGCGCCAGCCCGAAAGAGTAAACTATTTTTATTTTGACAATGGAAGACTTTACTCCTCACATAATCACGAGCTCGTTTGCAAAAAGAGCATCTCCAGCTAGGCGTCCCCAACCCGCCTCATATATCCGAGCGGGCTGCCCAGTCACTGTACGGTCATGATTTTTTAATCCAGACAGGCCCCTCAAACGACCCTCAAACGTTTGGGCTGACCGCACCCCTTATATCCAACTCAAATATGGAACGGATATGGGACGCCCGGTCACGCCTGCCACTCGGACTCGACAGCCCGACCCCACCCCAAATTGCACCAAATCCACCCCGAAGACAGCCGAATCCATTGGCTATCTCCTCTCTTCTTCCTCCTCCACGGTGGCATCACATGACTTATGGATTTGGCATGCTTTCTTTGAAATGTCGGGTTCTCACAATGATATGAACGTGCTTCAATGATCTCTAGTGTTCAAGAGGCTTTGCAATGGGGAATCACCACCATGCAACTACACCATCAACTGCTGAGACTACGACATGGGATACTATCTTGTCGATGGTATCTATCCTCAGTGGGCCATGATTGTGAAGACCATATCTATGCCGCATGGCAATAAGCAGAGCCACTTTGCAACAATGCAGGAAGCGGCTAGGAAGGATGTCGAGGGCATTTGGTATGCTTCAAACCTGTTAGGGAATTGTGTGGAACGCTGCAATTATGTGTGAATCAGAGACTCTGTGGCAGCTAATGGCATGTTGTGTTATTCTGCACAATATGATTGTCGAGGATGAGGATGATGGTGTAGCCCAAACCCATGATTTCAAAGCACCTAGAGAACAAGTTGAAATCCCAAAAGATCAAGATGCGGCTCAGTTGATGAACTTTCTACAGATGCATCAGAATCTTCGAGATCATCAGGTGCTCATGCAACTACTCAATGATCTTGTGGAGCACATGTGGACCCACAATGGCAACAAAGGATACAATGCTTGAGTTTGGCACTTAAAATAAATTTTATCTAAACACTATATATGCTTCGTACCAACATTTGTTATTTACGTGCGATATTGTCTTGTATGATCTACGTGCATGTATTTGCATGGATTTAAGAGTCTGGATTTGAGATATGTGGATGATGGGACGAAAATATGAGAGGCCGTCCGGATGAGCCCGCAGAGTTCCCGGGCACGTCCATGGATGTATAGGGGGCGGATTTTCCATGCCGACTGTAGAATCTCTAAGGTGAGAAACAAAGTCCGGGATAGCATCTTCCCAAATCTCAGAGGATCTACTAGACCAAGATGATTTAGCTATACAATTGGCTACACTATTAGCTTCCCGAGAGCATTTTATTACTTCATACTTTGCAAATTCCAAGCCCATCTCCTTACACTCCAACAAAATTGCCAAATCCTGCACAAGGAAAGCTTCAAGGTTAAGAGCTTCAACTGCGTTAGAGCTGTCAGACTCAATGTGTAAGCCGTTGCATCCAATCTTGACTGTTAAGGAAGTACTAGCTAGGAGTATCCAAATGAGTTGAAATTTTGCACACTCCTTCATGTGCTCATATCATCCCACTCCCCCAATTTTCAGCTCCATCTAATCATCAATATGAGCACATCTTCAAATCTTTGATTCTATTATTATTTTCAGGTTGTGAAACAAGTGTAATTTATATTGCTTCATTAATTCTGAGAAATTACCAGATCATGATCCTACCCTTATAACATCTCTCCACCAAATTTGGGACCATTACATCAAGCCATTTTATCACCAATATTATTTCAAGTTTCTGGACAGAGAGGATGTTTGTGAAGCAAGTACCACTTTGGTAACTCCAAATCATATGAAATTTATATAACATGTGTGTATGTACCCATCACCTTGATACACCAAATTTCAGCTCCAGTGGCTTCTCCATGTGAGAGCATCATCCTGTTCCCTTTCTTGGACAAAATTTGCAGTTGCAAAGCAACTATGTTAAGTTGTGTCCATTTTGGATCTAATTACATAGGATGACAGTCCTTCCTTAGCTAAACACCCCAGACATATTATTTGGCTCCAATCACATCACTGTTGATCATTGTGTCACAATTAAGTTTGATACACAAAAGTTTCAGTGAAGCCTCCCTTCACCTCAGAGCTCCTTTTGCTGATCTATCAACTCCCTCAGCCTCAGTGATGCAGGGACTAATCACTAGACACTTCAGCGCAGCCTCTTGTGTCCTCTCAATGCCGGGCACAATGGTGATAGCGTCTGTGCACGCGCGCTGGCAGCATTTGCCGTGCTCTGGGCGTCCGGACGCGTCGGGCAACTCAGCCCCCGCGGCATTCGCACATCTGGAGGTGCCGACCTGACTTCCCTGACCTCACCCGTCGGCCTCGACCACCTGCCCGCTCGAGAAACCCCCTCGCCGGAGCCAGCCGAGCGCCACGGGTGCAATGTGCGTTGATTGGCTCTGTCCTTCTTCCGTCCATTTCCTCCGGTTCCCCTTGGCTCTTTCTTCATCTCGTGAGCTCCTCTACATCTCGCCACTCATTGCCACCCTTCCCGTGACGAGCACGGCCATCGCTGGAGCTGCTCATTAGCCATGGCGGGCCAGCGCTCTGGAACCCTCCTCCCCCTCTATTTAAGGCCACCTCGGTCGCGTTTCTCCTCACCTCTCATTCCCTCCCTTCCTCAATCATCGCCTACGCCACTCCTCAAAGCCCAGGATGCTCTTCTTCCTCAAATCTGGCGAAGAGCTCTGCCGCTTGGCCATCTCTTCCTCTCACTCGCTATAGCCCATCCTAGTCCCTCCTAAGTGTCTCTTCGCGCTCCTGGTGCTCTTCTGGTCCTCCTCCACCCCACCATTGCTCGGATGGTGGCCGGAATCCTCAATTCCACCGACTCCCATAACTCACCTTCGCCGAAGACGAAGATGTCGATGCCTTCCGACCACCTCCCGAGGAGCTTCGGGTACGGGCATGACCGTCGTGGTGTGCTCGTTCCGTTCCCACTGTCGCCCAACTCCACCACGACCCCTATGGCAGTGAACCATCGCCGATGAGTCGCCGTCCCTCTGTTCCCCTCCCCCTCCTTCTAAACCGGCCAGGCCGGCCCCACTGGTCAGCGACTCCACGCAGGACCGAAGGGGTATGTAAGTGGAAGCCCCCTAGTTTACGCCTTCGACGTGGCTGCCCCCTCGTTTTTCTATTTTTTCTGTTAAATTCAATTTTAATCTAGTTTGACCACTGCTTTGACCATGAATAACTCCTAAACTACAAGTCCAAATGAACTGATTCTTTTAGTATTATTTTTCTTTTGAGCTCCTCTATTTTCTGGTAGAATTTGGTATTTTTCTCTGCTGTCTAGATTTTCTGGACAGGGAAAATTCATTATGGAGTATTTACAAAATCTTTCAAAAATGTTTTCAGTAGGTTTTTGTGTGCTTGATGAAGACCAGGAGCTTTCCACTTCTTCTTGGAGCAAGGCAAGCCACACCCTCCATTGGCATGATTGCAATGCAATGCCATGGTTTAATTAATTGAACTTATTTAAAATATTACATTAGCTACATGACTTCGCGGATGGCATTTCTATGAGTTGCTTTGATCTTGCTATTGCCATGCTACTATTTGGATTACTAGGATCTATGCTTGCGGTTGATGGATATCATGTTGCCATTGGATTATTAGTGGCTAGTATAATTTTCATCATGATGGTAGCTGATATTATGTTTTGGAGTATGATTCTGGATATGATGCTTGCATGTGGATCTTAGTTGGATAGCTTGTTCTTGCTATTGGACTAGTAGCATTATTGTTCTCAGATTCAGCATGCTCTTAGTAGTTTGTTATCCTCGGAGATTAAGTTATGACTAGGTTATGCTTTGGATTATTTACTGGATATTGCCATGACTTGGATCACAGGTTAATAGACGATATCGGAGTATCAGTTAGCACCGATCTATTTTGGGGGAAAATTCCATCATTTCATTGGTCAGGTGCCATCGAACCGGGTTTTATAGTGCAACCACATTTGCCTTTATGGGAAGGCCCTAATGCGGCCTATTGTCATGTCTCTCGCCAGTGCCTCCAACGAGGGAAGGTTATGGGTGTGTGTTACCCTGGCCCGGTAAGCAGACATAACCTTATGTGTCCGTAGTGGTTGTTAGATGCCTTTTTGTCCCCGTTTGGGACCGTTTATGTTTCTCCACGACGGTGGCCATTGGATGTCACGAGTTGACATCGGGGCCACCCAGGACTGAACCCAAAGGGAGTGTTGGTTGGAGTGGCCGGGAGAGTGTCGTGGCAGTAGATTGGTTTTGTCGGAACACCGTTGGTCCACCCAAATGGGAGCAGGAGGCTATGGGTTCTGTGATGTGGGTACAGTGTGCTAACCTCTACAGAGTGTGTGTGTTTCATCTATCGATAGCCGCGTCCTTGGTCATGGGCACAAGTTCGTACTAGGTCACACCATTCGATCAACACTCACATGACGGAATAACTTTTAGATGACTAATATGTTTATGATGTGATCAATAACAGTTTGGCAGGATGCCGATGATGATGAGATGATCTTGAGGATGATAATTTAGTTTATTGTGTGGGCACGAGGTGATCATGTGGATGTTTTGATCACGAGGTGATCGAGATGGTATATTGCTTGGCCGGATAGCCAAGAGTGAGATGGTTATTGAGATCTAAGATGTTGGTTTATTAGCATTGTAGTAGTTTCATATCATGCTTAGTAGTTGCTTTCGCATCATGGTAGTTGTTAATTTAATTAATCTATTTAATGCTATGTTGTTGTCTTCCGTTGATGCTTTTGGTTGTTGTGAGATTGCAAGTGCATTTGATGTACTGACCTGGCATGTCTTGCCAGATTGCAGGTGATATTGTGATTGCTTTGTTGGTCTAGGAGTTCGCCCGTGCGAGCTAGATCGTGTCCCAGCCAGAGTCCCTTTGGCATGGAGTTCACCACCTACGTCGTTGTTCCGCTGCTAGAAGATTTCCGCTGCTACGAGTTGTTCTGCTGCTAGCATAGAGCAAGCGTAGTATCGCCGGGTAGTGTTGTCGTGCTGATGTGATCCTTTGTAAAATAAGACCCATGTATTTATCCTTTGTAATATGAGCTGATTTTTTCTATGCCAAGAAGTGTCGTATTCCAGAAGACTTCTCCTTGATCTCTGTGCTGGAATACGGGGTGTTCCATTTTCTCTGAGCCGGGGTGCCACAGAGGTTCGTACCAGAGGAGGTCTGGCGGTAGGATGCCCTAGTCAGCACGAATGGTAGAACTCGATAGTATAGAGTCTACTTGTTTGTTTCATTTGGTTGTTGCATTTGTTTGTTGCATAACATGCATATAGCTTTATTATTTGTTGCTAATGGTTTATCTTGTGAGTGTAGCTGGCATCAGTTCGGATCCAGTACAGCTCAGCCCCTGCATCCCGCCATTTTCCCCTTTCTTCGGTGTTTGGTGTAATTTCTATCCTGGCAGAGTGATGCCAAGTGATCCCGACACTGTTTGCACAAAATGGTGCTCAGGTATCACGCTGATCTCTTTCTTTTAGCCCCATCCATTGTTTCGGTGGTAGACACGCTTCTACCCCGGATCATGCCTTGTCGTGTCGTTTGGAAACCCTTAATGGTCTTAGTCATCAGAAAAGGGCAATACCGGCAGACTTAGTTTTCCCCGCTATCATATTCCTTGGACAAGTATGGATTCCTTCTGTCCGCTTGATAATGATGTGGTCGTAACGTTCGTGTTCTGCTACATGGTTACCAAGTTGGTCCAGGTTGTTACCTGGCTAAGCTAGCACTTGGTGTAGCAATGTTTACACCAACTCTTCCACACTTTGGTTCGTCCTCGTGCACCCCACCACAGCATGTTAGCTCGTAGTATCGGATATCCCATGAGATTTGTGTGCTTAAGTAGGCATGCATATTGTGTGATTAGTAGTAATATGTGATATTGCTTGTGTGTGAATTGTATGCCTTTTTATTCCTTGGTTTGGTTGAGTTGTTTTATTTGCTTCTTTTGGGCCTCGGCATTACATTATTTTTCCCCTATAAAGAGTTGCTCGTCAACCGGCGCTGGACTAAAAGAAGCCGCAAAGATATCAAAGATAAGGACACTCAGCTAAACAGTATGGGATTCTTAGTTGAGTGCATTATGTTGGAAATATCTGCTCAGTATACAAATGGTGCCATTAATCAATTATCAACAGCAAGTCCGCATCTGTTATGCCCCCTTCGCAGCAATAATGATCAAACTAGCAGGAAGATAAGGCACGCCCAAGACCCATGGTGTATTTCGGAACAAGGTATGAATTATATACAAAGTCTGATTCGGCTATGAATGCAATTGGAACTATGCTATACACTGGAAGGAAAGTCCGATGAGCTACGATCAAGGAAGACAGTCAAATAATTTTTATCATGCAAGTAACCAGACACAAAAATATTATGGGTGTGTATCATAGTATGAAAAGTTGGATATGAGAAACTCAGTCTTTCTCCACACGTTATCGAAAGAAGCTTATGATGCAAGACTCCAAAAAATTTCAGTACGATACGTGGATCGCTTTCGGTCCAAAGTACCCAGTCTTCCAATGCAAGATACCTCAGTACAGGGACTGAATGTTTCTTAACAAGAAACCAGATGGGAAGCTTCTTCTCAGATACGGAACCCAGGCTTCTCCAGCACGATACCCAGGCCAAGCTTTGGGTGTAAACTATCGCAGCTTCTTCTGCATGCTACCCTGGCAAAAATTTCGAGCAGAAGCTAAGGAGTCCTCCTTGGCAAGCTACTCAGATGGCTTCTCTCGTAAGCCACTCAGTCCGTGCCAGTACCACACTATTGCACCATCCTCGGAGACTATACAATATGGTGAGAATGTATCCCCGGAAATGCAAATCAATCATTCAAGGATACAACTATGACCAAGAAGATTTACCTAAAGAAGGATCAGCGAGTGCCAAGGCCAATAACGCAACATCAATAGTATGGATAACGACTTCCAAGGTCATTATCCCCACACCTGACAAGGAAATCTAATGAAATCTTGTCACCCTATTGTATGGTTGGCCTCAACAACGAGCTTTGTACAGCTACAAGCCCCGAGTATATGTCATATGTGTGTGGAACCAGGTCAGAAAAATGAGCACAAGTAATGGTGCCAAAATATTGCACTAACCACATTAATGGTTGCGCGAAGAATCAAAGACATATGTGGCCAAGCTATTTTACTAAGATACCCTGACAAAGAAAATCATCGGCAGAACAAGAGACCGCAAGCAAAGGTATGATGATTTTTATGCGACCATCAGGGTCCAGATACCCAGGTCCGTTGGAGGCCATGATTCCATAGGGATCCGTAAAGGCATATCCTCAGAGGCCTACTTTGTTCTACAAGGACTTTATATCCCACTGGCCCGCTTAAAATGATGGGTATACCGATCGCATGGATAAGTCAAAAGCCGAACAATCAGCTCAGACCGGGTGTACTCACAGGCGGAACCAAGTACTCAAACAACCTGTCATGAAAAGTATCTTCCCGCCAGCACCCCTGTCAGGCCAATCTCAAGATGCTCAGGCTTGAGGTACGCTACATCAATAAGTCCATACTCTTTTATGTTGGTCACGACAGAAGACAGTCGAATCCTTGTTACATACCTCCTGCTCGAGCCAAGGAAACAAATCAAGGTAAGACAGTACCACCTACGAGCAGTCAGATCCCGTTCAAAAAATGGCCATGATTTTCAGCATTGTTTGCACCCGGAAGACATGCATGTGTCTCAGCATCCCCAAGGCAGAAATACCAAGTTTTCATGAAAAAAGGAAATTTGTGCTCAAGTCCCTTGGATATCACCACAGATACAAAATAATCAATGTCCGGTTGAGAGTTTGGTATATGAGCAAAAACCTGCCAGAATGTGGGGAAGGTGAAGCAAACCACCTCGGAGCAAGGTAAGAAAATTTTGGGAACAATCAACAAAGGAAAAGGATACCCGAGCTGGAAACGGTTTCCTTAAGGTACAATTATACTTGTTCTCTGAGCAATCAAATCTTGAGGACGAGATTTATTTAGGGGGGGGGGGTTGTAACACCCTGGTTTTTGGCCCTTTCTTTTTCTTTTTGATTTATTTTGTTTTGCTCTGATTTTCTTTTTGAATCAGTTCTATGGACTTGGAACCTGGGAGATGTTCATTTCTTATCTCCCAGTTGGCTCATCATGCTCAAACTCCTTCCAAGGTCATGTCATTTTCATTCTAGCCCAACTCCATAAATCTTTTTCTTGGGTATATTCTTTTTTCTATTAAAGGAATAACCATGTCTGACCAAGGTTGTGAAGCAACCTATATCTCTGTCTCTCCAAAAATTCTCAATTAGTTCTCATATTTTTTTTGGGTCATATATTTCTCAAATATGCCCAAATTTTCCCTTGGCCAGTTCAAAAATATTCCTCCAATATTCATTCTTCATTTCTGTCCAAAATGGCACTTTGAGAAGCAAGTGTCATTTATCTTATCTTGTTTGCTCCCAAACTTTTTGGGCATTCTTTCACATCCAAATCATTGCCACATGCCAAAATTCAACTTCATTTGCCTAGTGAATCTTCCTCGGTAATGTTTCAAAGTTTCTGTTAGACAGAAGCCATCGTGAAGGAAGTACTAGCTAGGAGTATCAAAATGAGTTGAAATTTTGCACAATCCTTCATGTGCTCATATCATCCCACTTCCCCAATTTTCAGCTCCATCTAATCATCAATGTGAGCATAGCTTCAAATCTTTGATTCTGTTAATATTTTCAGGTTGGGAAGCAAGTATAATTCACATTGCTTCATTAATTCTGATAAATTACCAGATCATGCTCCTACTCTTATAACATCTCTCCACCAAATTTGGGACCATTTAATCATGCCATTTTATCACCAATATTATTTCAAGTTTCTTGACAGAGAGGATGTTTGTGAAGCAAGTACCACTTTGGTAACTCCAAATGGTATGAAATTTATACAGCATCTTTTTGTGTCCAAATCACTTTGATACACCAAATTTCAGCTCAAGTGGCTTCTCCATGTGAGAGCATCATCATGTTCCCTTTCCTGGACCAATTTTACAGTTGCAAAGCAACTATGTTAAGTTGTGGTCCATTTCTCCTCTAGTTACACAGGATGATAGTCCTTCCTTAGCTAAACACCTGAGACATCTTATTTAGCTCCAATCACATCTCTGTTGATCACTATATCACAATTCAGTTTGATACAGAAAAGTTTCAATGAAGCCTCACTTCACCTCAGAGCTTCTTTTTCTCATCTATCAACTCCCTCGGCCTTAGTGATGCAGGGACTAATCCCTAGACACTTCAGTGCAGCCTATTGTGTCCTCTCAATGCCGGGCGCAATGGTTACCGCATCTGTGCATGCGCGCTGGCAGTGTTTGCCGTGCTCTGGGCGTCCAAACGCGTCGGGTAGCTCAAACCCCGCGGCATTCACACATCTGGAGGTGCCAACCTGACTTACCTAACCTCACCCGTCGCCCTCGACCCCCTGCCCGCTCCAGAAACCCCCTCGCCGGAGCTAGCCGCCGAGCGCCACGGGTGCACTATGTACGTCGCTTGGCTCTGTCCTCCTTTCGTCCATTTCCTCCTGTTCCCATGGCTCCTTCTTCATCTCGTGGGCTCCTCTCCCTCACGCGAGTCGTCGCCACCCTCCACGTGATGAGCATGGCCATCGCTGGAGCAGCCCGTGAGCCATGGCGGGCCAGCGCTCTGGAACCCTCCTCCCCTCTATTTAAGGCCGCCCAGGCCGCCTTTCTCCTCACCTCTCATCTCGTCCCTCCCTCAATCATCGCCTAAGCCACTCCTCAAAGCCCAGGATTCTCTTCTTCCTCAAATCTGGCGATGAGCTTCGTCGCTTGGCCCTCTCTTCCTCCCACTCGCTACAGCCCATCCTAGTCCCTCCTGAGTGTCTCTTTGCACTCCTGGTGCCCTTCTGATCCTCCTCCACCCCTCTATTGCTCGGATGGTGGTCGGAATCCTCGATTCCACCGGCGCCTGTATCTCACCTCCACCAAACACGAAGACGTCGACGCCTTCTGATCACCTCCCGAGGAGCTTCGGGTACGGGCATGACCGCCATGGTGCGCTAGTTTCGTTCCCACCGTCGCCCAGCTCCACCATGACCCCTACGCTGGTGAACCATCGCCGATGAGTCGCCATCCCTCTGTTCCCCTTTCCCTTCTTCTTCTAAACCTGCCAGGCCGGCCCCACTGGTCAGCGACTCCATGCGGGACCAAAGGGGTATGTAAGTGGAATTGTATTTCAACTTTACGCCTTTGATGTGGCTGCCCCCTTTTTTTTGTTAAATTCAATTTTAATCCAGTTTGACCACTGTTGTGACCATGAATAACTCCTAAACTACAAGTCCAAATGAACTGATTCTTTTTGTATTATTTTTCTTTTGAGCTCCTCTATTTTCTGGTAGAATTTGGTATTTTTCTCTACTGTCTAGATTTTCTGGACAGGGAAAATACATTATGGAGTATTTACAAAATCTTTCAAAAATATTTTTCAGTAGGTTTTTGTGTGCTTGATGAAGACCAAGAGCTTTCCAGTTCTTCTGGGAGCAAAGAAAGTCACACCCTCCATTGGCATGATTGCAATGCAATGCCATGGTTTAATTAATTAAATTTATTTAAAATATTGCATTAGCTACATGATTTTGTGGATGGCGTTTCAAGGAGTTGCTTTGATCTTGCTATTGCCATGATACTATTTGGATTACTAGGATCTATGCTTGCGGTTGATGGATATCATGCTGACGTTGGATTATTAGTGGCTAGTATTATTTTCATCATGATGGTAGTTGATATTATGTTTTGGAGTATGATTCTGGATATGATGCTTGCATGTGGATCTTAGCTGGATAGCTTGTTCTTGCTATTGGAGTAGTAGCATTATTGTTCTCGTATTCAGCATGCTCTTAGTAGTTTGTTATCCTTGGAGATTAAGTTATGACTAGGTTATGCTTTGGATTATTTGCTGGATATTGCCATGACTTGGATCATAGGTTGATAGACGATATCGGAGTATCGGTTATCACAGATCTATTTTGGGGACAAAATCTGTCATTTCGTTGGTCAGGTGCCACCGAACCGGGCTTTTCCAATGCAACCACATTTGCCTTTATGGGAAGGCCCTAATGCGGTCTATTGTCATGTCGCTCGCTGGTGCCTCCAACGAGGGAAGGTTATGGGTGTGCGTTATCCTGGCCCGGTAAGCAGACATAACATTATGTGCACGTAGTTGTTGTTAGACACCTTTTTGTTCCCGTTTGGGACCGTTTATGTTTTGCCACGACGGTGGTCGTTGGATGTCACGAGTTGACATCGGGGTCACCCAGGACTGAACTCAAAGGGGGTGTTAGTCGGAGTGGCCGGGAGAGTGTCATGACAGTAGATTGATTTTGTCGGAACGTCGTTGGTCCACCCGAATGGGACCAAGAGGCCATAGGTTTTGCGATGTGGGTACAATGTGCTAACCTCTGCAGAGTGTGTCTGTATCGATAGTCGCGTCCTCGGTCATGGGCACAAGTTTGTACTAGGTCACACCATTCGATCAACACTCACATGACGTAATGACTTTTAGATGACTAATATGTTTATGATGTGACCAGTAATAGTTTGGCAGGATGCCAAGGATGATGAGATGATCTTAAGGATGATCATTCAGTTTGGTGATGTGGGCACGAGGTGATCATGTGGATGTTTTGATCATGAGGTGATCGAGATGGTATATTGCTTGGCCGGATAGCCAAGAGTGAGATGGTTATTGAGATCTGAGATGTTGGTTTATTAGCATTGTAGTAATTTCATATCATGCTTAGTAGTTGCTTTCGCATCATGGTACTTGCTAATTTAATTAATTTGTTTAATGCTATGTTGTTGTCTTGCCTTGATGCTTTTGGTTGTTGTGAGCTTGGAAGTGCATTCAATGTACTGACCTGGCGTGTCATGCCAGATTACAGGTGATGCTGTGATTGCTTTGGTTGTCTAGGAGTCTGCCCGTGCGAGCTAGATGGTGTCCCAGACAGAGTCCCTTTGGCATGGAGTTCACCACCTTCGTCGTTGTTCCGCTGCTAGAAGATTTCCGCTGCTAGCATAGAGCAAGCGTAGTATCGCAGGCGTAGTGTCGCTGTGTTGATGTGATCCTTTGCAACATCAAACCCTTGTATTTATCCTTTGTAATATGAGCTGATTTGTTCTATGCCAAGCAGTGTCGTATTCCATAAGACTTCTTCTCAATCTCTGGGCTGGAATACGGGGAGTTCCGATTTTTCTGAGCCAGGATACCACACAGAGGCAATGGTTTTTCCTCAACCGTTGTCATATGACCCATATGTGACCATGCATGGATCACAAAAGGTCGTGTGTGCAGGTATTGTCCAAGAAGACATGAGTACAGCGCTACATCAAGTCTGGGGGTGTACTCAAGTGATGAAGAGTCGTCCTCCTCGGCTCTTGTACTTGTATAAACAAATACTCCCTCCATCATGTAAGTTTTACTAAAGTTAATATACTTATTTTGCGATGAAGGGGTACGTTCAGTTCACCGAGACACGGCCATGCTGTGATTATGGCCTCGAGTCTAGAAATTCGCAGAAACAGGCCGCTTCAAAAGTTGCCTTTCCGAGCAACTTGCGGACAGAATGAGATTGGTGATGCCATTAAAATTTGTCTTGTACTATAGGACTAAAGCAGCTACATCAAGTGGCCCCTTAATTGGTCATCAATTCATAATGACACCATGCAACTGTATGTACTGCTAATCTAGCGTTGGATTCAGCTCCGAAAAAAGGTTTCCCCCACTTTATATTATAAAGCAAACCACCAAGCATCCCACAACATTAGTTAAGAGAGTGCACAGAACGAAACAAAAAGAAAAAACAAAACAATGAAGGTCCGGCTGGGGGCACAGCCACGACAAGCCCCAAATACAAGAAAGAAGCCCTAGTCCAGATCCGCGGGCGGTGGTGGAGACGGCGGGGGCATCGCGGCGGCCGAAGAGCGAAGAGCGGTGACGATGGAGTCGATGTAGTCACGATCCTGCCGCTTGCTAGGCGGTCTGCAGAGCTGTAGGAAACCACACATTTTAAAGACGGCGTCAGTGACACGGCAAGGGATGACCCGCTCGATCACTAATTTATTGCAACAGTTCCAGAGCGTCCATGCGAGGGTGCCTACTGTGACCCAAAGGGGCGGCCTACGGATAGGTTGGGCATCTAAAACCTCCCTAAATAAGTCAGGGAGGTTGTCATGGCACCAGGAGCCACCCACAGCATCCCGGAAGCAACTCCAGAGGAATCGCGCCGCTGGGCAGCGGAAGATATATGGTTAGAGTCTTCAGGGACGTCACAAAGAGGGCATAGGCCATCACCCGGGCCATGCCGTTTCTGGACCTCCGTGCCCGAGGGCAAACAACCACGGACCCATTGCCACATGAAGATGAATTTTCAGAGGCAATTTGATGGCCCAAAGAACCGTAAGTTCATCGGGCCCCGGGGTCGGCAGAATAGCCCGGTAGAGAGACTTAGTCGAAATGGAGCCACTCACCTCAAGGTGCCAAGTCATAGTGTCAGGCTCGGTCAAGTGGTTGTGAAGAGCGATGCATTCCAAAAGCGCATCCCACTGCGCATGTTCCAGATCCCCGAAGGTGCGGCGAAAAGAAATGACTCTAAGGTCTTGGAGGGCCGCTCCCACCAAAAGCATCGGGTAGGAACATGTCGAGAATAACGCGAAGAACCTCTCCGCAAATGGTCTGTTTCCCGATCACCGGTCCAGCCAGAATAGCGCATTAGATCCCGAGCCCATCGCAATTGTGGTGCCGATCTGGAGGACCGGTAGCAGCTGAATAATTGACTGCCAAAACTGGGATCCCCCAACCCTGGGGGCAAAGGCGAGTGGTTGTCCACGCAAATACTTTGCACGGATGATATCCAACCACACCCGCCGGCACCGGTCTCTATGCGCCAAAGCCATTTGGCGAGAAGGGCCATATTCATGCGCTTCGAGGAGATTACGCCAAGTCCACCTTGGTCCTTGGGTTTACAAATCTCAGACCACTTTACCATGTGGTATTTCTGCTTATTGTCCTAGTGAGCCCCAAAAAACCGGGAGAGGTACTTAGCAATATCCTGGTGCAGGGATTCATGAAGACTATAGAATCTCATCAGGTACATGAGAAGGCTAATGAGGGATGAGTTCATGAGAACCACCCGGGCTGCCTTGGAGAGCCATTGTCCTTGCCAAGGTTCCACCCTGAACTGGAGCTTGTCAACTGTAGGGCGGAGGTCCTTCTCCTGAAGGCAAACATCACTAATCGGCATGCCGAGGTAGGTCGTCGGGAAGGATCCCAAGCGACAGTTAAGACGGTTGGCTATACTGGTTGCCTCCTCCATGGAGTACCCCGTCACCATAACCTCGCTCTTTGCGAAGTTAATCGTAAGCCCCGACATTTCCTGGAAGCATAACAGGAAGAACTTGAGGTGTCGGATGTCCTCATCCGACCCCTCCACCATAAGGATCGTATTGTCTGCATACTGCAGATGAGTAAGGCCCCCATCCCCAGTTAGATGGGGGCAAATGCCTCTAATGTGGCCAGCCCTCCTGGCCAGGTCCAGGATAATGGCGAGGGCATCGACCACCAAGTTAAAGGGGAAGGGCGAGAGGGGATCACCCTGACGAACCCCCTGGCCCGTTGGGAAGTAAGGCCCCACCTCCCCGTTAATATTAATCACCGTGCGCCCATTGATAACTAATTGCATCACACGTGTAACCCAATGAGGGTCCAAACCGCGTTTGAGCATCACCTCCCGAAGGAAGGACCAATGGACCGACTCATACGCCTTGTGAAAATCAATCTTGAAAAAGATCGCATGGAGACGTTTTTGCCTAACTTCATGCAGGATTTCATGGAGGACAAGGATCCCATCCAAAATAAACCGGCCTTTGCTGAAGGCCGATTGGTTGGGGCCGGCCGGAAGATGATGGGAAAGAAAAATTAAGGACCAAGTGGACAGTGGGGGTGTACTGTACTCTACTACTACAACCGTGAGAGTTGCGACTTGCGACCTGCGTGTTTTGAATGGAGCTGGTGGTTATGGATGATTAGATGATGTCGTTAACGCCTTGCAGCTACCAATGGCTTGGGCTACAAAGAGTTGGATCGACCGAGTTGACGTAAACAGTTGGAGTAACACTTGCAAGTTGCATTTAGTTTGGAAACTGGAACACACAGCTGCATGCATACATGAAGGCCAAACTGCGTATGAATGGGACAGCTTAATAAGCTGTTTTCCCATGTATCTTCGGTTCATTCCAGTTCGTCCATGCTTCCGTGATCAAGGGCTTTCTCGCAAGATATGCACCCCCTATGTTGGCAATTCAAACCATATTTTACCGAAATCGTAAATTACTCCATGCATCGCCAATTTCGTCTTTCAACCGCCCTCATACCCTGAACGAAGAAGAGTAAACCAAGTTGTCTCAAGGATGGATCGATAGCGACCTGTTCCTGCTTGGACGAAGAAAAGGTCTAGCTTGATTACCAGCGAAACGGACACACTCCTGTCCACCGGAGCCAGAAGAAGAGAACACACACGGCAGAAACCACCGAAAAGGCGCAGCAGGTTCATTGAACGTACGCCGGCCGGGCGTGGGCGGTTGCGGTTGCGGTCGCATACGATCGTACGCCGCCGTCCAGTGCATTGTGCATGCATGGATGGATAGCTAGCTACTCGCAGCGCGACTAAAACAGCTTTAGAGGTTACGTGCATGCATCATCACGCATGCATGGCATGGATGCATGCGTGAACTGCAATGCCTCTATGACAGCCCACGCCACTTCTTCCCTCCATCAACGACTAATGGATTCATCCATGTATAGTAGCTAGATTAGTAGTCTAGGTGTATCGATCCATGGATTCAGCTCACCAGGACGTCCGCAACTAAAGGTTATATCTATGTTCATGTGGTCCGAGGAGATGAAGAATCTAGAGATCAGTGAACGCAGAACCTGACTGACAGCGAGATTATATTTGGTACTTTTATTTATTTTTCCTTCGTTAGCTGCCACTGTCTGCAGGTTTTCTGGCCGGCGGCCAGGTTGCACGCCTGAGCCGACCTCGAGATACAGTAAACATTTCCCTATATTGGGGGACCCTGGATGGATTAATCAAGTGGCCACGCATCAGGAATCTAACCACGAACCTCTCCCTGAAAAAGGTTCTTGCATGCAAGCATGCATGGTCCAAAATTATGAAGAGAGAAAATGGGATAGAGCTGCAAGTTGTGTGCCCTTCGCGATGCCCTAGCTTGCTTTGTATGGTGGCGTGGATATCATATGATTTCTCTTAGACGATGGAAAGAAACCTGTCTCTGCATTCAAAGATAAAACACTGATATATATATATTCTAGCATATCGTACGTATATGATTGAGCATCATGGTTGGTAGTACTGTCCAAAATTCCACTACAGATTTTTTTTATTTCTTTTGAGGATTCACTAGAGATGTTTTTGACATGAAAGCTTCTTGGCATATTTCTGAGACAGAGGGGCTGGCATTCAAAAACATCAAATACCCGGCATTGTATAGTCTATATGGGACTAGATTCACGCAACTTAATAATAACTACTATCATGTACAACAGCTCCCTCGTCGTACTAAAATATTGCACTAGTGGAGTAGTAAAATGTACTAGATCGATCCATCTGGCCTGGCCTGGGTTCAGATCACCCGGACAGCCCAAATAAAGGACTACGTACAGACCAAGAAGATGAAGCTTCCAGCATTACGCCCGTACACCTTTGTTTAAAGAGATTTTACTGTTAACTTGCCTTTCTATTGGCGACTATGGCAGCAAGCATAGTAGTAGTAACAGTATTATTTTTCCTAGCAAGTTGCGAGAGCTCGAGCTGAGCTCGAGAAACAGCTCATCACATCTCATTGTTTACGACGAAGACCAAGTTACCTGTCCTTTGGTCATGATCGTACTCTCACCACCGCTTCCATTTGGGATGAGCTCCCGATACAGAGCAGGGGTCGGCCCGTAGATTGAGAGGTCTTGGTCCAAAGCTGCTCGGTTCCATAACACACAGGTATGCAAGGTGTCGCCCACGGTAATGACGAAGCCTGATCAATCAGAATCAGGGGCGATCCGTCAAACCAGGCATCAGCATTCAGCAGCGCTGTTAAGTTATTCAGGAGATGAGCGCAGATGCAATGGATCTTCCACGTCAAACGACAACGCATCGACAAACTAAAACCAGCTGATTTCTTGGCCGTTTATCACTAGCGTGGCATGTCCGGCCGTCTAATAGCATTGCCATATGATGGAGGTTTGCGGTCCAAAGATGCGGCATGTGTATAGATTATGTTCTGCGTAGACCTCATGGAATAATAATAATGCTCTTTGGCGAAATGGATCCGAATGAAAGAAAACAGCTCCAAGCAGCGGCTTCGGACGGAATCGTCGAGGACTCATATGGCGTACTGCTTTTTTTTCTTTTTGCTTGTTTGTTTCAGATGTGTGTTTGTTTGTGTAGAACGGCAAGAGATGCAGATGCATGCACCTCGGCGCCATGGCCGGCTAGCTAGCTCTGGGTCTGAATAAATGCAGGAGGGGCCGGGCCGGTCTCGATCCCTGTCACAGAAAAGGGAAACGTACTAGTCCCTGTGCATGCATAGTTTTTGGAGAACCGAAATTGTTACTCCTACTAGTGCAGCTTACCTGGACCTGAACGACACGCGCAAGATTTAATTTGTAGGAGTACTCTCATTATCACTGAACGCGATTCAGTGTTCCGGACGACAGCTACGTAGCGCATGCCACCACGCTGTGATGCGTACACCTCATTTTGAACTGAAAGGCATCCCATATGTTGCATGTTTATTAATTCGTTGGCGTCTTCTGAACCGCACGAATATAATGATGTATATTCTCGCTTCACATCAGTTTTCTGAGGAGTGCTTGATCTTTTTAGCAGATTTGCTATGTCGTCTGGGTTCACATTTATGATGATGATGATACCAGAAGACCTTTTTCTAATAACCACGCATTACTTAGATACTTTTTTTTGCGAATAAGCATTACTTTTTTTTGAGATAGAATAAGGATTACTTAGATATATACATAGTACAATAAGTGGAGACCGCTAGACAAATTAAATGAAGACATATGTCCCGAAAATTATGCAGCAAGGATCCCAAGAAAATAAAATTTACAAAAGGTTCCCAAGAGATCTTTGGACCCACCGAGACCAACAGTTGCCTCCACACGCCATTGTTGCCGTACCGCTCACTGGAAGAGAACCGGCAGCCTCCAACATCACAAGATCTAGGGCAGCATCATCGCCAAATTGGTTTTCAAAACCGATGAATAGACCCGCTGCATGCAGCAAGGCACTTGTCGTTGTGGCATGTCGGTGGCGGAACATCCTTATGCTGGCCTGGACCCGGATCCATCGCTTCCCACCGTTGAAGTCGAGCGAGAACTCTGAAACCGCCGCCGCCGGACCACAAAACCCGATTCTGGACCATCATCTTGTCCTGACCGATGTCACCGTTGTGAAAGACGGAAGCCACGAACGACACAAAGAACAATAGATCTCACCGTCTCAAATAGTCGGCAAGAAGATGAGGCTACCGGCTTCTCGACGTCATCATGAAGATCGTCGTTGCAGAGAGGTACAGGAAGAGGCCGAAGCAATTTTATTCGACGATGCACCGTCCTCATCACTCCGGCGCCACCAAACGAAACATAAACCCTACCTACAGAACCCCATAGAAGAGGAACGGGGCCCCCGCCCCCTCGTCCATCTACCGTCGGAGCAACGAATAGAGGGGGTGGAGGTCGTGGCTTCACTGGCATTCTGCAGGGGAAACCGTCGTCCCCTGATCGCTATTTTTCTCTCGAACAGCTGGGACGAAGCGTTACGAAAACAAGTAGAAGACCTTTTTTATCCGAAAATTGATACCTATAACTGGAATTGGATAGCTTCTTCCTCATTTATTTATTTTCATCTCCCTATGTTTGTATATATTACTTCCACTAGCCTACCAAAATGTCTTATAGTTTGAGAAGGAGATAGTTATTTACAATTATTAATAAATGTTTTACAGTTTGTGGTTACAAAAAACTTAATCGAGATTAGTCTAGGTAAAATTTGCTAGTATCTCCTGCCTCATGGGCCTTTCACCGGCGCCAAATCGAATATCATGAAGGTATGAAGAGGCTGGAGAGACCTTATTCTAAGGCGTCATCGTCACCACCACCTCTCTAATACCGCTAGGGAAACAATACCTAAGGAAAAGAAAGACCTATTAAAACTAAGAAAGACAAAAGGGGTGGGTTTCCTGCTCCTCTGTCTAATGATACGGCCATCGGGCGGGGGAGGTAGGAGGGGAACCGAGACAGCGGCTAGGGTTGAGGCTAGGTGCATTTTATCAATTCACAAAACCGTACTTGTTTATTAGGGCAAGATTCAGAATATAGGGTCATTTACCGTGCAAATTTTGTTTTCAGCTTTTTTTCTTTTTCTCTCTAGGATGTTATATCACTTGACTGAGACTTGGTTAAATCTGAGTCGACTAAGACCTAGCCACATCCAACCAAATATTCCTTCCGACTGCGGTCATCGTGTTTTTATTTTTATTTTTTACGCGTAGCGGTCATCGTGTATTGAAATATCAAAGTAGAATCGACCTCATGTCATGTACTCTACTACTAGGAGTGCATCAATAATTTGGATTCAAACCTTACGCGTTACGTGCATTATTGCACCGAACCTCACTAATTAAACCCCTCCCTCATCAATCATCATGGAATAGCACAAACCATAGTGACTAACCTTCTTGTGCATAGAAAACACTAAACACCCTCTATTGGATCAACTTGTGGGGTCAAAGAAATCGCAACATGCATTGCATGAACATCATGACCGGCCCACGGTGGATGTTCAGTTTCATTAATCATCCAGCTTTGTACTAAAGGGACCCTTGTATATTAATTAAAGGCGAGATCAAAATTAAGCTAAGATGGTGGGAAAACCGCGTGGATGAGTACTGTACTCGTATTAATCAAGATAATATGTCTCCGCTATCAGCAGTCCGCACGTAGGCCGCTAATGACGAGAAAAGTAATCAGGGGGGTCCAGCAGGTTAGCAGAGACTGCAGAGAAGAGACGAAAAGAAAAGCCACTAGCTGAGCTAGATGCATGGACCGATCGGGAGGATTAGATAAGATCCGTAGGAATGACTAGCTAATAGTAGTAGCTTAATCAACTACTATTAGTAGTATATAATCCAAGAGAAGAGAAGAGATCAGTGGGTGGACGGAGCCCGTTGGCTACGTGAACGTGAGTGAGGTGCATGCACCTGGTTCGTAATCAATTCCATTAGTTTGTTCCGTTTTGGTTAATCTAAACGGAAAGGGCGGGCGCCGGGCCCCGCCCAGGGGTCCAAGTTCGCTGCACACGGAACACGCGGGCGCGCTGCGTGTTACACAGGTGGGTGGGGGTGGGTGGGTGCACGAATCTCTCTCTCTCGCTGGCTCGCTCGCTTCGATGCGTTGCGGGTATGGGTGTGGGTGTGCATGCGTGGTTGGTCGCGTTCCGGCTTCCTTTTGGTGGCCGGCGGGCGGGCACGCGTAGACAGATAGACGTGTGAGAAACGGCTGGGCTGGACTGGACTGGACCGGCGACACGTTCCGGGCTGGGCGTGCAGCCGGATGTCTCAAAATCCCGGTACGCTGCACCGCTACGCGATGCATGCATTTGGTCACGAGGGTTGCGCTGGCTGGCCGGATGCATCTATTTGGCCGTCTATTGTTTGCAGTTTGGAGTGCAGTCAGTTGTTGGTGGCTTCCCCCCAAGCTGATGGCTGGCTTGATTATTTGGCCGTCTGTTGTGACCGGTCAGATTCTACCCTAAGGGCCTCTTTGATTCGCAAGATTTTGGAAACAAAGGAATAGGAAAAGTAGGGGGGTGGAGTGACATGTCCATTTGAATCCTAGGGTTAGGAAGGAGTGTTTGATGACACAGGAAAAATGTATGAATCATTAAAAAAAGGTTGAAATATATTTAAATTTCCTATGAAATGTAATACGAATGATTCCGTAGGAAAATTATTACAGGATCGAATCCTATGAATCAAGAAAAAATTCTTAAGGATTTCAATCCTCCACAATCCTATATTCCTTTAAATTAAAGGAGCATTCCTCCTTTTGGTTTGAAGGAATTTCACAATAATTCTATAGGATATGGTTCTTATAGGATTTTTTTAGAGCCTGCTAGTTCATAGGAATTGATTCCTATTCCTACATAGGATTGGCTTGTGCTCCCACATTTCAAAGGAAACTAAACATGAGGCTAAACTCAATGAAAAAAAAATCCTATGATGCGAACCGAATAACATCTCTTTTCCTATTCATACTCATATGATTTGAGATACATGTTATCTCATTTCCTTAAAGTTTTCTATTCTTATAATAGTTCTATCCTATGAACCAAAGAAGACCTAAATGTTGCAATAGGGATAGGCGTATAGTTTATACCAGGCTCTTTGTAACCGGGCATCTCTCAGGGCCTCCTTGATTCATATTAAAAGTCAAAAAAATCTAGTAGAAGTTTTTTTTTCTATGATGGTATTGTTTATCCTTTTATTAAAGGAATGGACAGTAGCAAAATGAAGGATTTTTTTCTTTGGATTGGGTTTCATAGGAAGAACAATGAATTCTACAATCCACTTCAAACCTCTTTTTAGGACCTCCCTGATTCGCAGAATTGTGACGGGAATAGAAAAAAACACATGAATGAAATGTCACACCTCATATGAATCCTAAAACATTCATGTGCTGTTTGGTTGCTTCCCAGCGAAAACAAAGGATTTTTTTCAAAAGATTAGAGTGGATACTAGATTCATATGAAATGTAGTACAAATGATTGATTGGGAAAAATCTCTATAATTTAATCCTACGATCAACATAGGCAAAAATTACTATGGATTCTAATCATCTGAAAATCCTATGGAGTTATTTGAATTACAACTTACATTCCTATGCACAAATAACAAGACAAAGGCCATAAGTAGCATAATATCGACGCCATCTTATATTTGGATATGATTTAACCTTAATTTGACTATGTATTTTAGGACTAATGCGATTTTCCTATCTCTACGAATCAAACACTCAATTCTACAGATTCTTGTGTTTTTACAATCCTTTATGTTGCATGTGCAGTCCTATCATATTCCTGTGTTTTATCTTATTCCTTTAATTTTGAATTTTTGTGAATCTAGGAGGCCCTTAAATAGAGACATGAATGTATATATAATGGGCCTCAAGTGGCATTTTTATGTCATCGAGACACCTTCACCCATGGTTCGTCTATAATCATGTCTTCATGAGAATTTTTTTTCCAGTTTGAATGACGAAAATTGGAGGGAAACCCCTTAATTTTTCTGAAAATGCAGGATGATGTTGGGGTTCAGGAACATGTTAAAACAATCATCTCTTGCCCCTTTTTGTGGAATATCTTCCTTATTAATTTGCGCTTCATCGTGGTTTATTTCACCGGACCTCGCAGTAAAAGATTCCTTAAAGCCTTTGGCATGTCATTGTGGTCTATTCAATCCGACCTTGATCTAAAGATTCCAAAAGAATTACAAAAGGTAATGCCTAATGAGCTAAATATATATAAAAAACCAGTTTTTTGAGTCGAAAACAAATGAATATTTTCCAAACATGGCCACTTGCTCATTATAGAAGGTATACAATTATAAGAGTAAAAAGTATCCGATCTTTTTTAAAGGTGAAGGCAAAAGTTTTGGCTCATCGATCAATTGAGAATCCACGCGCCAGATAAAATCCTTCTATTTTTGTTTGTTTTGTCCATAGTTTTTTTCCTGTCGGGATTGTTTTTCATAATTTGCATGCTTGCTTCCCCATGTAATCTTTCAAATCATGGAAACCGCAAATCCATCTAGACTAGCAGCCTGGTTCATTTTTCAAAAGCATTTGAAATGAAAAGGCCCCCAAATCTCCAAATCAGCAGCCAGAGAGGAAAAAAAAAAGAAATACCCCACCCCTGTGCGGACGCGCCAGAGGTGCATGCATGCAGGCGCATCCCAGCACATCACAGCGGCGGTACAGTGTACACCCCCCCTTGACCCTCCCCTCCCCGATGATGAGATTCATTGAATCCCGGCAAATCTTCATCACAAGTTGGGCGAGCAACTGGACCGGATTCCCCGCCGCTCCATCCACATAAGAACCACCACCGCACCCCAAACCCACCACCGCACCCCACCCCACCCCATTCCTCCCCCGCTCCTCCTCCCCCTTCCCCAATTTTTTCCCTTCGTCAGGGTTCGTTCGCTCGTTCGCAGCGCCGCCCGATTGATTGATTGATTGATTGTGGTCGCAGCAGCTCCTCGATCTCTTCCTCGCCATGCCTCCGTTCCACGATTGCCGCGGTAAGTAAGGGCCCCGAATTGAATTGAGATCGAGCGCTTGTTTGTGCGGTGCTTCGCCGGAGATCTGGAGGATTTTTCTGGTGCGTTGTGCTGATTTTGTGTGTGTTTGTTTGTGTAGATGGCGGTCTGCTTGTCCTGGACCCGGCAGCGGCTATGTTCGGCGGCGTGCGGCAGCGGAAGCGCGCGCGCGTCACGGCCGTGCCCCCCTGCGTCTTCGCCGCCGCGGCGGAGGAGGCGCTCAGGGCGGTGCCGGCGGCCAAGAGGCAGAGGCTGAGGGAGGCGCCGACCCTCGACGCGCTCCCGGACGGGTGCCTCTTCGAGATCCTGCGCCGCGTGCAGGGCGCCCGCGCGCGGGGCGCCTCCTCCTGCGTCTCCCGCCGCTGGCTCGCGCTGCTCGGCGGCATCCGCGCCTCCGAGATCAAGCGGGTCCAGGCCCCGGCCGTGCCGGACCTCAACCAGGTCTTCGTCTGCGAGGACGAGGACGAGGCCGAGGCCGCGCGCCTGGGCCGCTCCGAGAGGACCCTCGAGGGCGAGGGCGCCACGGACGTCGCCCTCACCGCGGCGGCCGTCGCCGACGGCCTCCGCGGCAGCCTGGAGAGCGTCGTTGTCCGGGGGAGCCACCCGACGCGCGGCGTCACCGACAGCGGCCTCTCCGCGGTCGCCCGTGGGTGCCCGTCGCTCCGCTCGCTTGCCCTGTGGGATGTGCCGCAGGTGACGGACGCGGGGCTCGCTGAGATCGCCGCCGGGTGCCCCTCGCTGGAGAAGCTCGACATCACCGGCTGCCCGCTGGTCACCGACAAGGGCCTCGTCGCCGTCGCTCAGGGGTGCCCGGATTTGAAGACGCTGACCATTGAAGCATGCTCTGGTGTTGCCAATGAAGGCCTCAAGGCTATCGGCAGGTGCTGCTCCAAGCTGCAGGCGGTGAACATCAAGAACTGTGCATATGTTGGTGACCAGGGCGTGTCTGGTCTCATCTGTTCCGCGACAGCCTCGCTTGCCAAGGTCTGCCTTCAGGGTTTGAGCATCACTGATGCTTCTCTTGCTGTGATTGGGTACTATGGAAAGGCGATCACAAACCTCACCCTCACTCGCCTGTCCGCGGTTGGCGAGAGGGGTTTTTGGGTGATGGCAAATGCCCTTGGCCTGCAGAAGCTCAGATGTATGAGCATCACCTCCTGCCCAGGAGTCACCGAGCTGGCACTTGTTTCCATTGCCAAGTTCTGCCCGAGCTTGAAGCAGCTTTACCTCAGGAAGTGCAGCCAAATCTCAGATGGTCTTCTCAAGGATTTCGCAGAAGCAGCAAAGGTTTTGGAGAACTTGCAGATTGAGGAATGCAACAGGATTACTCTCATGGGCATCCTTTCTTTCCTCCTCAACTGCAGCCCAAAGTTCAAGACCCTCTCTTTGGTGAAGTGTACTGGTATCAAGGACATCTGCTCTGCACCTGCACAGCTCCCCGTTTGCAAATCACTTCGGTCCCTTACCATCAAGCAGTGCCCAGGATTCACAGACGCGAGCTTGGCCGTGGTTGGCATGATCTGCCCTCATCTTGAGAATCTTGACCTGAGCGGTCTTGGTGCAGTCACCGACGATGGCCTCCTTCCATTGATCAGGAGTTCCGAAAGTGGGCTGGTTCATGTTGATTTGAATGGCTGCGAGAATCTCACAGATGCAGCTATTTCTGCACTGGTGAAGGCACACGGCACATTTCTTGCACATCTGAGCCTCGAGGGCTGCAGTAAGATAACTGATGCAAGTCTGTTTGCCATTTCCGAGAGCTGCTCTGAGCTCGCCGAGCTTGATCTTTCAAACTGCATGGTCAGCGACTATGGTGTTGCGGTGTTGGCATCCGCAGAGCGGCTCAAGCTCCGTGTCCTCTCACTGTCGGGCTGTCTCAAGGTCACACCCAAGAGTGTTCCCTTCCTGGGAAGCATGCCTGCGTCGTTGGAGGGCCTCAATCTCCAGTTCAACTTCATCGGCAACCACAACATTGCATCACTGGAGAAGCAGCTCTGGTGGTGCGACATCCTTGCTTAAGAGGATCTCCAGATGCAAATATACGACCGTAGGTAGTACTTCTTCAGTCAAGCCTCATAGCAGAGTCGGTTCATCGGTTGCGCGTTTGAGTCATGGTGGGCTTCCTTTGTCCTAGGGTCGGTTGTTTTCCGGGGGACGCTTTAGCCAAGCGCTCGTTTTTTGCAGGCCTCCTCTCGCGAGGATGCCTGTTCCTTGAGCCTTCGGCTGCCATTAGCGTGGCACCCTGTCCCTCTACCCCCAACCTATGCCCTTGTGATTACAGTCCTTACACCATGCTTCTTTTTTTCTCCTTAAGTCCTGTGTGGGAGCTCAAATATTGTCAGTTGTGTCTTCTTTTCCAGTATTCTGGTTCCAGAGTTCTGGGACATCAGTACTTCTGGTTTCAATTCCATAGCAAGTTCTATTTGTCGGTGTGTGCCTGTCGTAGAAGCTTAGCTCCGGTTCTTTGATCCGTGTCTAGGTGTCTGCTACGATCTCTTTCAGTGTGTGGTTGTTCCAGTTCCAGTGTCTTCACGGTCTGTAGTGTGTGTGTGCTGTGCGTGTGTGTCGTCGGCGGTGGATGGTTGCTTTTCTGCAGCATCTGTAGGGTTTGCCTGATGTCCCCGGGGATCTGGCCTTGGCAAGGTGCAACATATCAAAGGGCCCTTGCCATGACAACCTTGTGTGGTTGTTTTTTGTCTCCAGATCCCTGGTTTTTGCAGGCGTGTGTTTGAGTGCTGTAACCTTTGCAATCATCCTGGGATAAATAAAATTTGTTTCCGTCCAAGTTCTATGCTTTTGCTTACCTGCAACCTTGTGATTTTATGAATTGTTACGTTCCTTGTACTGTGTCTAAATGTCTAATATTGTCGGAGCTGCTGCTTGATGCCACCACTGAGATGAACATCTGGCAGCCACCCTTGGCAGCTGCGTGAGATATATTTTCGGCTCTGATGAATTTTGTTCAAGTTGTAGAGCTGATTGAAACAACACCCGGTGTATGCTGTATGCTTGGGGAACTGCCATACGGATAATCCTGGAAATTCTTTTCCAAATGATCTCAAACAGGTTCTGGTGTACGTAAAATTGTGCCAAGATCACGCGTTTCCTCTTGATCTTCACCAGCAGGACTGGATTTGCATCCTCCCACCGCTCCTGAAGGTCTATCTTAACCAGCAGGACTGGATTTGCATCCCCTCTGCCCACCGCTCCTGAAGGTCTTTGCCGTTGGACGTTGCCAAGTACTCCCTCCGTTCGGAATTATTCGTCCAATAAATAAATGTATCTAGATGTATTTTAGTTGTAGATACGTCCATATTTATCATTTTCTAGCAAGTAGTTTGGCCGGCCTTGTGCGGTTCTGTTGTGCTACCGGTTCCTCCTCCTTTCCGGGCGAGTAGGCAGCAAGGCAGGTCCATGTGCGTCCCCTCTCCGCCGTCCCTCTCACCCCTTTCGTCTTGCTTCCGTCCTCCCCCACCTCCTGCTCCGGTTCATGCACCTCCTTCTGTTTGCTGCCTCGCTAATCGCCCTACGTCACCGGGGTGACAAGATTACCGGTCGTTTGTTTGCAATAATAAAGGCCGGTGCTTTGCTTTCATTGAGCCTTTTGGTTTTGGTGCGAGAGGCAGCCAGGTTCGTCGTCTGAACATTGCTGGGGCTGCTCTGGTCTGGTCCAATGACATGAAGAGTAGTTGCACTGGCGGTAGAAGAGTATTATGATTATGATCACGGCGTGGCCGCCGTGGCCAAATGGGGACGTTGCAACGCACAATTGACTATGCCAGCGTCGCCATCGGACGACCCTTTCTACTCCTCGATCATGGTAGCACCCAGATTCTTTTTTACATCTTGGTAGCGCCCAGATATTGCCATACAGGTGTAGTGTACATCCACAGTTGTTCAACGCCCCTCTCCTCGTGCAAAGAAGCGTCGTCGCGTCCACTGCTTTTGGTGAGATAGGTGGACACAAACGGTGGATGTGAAATACTATGTCGCGATCGAACAATCTTGACGGGATCCAGGGCGAAATTGTGCATGGTGGTAGCATGAAGTTTCCCTGGCCGGTTCCTCCTCTCGAGCGAGCAAGCTTTTCTTGCTGTTGTTCTTCCCCTGCTCCGGTACATGCACTTGTAGACGCCATTAGGATGGCGAAATTACCGGTCGATTGCTTTGCATCAACGGCCCGCTGCTTTGTTTGTTAAACTTTTCCTGGGAGGAGGCCCGGTTCGTCTGAATTTTGTTGGGATATGACATGAAAAGTCCACGGTTGGAGTGTGATGGTTATTTATCAAGGGTCTTGATTACCGCACCGGGCGACGCTTTTGTTTGTTTATTAAAGCAGGGTGCATGGACGCCGTGCCAAATGGAGTACCAGTCGTTAATTAACATGGCTTCCTACTCTTTTCTAGCGATCGATCAACATAATTTGATTATGGTGCCACCCTGCAACGACCTGAAGTTCCTTCCTGGAATGCGGATCAGTTGGGACTGTACAAAACCAGGATATGCCGTGTACGATGGAAACCAGAACCAAACGACCTTGATGCAAATCTCAAACGGGATTACGGGACACACAGGGCAGAAAATCTTAGAATCCATCGCCTGCTCAAGCAAGGTCACCGTCTGGTCAAAACGAGTCCACGTGCTTACATCTGTGAAACCAGTTGGGAAGCGTAGAACCCTTCGTCTGGGCCGCATTGTGTTATATAGGAGACATGCCGTGGCTTACAAGGAAGGGTCGATCGATCGAGAGAGGAAGATGAGATCGATACCCAATCGGTTACAGAGAGGTTTAACAGAAGAAAAGATAAAGAGAAAAAGATTACAACGTTTGAATATTCTCCTATCTCTACACAACTTATTCTACCATTCCCCCTCAATCTGAACCGAATGAATTTTACCAAGGTTAAAATTGTTCTTGAACTCATTCAACCTTCCTGTAGTAAGAGGTTTTGTGAAGCCATCAGCAAGTTGATCACCAGTTGGTATAAAACGAATATCAAGTAGCTTTCGAGCTACTCTCTCTGACAAAGTGAAAATCAACTTCAATATGTTTGGTTCGTGCATGAAAAACATGATTAGCTGAGAGATAGGTTGCACCAATATTATCACACCATAATCTTGCAGCTTGTGGAGCCTTGATCCCAAGCTCATATAGCAAAGTCTGTATCCACATGACCTCAGCTGTAGCATTAGCCAGAGCTTTATACTCAGCATGTGTACTTGACCTAGAGACAGTGGGCTGTTTTCTTGCACTCCATGACACAAGATTTGTTTCCAGAAACACAACAAAACCACCTATGGACCTTCTGTCATCAGCACACCCTGCCAGGGCCGAGCCGACAAAATTGAAGGCCCTGTGCAAAACTCTAAAATGGGCCCTATCTCACTAAAAAAATACTACATAAACATACAACTATAATAATATAAAGATCACAATATTTTACATACCAATTGAAAATATCAAGTATCGTACCTATTTTTTGTTTCTTCAAACGGTTTTGTTAAGCAGATTCATGTTTTCTAAATGAAGACATCACTTGACACTTGGATCTTGCAATGCTAAACACCTAATAGATGAAAAGAATAAAATTAAAAACAAGATTTTAGTACGACTAAATAGCGGGTGGAAAGCGAAACTCAAAGTCAAGGGATCACAAGATCAATGATTATTGACGCGAAGACGCTTAAAAATTTGAGATCAAAAGATGGCCTGAACTTTCCTTGCCTTCAGAGTTCACAGTTCAGATGAATAGGTCCTCTTTGCGGGCTGCTATTCGGCAATCCTGCCCACATGTGTCCCGTCTCCTGACTCCTCAAAAGGATCTACCACGTAGGATTGCAACTGAAGTACAGAACATCTCGATCGTGGATTCAACACAGAAAATAGGACTGGAGAAGAGTCAGGAGCCCTAACCTGCCGCGTCGAGTGATCGCCGCCAGCGCCAGACGAAGAGGCCAAGGAATTCCTCGTCGGTTCGCTCACCTCGATCGAATCTAGCGATGGATGAGGCGTTACTCTGATGGCCCGATCGGGGCTTCTTCACGCGCGACAGATGAAGGAAACAGAGGCCCACATGGAAGACTGAAGTCTGAAGAGGCCCATCTATAGAGAGAGTAGTACTAGTGCGTAAACAGTTTGGGGCCCTTGAATATGTGGGCCCTGTGCAAGCGCACAGGTCGCACCCCCTTGGGCTCGGGCCTGCACCCTGTCCAGTCTGCATCACAATATGCAGTAACAAGCATAGACAATGACTTGGTAATCTGAAGTCCAAGACCTTCTGAATATCTAAGGTACCTTAAAATCCTTTTTACTGCAGTCCAGTGAGTTGTTCTAGGTGCATGCAAATATTGACATACCTTATTGACAGAATAAGAAATATCAGGACGAGTAAGAGTCAAATATTGTAAAGCACCAACAACACTTCTGTATTTTGTTGCATCTTCTGGTCCAAGTGCCTCTCCACTTTCAATTGTAAGTTTTTCTGAAGTTGAAATTGGTGTACTTACAGGTTTGCATTTTTCCAATCCTACTTTCCTGAGTATGTCAATGGTGTATTTTTCTTGTGTGAGAAGTATACCATCCTTTATCTGATTAACTTCTATGCCAAGAAAATAATAAAGATCACCTAAGTCCTTGAGAGCAAACTCCAACTTCAGATCTTTAAGCAAACAAGTGGTAGCATGTGCGCTTGAACTAGCAACAATTATATCATCAACATAGACAAGCACAAATATAGTGATATTATCTCTATGATAAAAGAACAATGAGGTATCCGCTTTAGATGGTGTAAACCCAAGTTGTTGTAGTTGCATGTTCAATCTTGAGTACCAAGATCTCGGGGCTTGTTTCAAACCATACAAAGCTTTATCCAACTTACATACATAGTGTGGTGCACTTTGGTCCTCATATCCTGGTGGTTGCCGCATGGACACTTCTTCCTCAAGAACACCATGAAGAAACGCGTCCTGAACATCTAGCTGTCGTAACCTTCAACCTCTGAAAACAACAATAGACAATACAAGTCGAATAGTAGCTGACTTAACAACATGACTAAATGTATCTTCATAATCAATACCAAACCTCTGTTTGAAACCTTTGACAACTAGTCTAGCCTTGTATCTGTCTATGCTTCCATCAGATTTTGTCTTTATCTTGTATACCCATTTACAATAAATGACATTGTGACCCTGCCTTGGTGGTACTAAATGCCATGTTTTATTTTTCATGAGTGCATCATATTCGTGATCCATAGCTTCTTTCCATTCTTTATGTGCAAGAGCATCATGCAAATGAGTTGGTTCACCAATACTACTGAGAAAAGCACGCTTAACTTTGTTATACCTGACCTTAGCGTCAGTGTATTCTTTTTCCTTGATAATCCCTGACTGTGATTGGGTGTGCCGTCGAGGAGGTTGATGAGCTGCTAGTGCTGTAGGCGCAGAAAATCTCGGTGCAGGAGATGCAGTATGATCCTGCACAAAAGATCCTGACTCCTGATCCGAGAAGGATAGCGACATAGAATCTGCAAAGGATCTCGGCTCGTGATCCGAGGGCGATCATGGCCCCGCAGGCACCCCGCTGTCGGCGGCTGGCTCGATCCGCGGGCTTCCAACGCGGTGATGACCCACAAGTGTAGGAGATCTATCATAGTCCTTTCGATAAGTAAGAGTGTCGAACCCAACGAGGAGCAGAAGGAAATGACAAGCGATTTTCAGTAAGGTATTCTCTGCAAGCACTGAAATTGTAGATAACATATAGTTTTGTGATAAGATAATTTGTAACGGGTAACAAGTAATGAAAGTAAATAAGGTGCAGCAAGGTGGCCCAATCCTTTTTGTAGCAAAGGACAAGCCTGGACAATTTCTTATAATGAGAAAAGCGCTCCCGAGGACACATGGGAATTATTGTCAAGCTAGTTTCATCACGCTCATATGATTTGCGTTCAGTACTTTGATAGTTTGATATGTGGGTGGACCGGTGCTTGGGTACTGCCCTTACTTGGACAAGCATCCCACTTATGATTAACCCCTATTGCAAGCATCCGCAACTACAAAAGAAGTATTAAGGTAAACCTAACCATAGCATGAAACATATGGATCCAAATCAGCCCCTTATGGAGCAACGCATAAACTAGCGTTTAAGCTTCTGTCACTCTAGCAACCCATCATCTACCTATTACTTCCCAATGCCTTCCTATAGGCTCAAATAATGGTGAAGTGTCATGTAGTCGACGTTCACATAACACCACTAGAGGAGAGACAACATACATCTCATCAAAATATCGAACGAATACCAAATTCACATGACTACTAATAGCAAGACTTCACCCATGTCCTCAGGAACAAACGTAACTACTCACAAAGCATATTCATGTTCATAATCAGAGGGGTATTAATATGCATTAAGGATCTGAACAAATGATCTTCCACCAAGTAAACCAATTAGCATCAACTATAAGGAGTAATCAACACTACTAGCAACCAACAGGTACCAATTTGTGGTTTTGATACAAGATTGGATACAAGAGATGAACTAGGATTTTGAGAAGAGATGGTGCTGGTGAAGATGTTGATGGAGATTGACCCCCTCCCGATGAGAGGATATTTGGTGATGATTTCCCCCTCCCGGAGAGAAGTTTTTCCGACAGAACAGCTCCGCTGGAGCCCTAGATTGGTTCCACCAAGGTTCCGCCTCGCGGCGGCAGAGTTTTGTCCCGTGAGCTTGCTTATGATTTTTTCCAGGGCAAAAGACATCATATAGCAGAAGATGGGCACCAGAGGGCCACTAGGGGGCCCAGGAGAAAGGGGTGCGCCCAGTAGGGGGGGGGGGCGCCCCCACCCTCCTGGCCAGGGTGTGGGCCCCCTTCGATACTTTCTTTGCTGAATAATTCTTATTAAATCCAAAAATGACTTCCATGGAGTTGCAGGTCTTTTGGAGCTGTGCAGAATAGGTTTCCAATATTTGCTCCTTTTCCAGCCAGAATCCCAGCTGCCGGCATTCCCCCTCTTCATGATAAACCTTGTAAAATAAGAGAGAATAGCCATAAGTATTGTGACATAATGTGTAATAACAACCCATAATGCAATAAGTATTGATATAAAAGCATGATGCAAAATGGACGTATCAACTCCCCAAGCTTAGACCTCGCTTGTCCTCAAGCGGAAGCCGAAATCAAAAAATATGTCCACATGTTTAGAGATAGAGGTGTCGATAAAAATAAAATACGGACATGAGGGCATCATGATCATTCTTATAACAACAACATATATAGATTTTGTCATATGATTTTTTATTCTCAAGTAACAATCTATTCACAATGTCAAGTATGGAACATAAACTTCATTGGGAACTAACAAACTATAATCTCAGTCATTAAAGCAACTGCAATTTATCATAACATTAGAAAGAGTCAAGAATAGAGCTTTTAAGCAAGTCCACATACTCAACTATCATATAGTCTTCTACAATTGCTAACACTCACGCAATACTTATGGTTATGGAGTTTTAATCAGACACTGAGAAAGATAGGGGCTTATAATGTTGCCTCCCACCCTATTCACCTTTAGGTGATGTCAACAATAATAGTTCATGCTAATGAACATCCAATTGGATATATGTATCAGGATCTTTCCAACACGAGGTGCTTGCCAAAGGATAAAATGAAAAAGGGAAAGGTGAAGATCACCTTGACTCTTGCATAAAGTAAAAGACATAAAGTAAAAGATAGGCCCTTCGCAGAGGGAAGTAGAGGTTGTCATGCGCTTTTATGGTTGGATACACAAAATCTTAATGCGAAAGAACGTCACTTTATATTGCCACTTGTATATGGACCTTTATTATGCAGTCCGTCGCTTTTATTGCTTCCATAACAAGATCGTATAAAGCTTATTTTCTCCGCACTAATAAGTCATGCATATTTAGAAAGCAATTTTTATTGTCTGCACCGGTGACAACTTACTTGAAGGATCTTACTCAATCCATAGGTAGATATGGTGGACTCTCATGGCAAAACTGGGTTTAAGGATATTTGTAAGCACAAGTAGTATCTCTACTTGGTGCAAGGAATTTTTGGCTAGCATGAGGGGGAAAGGCAAGCTCAACATGTTGGAAGATCCATGACAATATACTTTAACTAAGATGTGAGAAAACATAAACCATTATGTTGTCTTCCTTGTCCAACATCAACTCTTTAGCATGTCATACTTTAATGAGTGATCACAATCATAAAAGATGTCCAAGATAGTATATTTATATGTGAAAACCTAACTTTCTTTATTACTTCCTATTAATTGCAATGATGACCAAAACTATGTTTGTCAACTCTCAACAACTTTTAAGCCTCATACTTTCTATGTGTGAAGTCATTACTATCAAAAAGATCAATATGAACTCTTTTATTCTTTTTATTCTTTCTATTTTCTCAAGATCATAGCAAGATAGCAAAGCCCTTGACTCAACACTAATCTTTACTATAGATAGTTCACGGACTCGATTACATAAAGGGATCACAAGGCAAAACTCAAAACTAATTCATACCAAAACTTTAATCTACTAGGTCAAGATATTACTAAAAGGATCAAACTAAGTAAAACAGTAAAGATAGGAGTGTGATGGTGATACGATACCGGGGCACCTCCCCCAAGCTTGGCAGTTGCCAAGGGGAGTGGCCATACCCATGTGATTATGTCCTCGGAGGTGATGAAGGCGGTGTTGGTGATGGTGGATAATCACACATTGAGTGTAAAAGTTCCTCCAATTTGCGTATAATGCCCTTGAGTGCAACGATATGATCCTTCAATAAAATATTTTCCTGTGTGAGATGCTTGTTTTGTATACGAGCTAACTCAATCATCTTGAAAGCTTCAATCTCAGTTGGGGTAAAGAGGTTAGGTAAAGGTTGTGGGATGTTTTCTTCTTTCGGCGTCGGAGTTTGATCCTCCATGTCCTTCTTGATCCCTTCATCCTTGTTGATCTCCTCCGGTTCTTCTCTTTTCAGCTCTATCTTCAATAGCCAAGCATCCTTGTCTTCATTGTTGGAGGAGGGTGACGTCATGATGCTCTAGATCTGTAAGAAAAATAACTCGAAACAAAGACAGAGGATTTTTGCATGATACGGTGGTCAAAACCTTTGAGAGATTATATAATGAATTTTTACTGACCAAAATACGTAATGTGCAAGAAAACGGAGTCCGAGAGCACACGAGGTGTCCACGAGACAGGGGGGCGCGCCCAGTAAGGGTGGGCGCGCCCTCCACCATCGTGGAGGCCTCGTGTCATTCCCGAATTACTTCTTACTTCCATAAATTTTTAAATATTCCAAAATGGAGAAAAATTGCCATTAGAATTGTTTTGGAGTCGGTTTACTTACCGTACCACATACCTATTCCTTTTCGGAGTCTGAAACATTCTGGAAAGTGTCCCTTATGTATTCCTCAGGGGTTACGGTCTCAATAATATTAGTTTCAACATTGATAGGATTACCTGAGATATAATTTTTGATTCTTTGACCGTTCTCCACCCTCGGACTTGTGCCTTCGAAGTTGTTGATTTTTATGGCACCAGAACGATAGACTTCCTCGATAACGTAAGGACCTTCCCATTTAGAGAGAAGTTTTCCTGCAAAAAATCTTAAACGAGATTTGAATAGCAACACATAATCACCTACATTAAACTCACGCTTTTGTATTCTTTTGTCATTCCATCTTTTAACTTTTTCTTTAAATAACTTGGCATTTTCATACGCTTAGGTTCTCCATTCATCAAGTGAGCCAATATCAAATAACCTATTCTCATCGGCAAGTTTGAAATCATAGTTGAGCTCTTTAATAGCCCAATATGCCTTATGTTCAAGTTCAAGAGGTAAGTGACATGCTTTTTCATATACCATCTTATACGGAGACATACCCATAGGATTTTTATATGCAGTTCTATAGGCCCATAATGCATCATCAAGTTTCTTGGACCAATTCTTTCTAGACCTATTAACAGTCTTTTGCAAAATTAATTTGAGCTCTCTATTGCTCAACTCTACTTGACCACTAGACTGTCGGTGATAAGGAGATGCAATTCTATGATTAGCATCATAGTTAGCAAGCATTTTACGGAAAGCACCATGAATAAAATGTGAACCACCATCAGTCATGAGATATCTAGGGACTCCAAACCTCGGAAAAATAACTTCTTTAATCATCTTAATAGAGGTGTCATGATCAGCACTACTAGTTGGAATAGCTTCTACCCACTTAGTAACGTAATCAACAGCAACTAAAATATGTGTATATCCATTAGAGGCAGGAAAAGGTCCTATATAATCAAAGCCCCAAACATCAAATGGTTCAATAACAAGAGAATAATTCATAGGCATTTCTTGACGTCTACTAATATTACCAATTCTTTGACATTCATCAGAAGACAAGACAAACTTACGAGCATCTTTGAAGAGAGTAGGCCAATAAAAACCCGATTGCAATACCTTATGTGCAATTCTGTCTCCAGCGTGGTGTCCTCCATATGGTTCGGAGTGACACTTGCGTAGGATCTGTTCCTGTTCATGCTCAGGTACACAACGTCTAATAACACCATCTACTCCTTATTTATAAAGGTGTGGGTCATCCCAGAAGTAATGTCTTAAATAATAAAAGAATTTTTTCTTTTGCTGGTATGTGAAACTAGGTGGTATAAATTTAGCAACAATGTAATTAGCATAATCAGCATACCATGGAGCAGTACGAGAAGCATTAATGACCGCTAATTGTTCATCAGGAAAGCTATCATCAATAGGTAGTGGGTCATCAAGAACATTCTCTAGCCTAGACAAGTTGTCTGCAACGGGGTTCTCAGCTCCCTTTCTATCAATAATATGCAAATCAAATTCTTGAAGCAAGAGAACCCATCTAATAAGTCTAGGTTTAGCATCTTTCTTTTCCATAAGATATTTAATAGCAGCATGATCAGTGTGAATAGTAACTTTAGAATCAACAATGTAAGGTCTGAACTTATCACAAGCAAATATACCCGCTAAGAATTCTTTTTCAGTAGTAGCATAATTTCTCTGGGTAGTATCAAGAGTTTTACTAGCATATTGAATAACATTTAATTTCTTATCAACTCTCTGCCCTAGAACATCACCTACAGCATAATCACTAGCATCACACATAATTTTAAAGGGTAAATTTCAATCAGGTGGCTGAACAATAGGTGAAGTGATCAAAGCTTTCTTAAGTATTTCAAATGCTTCTACACAATCATCATCAAAGACAAAAGGAATATCTTTTTGCAATAAATTAGTCAGAGACCTAGAGATTTTAGAAAAGTCCTTAGTGAACCTCCTATAAAAACTGGCATGACCAAGGAAACTTCTTATACCTTTAATGTCCTTGGGACATGGCATCTTTTCAATAGCATCAACTTTAGCTTTATCAACTTCAATACCTCTTTCAGAAATTTTATGCCCCAAGACAATGCCTTCATTAACCATAAAGTGACACTTTTCCCAATTCAGGACGAGACTAGTGTCTTCACATCTCTGTAAAACTCGATCAAGGTTGCTCAAGCAATCATCAAAAGAGGATCCATAAACGGAGAAGTTATCCATGAATACCTCACAAATCTTTTCACAAAAGTCAGAGAATATAGCCATCATGCATCTTTGAAAGGTAGCAGGTGCATTACATAAACCAAAAGGCATACTTCTATAAGCGAAAGTACCGAAAGGGCAAGTAAAAGTAGTTTTTGAATGATCTTCCGCTGACACAGGTATTTGAGAGAAACCAGAATAACCATCTAGAAAGCAGAAATGTGTATGTTTGGACAGTCTTTCTAGCATTTGATCAATAAAAGGTAAAGGGTAATGATCTTTCTTAGTAGCTTTATTTAACTTACGGAAATCAATTACCATCCTATAACCTGCAATAATTCTTTGCGGAACAATTCATCTTTATCATTAGGAACAACAGTAATACCTCCCTTTTTAGGGACACAATGGACAGGGCTTACCCATTCACTATCAGCAACGGGATAAATTATACCTGCCTCAAGGAGCTTTAGTATCTCCTTTCTTACCACTTCTTTCATCTTAGGATTTAATCATCGTTGATGATCTCTAACTGGTTTGGAACCTTCGTCCAATTTAATTTTATGTTGGCATAGAGTGGGACTAATGCCCTTAAGATCATCCAGAGTATACCCAATAGCAGCACGATGCTTCTTCAGAGTTTTCAATAATCTTTCATCTTCTTGCTCTGAAAGGTTAGCACTAATAATAACATGATATATCTTCTTTTCATCAAGATAAGTATATTTAAGATTATCAGGTAATGGTTTGAGCTCAAACACAGGATCACCCTTGGGTGGAGGGGGATCCCCTAGGATTTCAACAGGTAAGTTGTGTTTCAGAATAGGACCCTGTTGAAGGAATAGTTTATCTATTTCCCTTCTTTCCTTCATAAACATATAATTTTCATGGTCTAGCAAATATTGTTCTAACGAATCAGTAGGAGGCACGATAATAGAATCAAGACCAATAATTTCATCCTTACTAGACAAATCTTTATCACGGGGTTGTCTATGAAATTTAGCAAAATTGAACTCATGAGTCATATCATCCAAGCCAGTCATGACAATATCCTTTTCGCAATCGATCCTAGCATTAACAGTATTCAAGAAGGGTCTACCAAATATAATGGGACAAAAGTCATCTTGTGGGGAACCCAGAAGAAGGAAATCAGCAGGGTATTTAACCTTCCCACACAAGACTTCAACATCTCTAACTATCCCAACTGTTGAAATGGTATCTCTATTGGCAAGCTTAATTGTCACATCAATTCCTTCTAACTCAGCGGGTGCAATATCATGCATAATTTCTTCGTATAAGGAAATAGGTATGGCACTAGCACTAGCACCCATATCACATAAGCCATGATAACAATGATCTCCTATTTTAATAGAAATAACATGCATGCCTACAATAGGTCTATGTATTTTAGCATCTGGTTTAACAATATTAGCAGTTTCACCACAGAAGTAAATAACATGCCCATCTATATTATCATCCAAGAGATCTTTAAGCATATCAATACTAGGTTCAACTTTAATTTGCTCAGGAGGTGTATATGTTATAGTATTACTCTTACGAACAACAGTTGAAGCTTTAGGATGATCCTTCATTCTAATAGGAAAAGGTGGTTTCTCAACATAAGTAGTAGGAACAATAGGATCATTATAAGTGATAGTCTTTTCTTCAACTGTAATAGGTGCAACTACTTTAACTTCAACAGGAGGATTATATTTAAACCACTTCTCCTTAGGGAGATCAACGTGAGCAGCAAAAGATTCACAGAAAGAAGCTACTATCTCAGAGTCAAGTCCATATTTAGCGCTAAATCCACGAAAAGCATTGGTATCCATAAAAGATTTAACACAATCAAACTTAGGTGTTATACCCGACTCCTTACCATCGTCGGAACCCCAATCTTCAGAGTTTCATTTAATTCTTTCCAATAAGTCCCACTTGAATTCAGTAGTCTTCAGCACATAAGAACCAGCACAAGAAGTATCGAGCATGGTGCGATCATTGAGAGAAAGTCGAGCATAAATTTTTTTAATAATCATTTCTCTTGAGAGCTCATGATTGGGGCATGAATATAACATTGACTTAAGCCTCCCCCAATCTGGAGCGATGCTTTCTCCTTCGCGAGGCCAGAAATTATATATGTAATTACGATCACGATGAACAAGATGCATAGGATAGAACTTCTGGTGAAATTCCAACTTCAACCGTTTATAGTTCCAAGATCCCATATCATCACATAGCCTATACCATGTCAATGCATCTCCCTTCAAAGATAAAGGGAAGACCTTCCTTTTGACAACATCATCGGGAATACATGCAAGCTTAAATAATCCACAAACTTCATCCACAAAGATAAGGTGTAAATCGGGATGCAATGTTCCATCTCCTGCAAAAGGATTAGCTAGAAGTTTCTCTATCATACTCGAAGGAATCTCAAAGTAAATATTTTAAGTAGGTTCAGTAGGTTGAGGAGAAACTCTTTGCTCTTTTTGTCGGGGCGAAGATACCCCGAACAAGCCCCTCAAAGGATTAGTTTCCATAGTAACAAGTGACAAAAAATTTCAGCACACTATATAAATGTTTCCTTACCAAGTTCCACTCACCAAAGGCGCTTCACTCCTCGGCAACGGCGCCAGAAAAGAGTCTTGATGACCCACAAGTGTAGAGGATCTATCATAGTCCTTTCGATAAGTAAGAGTGTCGAAACCAACAAGGAGCAGAAGGAAATGACAAGCGATTTTCAGTAAGGTATTCTCTGCAAGCACTGAAATTATAGGTAACAGATAGTTTTGTGATAAGATAATTTCTAACGGGTAACAAGTAATGAAAGTAAATAAGGCGCATCAAGGTGGCCCAATCCTTTTTGTAGCAAAGGACAAGCCTGGAAAATTTCTTATAATGAGAAAAGCGCTCCCGAGGACACATGGGAATTATCGTCAAGCTAGTTTCATCACGCTCATATGATTCACGTTCGGTACTTTGATAGTTTGATATGTGGGTGGACCGGTGCTTGGGTACTGCCCTTACTTGGACAAGCATCCCACTTATGATTAACCCCTATTGCAAGCATCCGCAACTACAAAAGAAGTATTAAGGTAAACCTAAGCATAGCATGAAACATATGGATCCAAATCAGCCCCTTACGAAGCAACGCATAAACTAGGGTTTTAGCTTCTGTCACTCTAGCAACCCATCATCTACTTATTACTTCCCAATGCCTTCCTCTAGGCCCAAATAATGGTGAAGTGTCATGTAGTCGACGTTCACATAACACCACTAGAGGAGAGATAACATACATCTCATCAAAATATCGAATGAAATATCAAATTCACATGACTACTAATAGCAAGACTTCACCCATGTCCTCAGGAACAAACATAACTACTCACAAAGCATATTCATGTTCATAATCAGAGGGGTATTAATATGCATTAAGGATCTGAACAAATGATCTTCCACCAAGTAAACCAATTAGCATCAACTACAAGGAGTAATCAACACTACTAGCAACCAACAGGTACCAATTTGTGGTTTTGATACAAGATTGGATAGAAGAGATGAACTAGGGTTTTGAGAGGAGATGGTGCTGGTGAAGATGTTGATGGAGATTGACCCCCTCCCGATGAGAGGATTGTTGGTGATGATTTCCCCCTTCCGGAGGAAAGTTTCCCCGGCAGAACAGCTCCGCCGGAGCCCTAGATTGGTTCCGCCAAGGTTCTGCCTCGTGGCAGCGGAGTTTCATCCCGTGAGCTTGCTTATGATTTTTTCCAGGGTAAAAGACTTCATATAGCAGAAGATGGGCACCGGAGGGCCACCAGGGGGCCCAGGAGACAGGGGGCGCGCCCAGTAGGGGGGGGGTCGCCCCCCACCCTCCTGGCCAGGGTGTGGGCCCCCCTCCGGTACTTTCTTTGCTGAATAGTTCTTATTAAATCAAAAAATGACTTTCGTGGAGTTGCATGTCTTTTGGAGCTGTGCAGAATAGGTTTCCAATATTTGCTCCTTTTCCAGCCAGAATCCCGTCTGCCGGCATTCCCCCTCTTCATGATAAACCTTGTAAAATAAGAGAGAATAGCCATAAGTATTGTGACATAATGTGTAATAACAACCCATAACGCAATAAATATTGATATAAAAGCATGATGCTGTTGGAAATATGCCCTAGAGGCAATAATAAATGGATTATTATTATATTTCCTTGTTCATGATAATTGTCTTTTATTCAAGCTATAATTGTATTATCCGGAAATCGTAATACACATGTGAATACATAGACCACAATACGTCCCTAGTAAGCCTCTAGTTGACTAGCTCGTTGGTCAACAGATAGTCATGGTTTCCTGACTATGGACATTAGATGTCGTTGACAACGGGATCACATCATTAGGAGAATGATGTGATGGACAAGACCCATTCCTAAGCATAGCACAAGATCGTGTAGTTCGTTTTGCTAGAGCTTTTCCAATGTCAAGTATCTCTTCCTTAGACCATGAGATCGTGTAACTCCCGGATACCGTAGGAGTGCTTTGGGTGTACCAAACGTCACAACGTAACTGGGTGACTATAAAGGTGCACTACAGGTATCTCCGAAAGTGTCTGTTGGGTTGACACGGATCGAGACTGGGATTTGTCACTCCGTATTACGGAGAGGTATCACTGGGCCCACTCGGTAGTGCATCATCATAATGAGCTCAAAGTGACCAAGTGTCTGGTCACGGGATCATGCATTACGGTACGAGTAAAGTGACTTGCCGGTAACGAGACTGAACGAGGTATTGGGATACCGACGATCGAGTCTCGGGCAAGTAACATACCGTCTGACAAAGGGAATAGTATACGGGGTTGCTTGAACCCTCGACATCGTGGTTCATCCGATGAGATCATCGAGGAGTATGTGGGAGCCAACATGGGTATCCAGATCCCGCTGTTGGTTATTGACCGGAGAGCCGTCTCGGTCATGTCTGCATGTCTCCCGAACCCGTAGGGTCTACACACTTAAGGTTCGGTGACGCTAGGGTTGTATGAATATGAGTATGCAGCAAACCGAATGTTGTTCGGAGTCCCGGATGAGATCCCGGACATCACGAGGAGTTCCGGAATGGTCCGGAGGTAAAGAAAACTATATAGGAAGTGCTGTTTCGGCCATCGGGAAAGTTTCGGGGTCACCCGGTATTGTACCGGGACCACCGGGTGGGGCCACCTATCCCGGAGGGCCCCGTGGGCTGAAGTGGGAGGGGAACCAGCCCCTAGTGGGCTGGTGCGCCCCCCCCCCTGGGCCCCCCCTGCGCCTAGGGTTGGAAACCCTAGGTGGGGGGGGGGCGCACCACTTGCCTTGGGGGGCACTCCACCCCACTTGGCCGCCGCCCCCCTTGGGAGATTGATCTCCCAGGGGCGGCGCCCCCCCTGGGGGCCTATATAAAGGAGGGCAAGGGGGAGGGCAGGCGCACCCAAGTCTTGGCGCCTCCCTCCCCCTGCTACACCTCGTCCTCCTCCCGCAGCAGCTTGGCGAAGCCCTGCCGGAGTTCTGTTGCATCCACCACCACGCCGTCGTGTTGCTGGATCATCATCAACCTCTCCTTCCCCCTTGCTGGATCAAGACGGAGGAGACGTCACACTGACCGTACGTGTGTTGAACGCGGAGGTGCCGTCCGTTCGACGCTAGGATCTCCGGTGATAGGATCACGACGAGAACGACTACTTCAACCCCGTTTTTGTTGAACGCTTCCGCTCGCGATCTACAAAGTGGTATGTAGATGCATCTCCCCTTTAACTCGTTGCTTAGATGAACTCATAGATGAATCTTGGTGAAACCGTAGGAATTTTTTTATTTTCTGCAACGTTCCCCAACAGTGGTATCAGAGCTAGGTCTATGCGTAGTTCTCTATTGCACGAGTAGAACACAATTTTGTTGTGGGCGTAGATCTTTTCAACTTGCTTGCCGCTACTAGTCTTTTCTTGCTTCAGCGGTATTATGGGATGAAGCGGCCCGGACCGACCTTACACGTACGCTTACGTAGACAGGTTCCACCGACTGACATGCACTAGTTGCATAAGGTGGCTAGCAGGTGTCTGTCTCTCCTACTTTAGTTGGAGCGGATTAGATGAAAAGGGTCCTTATGAAGGGTAAATAGAAGTTGACAAAATCACGTTGTGGTTATTCGTAGGTAAGAAAACGTTCTTGCTAGAACCCAATTGCAGCCACGTAAAAGATGCAACAACAATTAGAGGACGTCTAACTTGTTTTTGCAGCAATTGTCATGTGATGTGATATGGCCAGAAGTTGTGATGAATGATGAATGATATATTGTGATGTATGAGATCATGTTCTTGTAATAGGAATCACGACTTGCATGTCGATGAGTATGACAACCGGCAGGAGCCATAGGAGTTGTCTTTATTTTTGTATGACCTGCGTGTCATTGAAGAACGCCATGTAAATTACTTTACTTTATTGCTAAACGCGTTAGCCATAGAAGTAGAAGTAGTCGTTGGCGTGACAACTTCATGAAGACACAATGATGGAGATCATGATGATGGAGATCATGGTGTCATGCCGGTGACGAAGATGATCATGGAGCCCCGAAGATGGAGATCGAAGGAGCTATATGATATTGGCCATATCATGTCACTACTATATAATTGCATGTGATGTTTATTATGTTTTATGCATCTTGTTTACTTAGAACGGCGGTAGTAAATAAGATGATCCCTTATAATAATTTCAAGAAAGTGTTCCCCCTAACTGTGCACCGTTGCTAAAGTTCGTCGTTTCGAAGCACCACGTGATGATCGGGTGTGATAGATCCTTACGTTCACATACAACGGGTGTAAGACAGATTTACACATGCAGAACACTTAGGGTTAACTTGACGAGCCTAGCATGTACAGACATGGCCTCGGAACACAAGAGACCGAAAGGTCGAACATGAGTCGTATGGAAGATACGATCAACATGGAGATGTTCACCGATGATGACTAGTCCGTCTCACGTGATGATCGGACACGGCCTAGTCGACTCGGATCGTGTAACACTTAGATGACTAGAGGGATGTCAATCTGAGTGGGAGTTCATTAAATAATTTGATTAGATGAACTTAATTATCATGAACTTAGTCTAAAACTTTTGCAAAATATGTCTTGTAGATCAAATGGCCAACGCTCATGTCAACATGAACTTCAACGCGTTCCTAGAGAAAACCAAGCTGAAAGATGATGGCAGCAACTATTCGGACTGGGTCCGGAACCTGAGGATCATCCTCATAGCAGCCAAGAAAGATTATGTCCTAGATGCACCGCTAGGTGAAGCACCCATCCCAGAGAACCAAGACGTTATGAACACTTGGCAATCACGTGCTGATGATTACTCCCTCGTTCAGTGCGGCATGCTTTACAGCTTAGAACCGGGGCTCCAAAAGCGTTTTGAGAAACACGGAGCATATGAGATGTTCGAGGAGCTGAAAATGGTTTTCCAAGCTCATGCCCGGGTCGAGAGATATGAAGTCTCCGACAAGTTCTATAGTTGTAAGATGGAGGAAAACAGTTCTGTCAGTGAGCACATACTCAAAATGTCTGGGTTGCACAACCGCCTGTCCCAGCTGGAGATCAACCTCCCGGACGAGGCGGTCATTGACAGAATCCTTCAGTCGCTCCCACCGAGCTACAAGAGCTTTGTGTTGAACTACAATATGCAGGGGATGGTGAAGACCATTCCTGAAGTATTTCAATGCTGAAGTCAGCAGAGGTTGAAATCAAGAAAGAACATCAAGTGTTGATGGTCAATAAGACCACTAAGTTCAAGAAGGGCAAGGGTAAGAAGAACTTCAAGAAGGACGGCAAAGATGTTGCCGCGCCCGGTAAGCCAGTTGCCGGGAAGAAGTCAAAGAATGGACCCAAGCCTGAGACTGAGTGCTTTTATTGCAAGGGGAAGGGTCACTGGAAGCGGAACTGCCCCAAATACTTAGCGGACAAGAAGGCCGGCAACACTAAAGGTATATTTGATATACATGTAATTGATGTGTACCTTACCAGTACTCGTAGTAACTCCTGGGTATTTGATACCGGTGCCGTTGCTCACATTTGTAACTCACAGCAGGAGCTGCGGAATAAGCGGAGACTGGCGAAGGACGAGGTGACGATGCGCGTCGGGAATGGTTCCAAGGTCGATGTGATCGCCGTCGGCACGCTACCTCTACATTTACCTACGGGATTAGTTTTAAACCTCAATAATTGTTATTTAGTGCCAAGTTTGAGCATGAACATTGTATCTGGATCTCGTTTGATACGAGATGGCTACTCATTTAAATCCGAGAATAATGGTTGTTCTATTTATATGAGAGATATGTTTTATGGTCATGCCCCGATGGTCAATGGTTTATTCTTAATGAATCTCGAACGTAATGTTACACATATTCATAGCGTGAATACCAAAAGATGTAAAGTTGATAACGATAGTCCCACATACTTGTGGCACTGCCGCCTTGGTCACATTGGTGTCAAGCGCATGAAGAAGCTCCATGCTGATGGACTTTTAGAGTCTCTCGATTATGAATCATTTGACACATGCGAACCATGCCTCATGGGCAAAATGACCAAGACTCCGTTCTCCGGAACAATGGAGCGAGCAACCAACTTGTTGGAAATCATACATACCGATGTGTGCGGTCCAATGAGCGTTGAGGCTCGCGGAGGATATCGTTATGTTCTCACTCTCACTGATGACTTGAGTAGATATGGGTATGTCTACTTGATGAAACACAAGTCTGAGACCTTTGAAAAGTTCAAGGAATTTCAGAATGAAGTAGAGAATCAACGTGACCGAAAGATAAAATTCTTACGATCGGATCGTGGAGGAGAATATTTAAGTCACGAATTTGGTACACACTTAAGAAAATGTGGAATCGTTTCACAACTCACGCCGCCTGGAACACCTCAGCGTAACGGTGTGTCCGAACGTCGTAATCGCACTCTATTGGATATGGTGCGGTATATGATGTCTCTTACCGATTTACCGCTATCATTTTGGGGATACGCTCTAGAGACAGCTACATTCACTTTAAATAGGGCACCGTCTAAATCCGTTGAGACGACACCGTATGAATTATGGTTTGGGAAGAAACCTAAGCTGTCGTTTCTAAAAGTTTGGGGATGCGATGCTTATGTCAAGAAACTTCAACCTGAAAAGCTCGAACCCAAGTCGGAAAAATGCGTCTTCATAGGATACCCTAAGGAAACCATTGGGTATACCTTCTACTTAAGATCCGAGGGCAAGATCTTTGTTGCCAAGAACGGATCCTTTCTGGAAAAGAGTTTCTCTCGAAAGGAGTAAGTGGGAGGAAAGTAGAACTCGATGAAGTACTACCTCTTAAACCGGAAAGTATTGCAGCTCAAGAAAATGGTCCTGTGGTGCCTACACCAACTGGAGAGGAAATTAATGATGATGATCAAGGTACTTCTGATCAAGTTGCTACTGAACTTCGTAGGTCCACAAGGACACGTTCCACACCAGAGTGGTATGGCAACCCTGTCCTGGAAATCATGTTGTTAGACAACGGTGAACCTTCGAACTATGAAGAAGCGATGGCGGGCCCAGATTCCAACAAATGGCTTGAAGCCATGCAATCCGAGATAGAATCCATGTATGAAAACAAAGTATGGACTTTGACTGACTTGCCCGATGATCGGCGAGTGATAGAAAACAAATGGATCTTTAAGAAGAAGACGGACGCGGATGGTAATGTAACCATCTATAAAGCTCGACTTGTTGCTAAGGGTTATTGGCAAGTTCAAGGGATTGACTACGATGAGACTTTCTCTCCAGTAGCGAAGCTTAAGTCCGTCCGAATCATGTTAGCAATTGCCGCATACTATGATTATGAGATATGGCAGATGGACGTCAAAACGGCATTCCTTAATGGACATCTTAAAAAAGAACTGTATATGATGCAGCCGGAGGGTTTTGTCGATCCTAAGAATGCTAACAAAGTATGCAAGCTCCAGCGATCCATTTATGGGCTGGTGCAAGCATCTCGGAGTTGGAACATTCGCTTTGATGAGATGATCAAAGCGTTTGGGTTTATGCAGACTTATGGAGAAGCCTGCGTTTACAAGAAAGTGAGTGGGAGCTCTGTAGCATTTCTCATATTATATGTAGATGACATACTTTTGATGGGAAATGATATAGAATTCTTGGACAGCATTAAGGCCTACTTGAATAAGTGTTTTTCAATGAAGGACCTTGGAGAAGCTGCTTACATATTAGGCATCAAGATCTATAGGGATAGATCGAGACGCCTCATAGGTCTTTCACAAAGCACATACCTTGATAAGATTTTGAAGAAGTTCAAAATGGATCAGTCCAAGAAAGGGTTCTTACCTGTACTGCAAGGTGTGAGATTGAGCTCGGCTCAATGCCCGACCACGACAAAAGATAAAGAAGAGATGAGCGTCATCCCCTATGCCTCAGCCATAGGATCTATTATGTATGCCATGCTGTGTACCAGACCAGATGTAAACCTTGCCGTAAGTTTGGTAGGAAGGTACCAAAGTAATCCCGACAAGGAACACTGGACAGCGGTCAAGAATATCCTAAAGTACCTAAAAAGGACAAAGGACATGTTTCTCGTTTATGGACGTGACGAAGAGCTCGTCGTAAAGGGTTACGTCGACGCTAGCTTCGACACAGATCTGGATGACTCTAAGTCACAAACCGGATACATGTATATGTTGAATGGTGGAGCAGTAAGCTGGTGCAGCTGCAAGCAGAGCGTCGTGGCGAGATCTACATGTGAAGCGGAGTACATGGCAGCCTCGGAGGCAGCGCATGAAGCAATTTGGGTGAAGGAGTTCATCACCGACCTAGGAGTCATACCCAATGCGTCGGGACCGATCAAACTCTTCTGTGACAACACTGGAGCTATTGCCCTTGCCAAGGAGCCCAGGTTTCACAAGAAGACCAGGCACATCAAGCGTTGCTTCAACTCCATCCGTGAAAATGTTCAAGATGGAGACATAGATATTTGCAAAGTACATATGGATCTGAATGTCGCAGATCCGTTGAATAAACCTCTCTCGCAAGCAAAACATGATCAACACCAGAACTCTATGGGTGTTCGATTCATCACAATGTAACTAGATTATTGACTCTAGTGCAAGTGGGAGACTGTTGGAAATATGCCCTAGAGGCAATAATAAATGGATTATTATTATATTTCCTTGTTCATGATAATTGTATTTTATTCATGCTATAATTGTATTATCCGGAAATCGTAATACACGTGTGAATACATAGACCACAATACGTCCCTAGTAAGCCTCTAGTTGACTAGCTCGTTGGTCAACAGATAGTCATGGTTTCCTGACTATGGACATTAGATGTCGTTGACAACGGGATCACATCATTAGGATAATGATGTGATGGACAAGACCCATTCCTAAGCATAGCACAAGATCATGTAGTTCGTTTTGCTTTTTCCAATGTCAAGTATCTCTTCCTTAGACCATGAGATCGTGTAACTCCCGGATACCGTAGGAGTGCTTTGGGTGTACCAAACGTCACAACATAATTGGGTGACTATAAAGGTGCACTACAGGTATCTCCGAAAGTGTATGTTGGGTTGACACAGATCGAGACTGGGATTTGTCACTCCGTGTTACGGAGAGGTATCACTGGGCCCACTCGGTAGTGCATCATCATAATGAGCTCAAAGTGACCAAGTGTCTGGTCACGGGATCATGCATTACGGTACGAGTAAAGTGACTTGCCGGTAACGAGACTGAACGAGGTATTGGGATACCGACGATCGAGTCTCGGGCAAGTAACATACTGTCTGACAAAGGGAATAGTATACGAGGTTGCTTGAACCCTCGACATCATGGTTCATCCGATGAGATCATCGAGGAGTATGTGGGAGCCAACATGGGTATCCAGATCCCGCTGTTGGTTATTGACCGGAGAACCATCTCGGTCATGTCTTCATGTCTCCCGAACCCGTAGGGTCTACACACTTAAGGTTCGGTGACGCTAGGGTTGTATGAATATGAGTATGCAGCAAACCGAATGTTGTTCGGAGTCCCGGATGAGATCCCGGACGTCATGAGGAGTTCCGGAATGGTCCGGAGGTAAAGAAAACTATATAGGAAGTGCTGTTTCGGCCATCAGGAAAGTTTCGGGGTCACCCGGTATTGTACCGGGACCACCGGAAGGGTCCCAGGGGTCCACCGGGTGGGGCCATCTATCCCGAAGGGCCCCGTGGGCTGAAGTGGGAGGGGAACCAGCCCCTAGTGGGATGGTGCGCCCCCCCTTGCCCCCCCTGCGCCTAGGGTTGGAAACCCTAGGTGGGGGGGGGGGCGCACCACTTGCCTTGGGGGGCACTCCACCCCCCTTGGCCGCCGCCCCCCCTTGGGAGATTGATCTCCCAGGGCCAGCGCCCCTCCTGGGGGCCTATATAAAGGAGGGCAAGGGGGAGGGCAGCCGCACCCAAGTCTTGGCGCCTCCCTCCTCCTGCTACACCTCGTCCTCCTCCCGCAGCAGCTTGGCGAAGCCCTGCCGGAGTTCTGCTGCATCCACCACCACGCCGTCGTGCTGCTGGATCATCATCAACCTCTCCTTCCCCCTTACTGGATCAAGATGGAGGAGACGTCACGCTGACCGTACGTGTGTTGAACGCGGAGGTGCCGTCCGTTCGGTGCTAGGATCTCCGGTGATAGGATCACGACGAGAACGACTACTTCAACCCCGTTTTTTTTGAACGCTTCCGCTCGTGATCTACAAAGTGGTATGTAGATGCATCTCCCCTTTCACTCGTTGCTTAGATGAACTCATAGATGGATCTTGGTGAAACCATAGGAAATTTTTTATTTTCTGCAACGTTCCCCAATAGATGCCAAATGGACGTATCACGCGGCGCGTGACGCATGGAGACTCGGTTTCTCCCGTGCGTGGGCTGGCGGGGTCCACCAGGTGCAGGCTGTCAGCCACATCCACCTCGAGACCGGATGGGCCCGTGCTGGTGTCCGCTTGATTGGCTGCATGGCAATCTACGTTGGATCACAAGACGAGAGGAGCAGGACTGGCGCACGGATTAGCGCCAGATCTCGCGCCGCTGCTGCCAGGTGAATCAGCTCGTTTTCTATGCCATTCTTGTCCTGTTCTCCACACATAAAATTATGCCCCAATTCTGCACATATATCATCAGAACCACTATTTTTGACGGAATTTTGCACACAGTCATTGTTATTAATTCACCCCCGTGATCTGGAAGTAGTGTTATCTCAGCACGAAGAAGGGCTCCGGCGTTTGGATGAAGTTTGGCAAATGGAAAAAGGGTTTCATCAAAAACAACATCTCGAGAAATATAAATCCGTCCAGTTGCAACTTCTAGGCATTTGTATCCTTTATGAAGATTTCTATAGCCAATAAAGGCACATTGAGTGGAACGAAGCTCAAGTTTATGGCGATTGCATGGATGTTGGTTGGGATAGCAAGCACACCCAAATATTTTGAGATAATTGTAGTCGGGTTTTTGATGATATAACCGCTCCAATGGAGTGATGTTGCCGATAACTCTACTAGGGAGACGATTTATAAGATAGGTGGCAGTAATGAATGTGTCATCCCAATACTTGAGAGGCATAGACGCATGAGCAAGGAGAGATAGACCAACTTCAACAACGTGGCGATGTTTCCGCTCATCGGAGCCGTTCTGTTGGTGAGCATGAGGGCAAGATACATGATGTTCAATGCCTATGCTACGAAAGAAAGAGTTGAGCTTTTCATACTCCCTCCCCAGTCACTTTGGACTGTCAAGATTTTTCTGTCAAAGTGTCTTTCAACAAGTTTTTGGAACTCTTAAAATACAGAGAAAACTTCAGATTGTACTTGAGCAAATAAATCCAGGTAAACTTGCTAAAGTCATCAATGAAACTAACATAGTATTTTTTTCTTCCAAAGGAATCTCTGGCATGGCCCCATACATCACTGAAAATAAGTTCTTAAAGGAGCATGAGATACACTATTCGACTTGGGATAAGGGAGTTGGTGACTCTGGGCACATTGACAAGCTTTACAAATAGACTCACTAATGGGACCATGTGACAATGAGAGATTGCCTTTATTGACTACTTGTTTAACAATGATCGAAGATGGATGTCCTAATCTTTGATGCCACCTTGCCAAAGAGGGCTTGATGACGGAGTAGACTTGACGATGCTTGCGACTAAATGCTTCGGATGTGATGGGGTAGAGACCTCCAATGCATCTACCGTGATAGAGGAGTTCCCTCGTTGCCCGATCCTTTATAAAAAAGTAACGAGGGTGAGTTTCAAAGAAGATGTTATTATCGTTGGCTAAACGAGACATTGATGTAATGTTTTTGTCGGCTTGAGGAACATGAAGTACATCTTTTAAGACTAGATCACATTTAAGTGTAGGGGAATTAATAAAAGCTTGATCGATGTGTTGAATATCCATACCTCCACCGTTTGCGGTGTGAATTTGACCATTGCCATGGTACTGTTCATGGAGGGCGAGTTGATCTAGTTCACTTGTGACATGGTACATTGCACCAGAGTCAACGTACCAAACTCGTTATCCTTGTTCACGAATGGAGCAGCAACATGACGAGAATCAGGAACAAAATTCTCATCATACCGGTGCCAACAATCCATGACTTCATGGCCCGCCTTCTTGTAGATATGGCATCGAGTACGAGCACGGGAAGAATAGGAACGACGACTGTTGTTGGTGTCGAAGCTGCCACCGTCTGCCCTGTTGTTGTAGCCGCTGCTGCCGTCGGTGGTATTGTAGCCACTGCTGCTGTTGTTGGTGTAGTCGTTGTTGCCGCGCCTGCGCCCACCGCTGCATTGCCCCTGGTGACTGCGCCCACGGCCATGGCCACGAGATGTAGAGTTGGCGGAGGACTGACGAACGTTGGCGCCATGGAGGAGGCTGAGGCGGGCGTCGAAGCTCAAGAGCTGGCTATACAGCTCCTGAACGGTGATCAGTTCCACCCGAGCAGCAAGGGCCGAGACCACAGGATTGTGATCCATGTCCAGGCCGGCAAGAATCTTCGACACAATCTCCGGGTCGGAGAGCGCGGCGGCGGTGCAAGCTACTTCATCAGTAAGGCTTTTGATTTTTTCCAAGATATTCAACCATGGTGATCTTACCTTTCTGAAGATTCGTGAGCTCGATGCGGGTGTTGATTGCTTGAGCTTGGCTTTGGGCAGCAAACATGGCATGGATGGCATGCCATACTTCGGCCGGCGTCGGGAGCATCGCGACCTGTGCCAGGATCTCGCGGAAAAGAGATCCCATCAAGAATCCTCGGAGCTGCTACTGCTGTGCATACCAGAGGGATCGTGCGAAGTTGACTACCTATTCTTCCTTGCCGTCCTTGGTGATGGTGAGCGTGGCCGGCGGTGTCGGGCTCTTCGCGTCGAGGTGGTGCTCCATCTGTGCGCCCTTGATCTGGGGCAGCACGATGGCCTTCCAGAGCAGGAAGTTGCCCCTCATAAGCTTCTCTTGAGGTGGCGATCCAAGGAGGGAGGTGTTGGTGGAGGTGGAGGAGTAGGTAAAAGCGGAGGATGAGGAGGTGGTGAGCGCACCCATGGTGCTGGCCGTCATGGCGGCGGAGGTGGTGGACATGTCTCTCGGTCGCGGAGGTAGCTAGATGCGATCTATTCCCGATCTACCGAGGAAGAGGCTCTGTTACCATGTGAAACGAGTTGGGAAGCATAGAACCCTTCATTTGGGCCGCATTGTATTATATAGGAGACATGCCGTGGCTTACAAGGAAGGGATCGATCGATCGAGAGAGGAAGATCGAGATCGATACCCAATCGGTTACAGAGATCTTTAACAGAAAAGAGATAAGAGAGAAAGATTACAAAGTTTGAACTACTCTCCTATCTCTACACAACTTATTCTAACAACATCGACATTGATACTACATTATATGGTTAATTGGATAAATGCCACTCAAATTCTGGTGATTCCGAGAAACGCCACTGCAATTTCCAAACTTTGATGTGGCATTTTTCAAAGTCCGTAGTGACGTATTACAAAGGTTTGCAAATTTTGCAGTGAAATTTTTCAAAGTTTGGAAATTGCAGTGACATTTCTCGGAGTCACCAGAATTTGAGTGCCATTTATCAAATTAACCCTAAATTATAAAGCAGTTGATAATTTGTCTGTGCTTGGAGCATGTGTAGCGGATGTAGGTAGAGTTTCCTTTATTGAAAACCTTCAAATTGAACCCAGAAGTATTGAGTTTGAAGGTTACAATGTCCGTTGGTACCAGTCGGTGCTTCTGGCAGAAGCCGCTCCAATTCTTATCCAACACGACCTCCAACACGACCTCCCCGTGGAGTTCTGAGGCCTGCATATGACTCACGGTGCACGACTGGACCACTTATTTTTGCCAAACTAATGAAAAATATGATGACCTGCTGCGCCCTTGATGCAAAAACCAAATGTAACTGAGAAGTTAGCAGAACTATCTCCTTACTCACTAAGCCCCCAAGGGGGTAAATTGGCTGAGAATCGATTGGGCCGTCAAATCGTCCTTCACGCTGATTTTGACTCGGTCAGCGCAAGGGGTTGGGCACCTGGTAGGGGGCACTCGTATTTATCACCTTACGCGAGCAAATGAGGACACCCCGTGTCGGGGAGACCCCAGATGGGCCGGCCCAGTTGTGTAGGAGGTAAAGGCCTGTTTTTTGGGGTTTTCTTGTTTTCTATTCTCGTTTTTACTTTAATTTTGTATTTTTATTTATATTTTAAAATATTCTACATATATATACAAAACACTCTGCAAAAACACATTTAAAAAAATGTTGAATAAGAATTAAAAAATGTTGAACAAGTATTTGAATAAATGATGCACAAGTATTCAAAACTTTTGAAAAAGTATTAACAATGTTGAACACGCAATTTAAAAATGTTGAATAAGTATTAAAAATTGTTGAATGAGTATTTGAAAAATGTTGAACAAATATTTTAAAATTTTGAATAAGTATTAAAATTTTTGAAAAAGTATTTAAAAAATGTTTAATAAGTATTAAAAAATGTTGAATGTGTATTTGGAAAATGTTGAATAAGTATTTGAAATGTTGAACAAGTATTTAAAAATGTTGAATAAATATTAAAAAATATTGAATAAGTATTTAAAAAATGTTGAACATGTATTTGGGAAATGTTGAATAATTGTTAAAATGTTGAGCAAGTATTTAAAAATGTTGAATAAATGTTTGGACAATGTTGAACGTGTAGACAAAAAATGTTGATCATTTATTAAAAATATGATTTTTACATATAAAAAATGTAGACTGGAAATGAAAATTAACATAAAAAGAAAAGAAAAAAGAATGCCAAACAAAAAATGGAGAAGGAAAAAGAACACTAAAGAAAGACAACACATAAGGAAAGAAAAAACGGAAACAGAGAAAAACAAAAAAAAACTGCAAATAAAACGGAGAATAAACAGTGAAAAGTGTGGCTTGTTTCGCGTTAAGAAGAGTCTCCCTACTTGTATATCACAAACAATAGCCTAGCATAGTGGCTAGCTGCTCTTGCCTCAACCGGGAGGGCAGAGTTCGAATCGCATGGGCTGTCGTTTCGACCGTCCTACAGAGTGGCGGTTTTCTCTTGGTCCGATCCGGCACCCCTACGTTCGTCATTGCCAGGAGGACCTCTGTCTCCGCCTTCCTCGCTCGCATTGGAGGGCTTTTGCTGCCGCCTTGGTTTAGTGCCGACGTGTTTCCGTTCTACATCCTTCCCCCGCTGCGCCCCTATTTCTCTTCTCTTTTTTTCTTTCATTAGCTGCACACGAATGAGCTGACCCAATTAGTAGACCCCATTCAGCGAGACGTCCAACGTGTGCTCGCGTAAGGCGATAAATAGTCACCGCGCATGGTGGGTCGTTTTCTTGATTGCTTTTGTGTCGTTTCGACCGCCCAATAGAGAGGCGAGTTTCTCATGGTGTGATCCATCACCCTTACGTTCGTCATTGCCAGGAGGACCTCTGTCTCCGCCTTCCTCGCTCGCATTGGAGGGCTTTTGCTGCCGCCTTGGTTCAGGCCAACACGGTATGTTCTTGTTCCCATTTATTTTGGTGTGTTCTTCATTGCATTGTGGTGGTGATCTGCCGCTGGTGGACCTCGGTTGGCTAGCCGGATTTTTAAGGTTGTGGCGGCGCACTTGGATTTCCTTTTACTACTTTTGTGGCCTGTAGATTCGCCGTTGTCTCTGTGGGCGTTGATCAATTTGGGGGTTCTGTTCTTCTCAGTGTTTCTCTGTTTTCTTCATCTCCTCTGAAACTCAACGCTGATGAGCCCCCATCCTGCTTGGCATGGCATGAATCTAGTCACTAGCAGAAAAAATGTGGAAACTACAGTACCTCAGCAGTGAGACCGCCGAGTGCTTAGACCTCAGATTCTCCAAGTAGCTGAATGGAGCTCTGCCTAGCTAGCTAGGTGCCATGTTGAACGGTTATTTAGTTTGATCAATGATCTTCCTTGGTAGGGAATGCAGCTAAATGCGGATACAAAAATTTGTGTATATGTCTCTTCGAGTTTGCCTTAACTTGGTTAACCTGTAAATTTTGGAGCTATTATTGTTTAGCAACGTTATGCCGATTACAACAAGGTACGGCAGCCTGCAATGTTATTTTTTGTGTGAATAAAGCATCTCCATTACTTCACTAGAGTCATCACATAATGGTTGACAAATGGTGTTAACCTCCATAGGGGCACACCTTAACCAAACAACAGTTTTTGGTAGTGACCGACCCATTTAGGCAAGAGTATGACTAGCTCAATTTTGCTCATGTTTGATGACTGAGATTACGTGTTGCCGATCACCAAGGAGGTTTTGGATCTCACATACCATAACCACATAAGGTGATCTGTTCGCTGAGGTCTCGCTAACCATACTTGCCGCCGTCACATAGACCGGTGTTAATTTACTCCAGTAAAGTGATGGATTCATTCAACATATGAATGTCAAACTGGAAGTCGCATTTACAAGGCAAATCTAATCCTAGCATTGTGTATGATGTCTTGAAGGAAATATGCCCTAGATGCAATAATAAAGTTGTTATTTATATTTCCTTATATCATGATAAATGTTTATTATTCATGCTAGATTTGTATTAACCAAAAACTTAGTACATGTGTGAATAAATAGACAAAACAAAGTGTCCCTAGTATGCCTCTACTTGACTAGCTCGTTAATCAAAGATGGTTATGTTTCCTAACCATAGATACGTGTTGTCATTTGATGAATAGGATCACATCATTAGGAGAATGATGTGATGGACAAGACGCATCTGTTAGCTTAGCATTATGATCTTTACGGTTTTATTGCTATTGCTTTCTTCATGACTTATACATGTTCCTCTAACTATGAGATTATGCAACTCCCTAATACTAGAGGAACACCTTGTGTGCTATCAAACATCACAAGGTAACTGGATGATTATAAAGATGCTCTACATGTGTCTCTGAAGGTGTTTATTGGGTTGTCATAGATCAAGATTAGGATTTGTCACTCCGTGTATCCGAGAGGTATCTTTGGGCCCTCTCGGTAATGCTCATCACTATAAGCCTTGCAAGCAATGTGATTAATGAGTTAGTTACGGGATGAAACATTACAGAACGAGTAAAGAGACTTGCCGATAACGAGATTGAACTAGGTATGATGATACCGATGATCGAATCTCAGGCAAGTAACAGACCAATGACAAAGGGAACAACGTATGTTGTTGTGCGTTTTGACCGATAAAGATCTTCGTAGAATATGTAGGAACCAATATGAGCATCTATGTTCCGCTATTGGTTATTGACCGGAGATATGTCTCGGTCATGTCTACATAGTTCTCGAACCCGTAGGGTCCGCACGCTTAACGTTCGATGACGATTCGTATTATGAGTTATGTGATTTGATGACCGAAGTTTGTTCGAAGTCCCGTATGAGATCACAAACATGACAAGGAGTCTCGAAATGGTCGAGAGGTAAATATTTATATATTGGAAGGTTATATTTAGAGACCAGAATGGTTCTGGAGTGATTCGGGTATTTTTTCGAGTACCGGGAGGTTATCGGAACCCCTCGGGGAAGTAGTGGGCCTTCATGTGCCTTAGTGGAAAGGAGAGAAGGGCCGCAAGGGTGGCCGCGCGCCGCCCATGGCAAGTTCGAATTGGACTTGGGAGGGGGCGGTGCCCCCCTCTTTCCTTCTCCCTCTCCTCCCCCTTCCCTCACTCCCCTCTTGGAAAAGGATGGGGAGTCCAACTAGGATTGAATCCTAATTGGACTCCCCCTATGGTGCACCCCTCCTGGCTGCCGGCCTCCTCCTCTCCTTCCTTTATATACATGGCCAGGGGGCACCCCAAAACACAACAGACAATCTCTTAGCCATGTGCGGTGCCCCCCTCCATAGTTTAACACCTCGGTCATATCGTCGTAGTGCTTAGGCGAAGCCCTGTGCCAATAACTTCATCATCACCGTCACCACACCGTCGTGCTGACGGAACTCTCCCTCGTCCTCAACTGGATCAAGAGCATGAGGGACGTCATCATGCTGAACGTGTGTTGAACACGGAGGTGCCGTACGTTCGGTACTTGGATCGGTTGGATTGTGAAGACGTTCGACTTCATCAGCCGCGTTAACTAAATGCTTCCACTTTCGGTCTACGAGGGTATGTGGACACACTCTCCCGTCTCGTTGCTATGCATCTCCTAGATAGATCTTGCGTGATCGTAGGAATTTTTTTGAATTACTACGTTCCCCAACACTAGCATCCGAGCCAGGTCTATGCGTAGATGATATATGCGCGAGTAGAACACAAAGAGTTGTGGGCGATAATAGTCATACTGCTTACCATCAACGTCTTACTTTGATTCGGCGGTATTGTTAGATGAAGCGGCCCGAACCGACATTACATGACCGCATTCAGGTGACTGGTTCTACCGACGTGCTTTGCACATAGGTGGCTTGCGTGTGTCTGTTTCTCCAACTTTAGTTGAATCGAGTTTGACTACGGCCGGTCCTTGTTGAAGGTTAAAACAACACACTTGACAAAAAATTGTTGTGGTTTTGATGCGTAGGTAAGAACGGTTCTTGCTAGAAGCCCATAGCAGCCACGTAAAACTTGCAACAACAAAGTAGAGGACGTCTAACTTGTTTTTGCAGGGCTTGTTGTGATTTGATATGGTCAAGACATGATGAGATATAAATTGTTGTATGAGATGATCATGTTTTGTAACAGAGTTATCGGCAACAGGCAGGAGCCATATGGTTGTCGCTTTATTGTATGAAATGCAATTGCCATGTAATTGCTTTACTTTATCACTAAGCGGTAGCGATAGTCGTAGTAGCAATAGTTGGCGAGACGACAACGATGCTATAATGGAGATCAAGGTGTCAAGCCGGTGACGATGGAGATCATGACGATGCTTCGGTGATGGAGATCATGAGCACAAGATGATGATGGCCATATCATTCACATATTTTGATTGCATGTGATGTTTATCTTTTATGCATCTTATTTTGCTTAGTACAACGGTAGCATTATAAGATGACCCCTTACTAAATTTCAAGGTATAAGTGTTCTCCCTAAGTATGCACTGTTGCTACAGTTCGTCGTGCCGAGACACCATGTGATGATCGGGTGTGATAATCTCTATGTTCACATACAATGGGTGCAAGCCAGTTTTGCACATGTAGAATACTCGGGTTAAACTTGACGAGCCTAGCATATGCAGATATGGCCTCGGAACACTAAGACCGAAAGGTCGAACGTGAATCATATAGTAGATATGATGAACATAGTGATGTTCACCATTGAAAACTACTCCATCTCACGCGATGATCGAACATGGTTTAGTTGATTTGGATCACGTGATCATTTAGATGATGAGAGGGATGTCTATCTAAGTGGGAGTTCTTAAGTAATATGATTAATTGAACTTTAAGTTATCATGAACTTAGTCCTGATAGTTTTTGCATGTCTATGTTGTTGTAGATCAATGGCCCGTGCTACCATTTCCTTGAAATTTAATGCGTTCCTAGAGAAAGCTAAGTTGAAAGATGATGGTAGCAATTACACGGACTGGGTCCATAATTTGAGGATTATCCTCATTGCTGCATAGAAGAATTACGTCCTGGAAGCACCTGCTGCAGGAGCAACTGCGGACGTTATGAACGTCTGGCAGACTAAAGCTGATGACTACTCGATAGTTCAGTGTGCCATGCTTTACGGCTTAGAATCGAGACTTCAAAGACATTTTGAACGTCATGGATCATATGAGATGTTCCAAGAGTTCAAGTTAATATTTCAAGCAAATTCCCGAATTGAGAGATATGAAGTCTCCAATAAGTTCTATAGCTGAAAAATGGAGAATATTCTGCCAGTGAACACATACTCAGAATGCCTGGGGTACCATAACCACTTGACTCAACTGGGAGTTTATCTTCCTGATGATAGTGTCATTGACAGAGTTCTTCAATCACTGCCACCAAGCTATAAAGGCTTCATGATGAACTATAATATGCAAGGGATGACGAAAATGATTCCTGAGCTCTTCGCAATGCTAAAGGCTGCAGAGGTAGAAATCAAGAAGGAGCATCAAGTGTTGATGGTTAACAAGACCACTAGTTTCAATAAAAAGGGCAAAGGGAAGAAGGGGAACTTCAAGAAGAATAGCAAGCAAGTTGCTACTCCCGAGAAAAGCGCAAGTCTGGTCCTAAGCCTGAAACTGAGTGTTTCTACTTCAAAGGGACTGGTCACTGGAAGCGGAACTGCCCCAAGTATTTGGCGGATAAGAAGGATGACAAAGTGAAAGGTATATTTGATATACATGTTATTGATGTGTACCTTACTAATGCTCGTAGTAGCGCCTTTGTATTTGATACTAGTTCTGTTTCTCATATTTGCAACTCGAAACAGGGGCTACGGATTAAATGAAGATTGGCTAAGGACCAGGTGACTATGTGCATCGGAAATGGTTCCAAGGTCGATGTGATCGCTGTCGACACACTACCTCTACATCTACCTCCGGGATTAGTTTTAGACCTGAATAATTGTTATTTGGTGCCAGCGTTGAGCATGAACATTATATATAGATCTTGTTTGACGTGAGACGGTTATTCATTTAAATCAGAGAATAATGGTTGTTCTATTTATATGAGTAATATCTTTTATGGTCATGCACCCTTGTTGAGTGGTCTATTTTTGTTGAATCTTGATCGTGGTGATACACATGTTCATAATATTGAAGCCAAAAGATGAAAAGTTGATAATGATAGCGCAACTTATTTGTGGCTCTGTCGTTTAGGTCATATTGGTGTAAAGCACCTGAAGAAACTCCATGCTGATGGGCTTTTGGAATCACTTGATTATGAATCACTTGGTGCTTGCGAACCATGTCTCATGGGCAAGATGACTAAAACTCCATGCTCCGGAACAACGAAACAAGCTATTGACTTATTGGAAATAATACATACCGATGTATGAAGACTAAAGAGTGTTGAGGCTTGTGGCGGGTATCATTATTTTCTGACCTTCACAGATGATTTGAGCAGATATGGGTATATCTACTTAATGAAGCATAAGTCTGAAACATTTGAAAAGTTCAAAGAATTTCAGAGTGAGGTAGAAAATCATCGTAACAAGAAAATAAAGTTTCTATGATCTGATTGTGGAGGCGAATATTTGAGTTACGAGTTTGGTCTTCATTTGAAACAATGTGGAATAGTTTCACAACTCACGCCACCTGGAACACCATAGCGTAATGGTGTGTCCGAACGTCGTAACCGTACTTTATTAGATATGGTGCAATCTATGATGTCTCTTACTGATTTACCTCTATTGTTTTAGGGTTATGCTTTAGAGACGGCTGCATTCACGTTAAATAGGGCACCATCAAAATCCGTTGAGACAACACCATATGAACTGTGGTTTGGCAAGAAACCCAAGTTGTCGTTTCTTAAATTTTGGGGCTGCGATGCTTATGTGAAAAAGCTTCAACCTGATAAGCTCGAACCCAAATCGAAGAAGTGCGTCTTCATAGGATACCCAAAGGAAATTGTTGGGAACACCTTCTATCACAGATCTGAAGGCAAGATTTTCGTTTCTAAGAATGGATCCTTTCTAGAGAAGGAGTTTCTCTCGAAAGAGGTGAGTGGGAGGAAAGTAGAACTTGATGAGGTAATGTTTCTCTCGAAAGAAGTGAGTGGGAGGAAAGTAGAACTTGATGAGGTAATTGTACCTTCTCCCTAATTGGGAAGTAGTTCATCACAGAAATCAGTTCCAGTGATTCCTACATCAATTAGTGAGGAAGCTAATGATGATGATCATGAAACTTCAGATCAAGCTACTACCGAACCTTGTAGGTCATCCAGAGTACGGTCCGCACTAGAGTGGTACGGTAATCCTATTCTGGAAGTCATGTTACTAGACGATGATGAACCTATGAACTATGAAGAAGCGATGATGAGCCCAGGTTCTGCGAAATGGCTTGAGGCCATGAAATCTGAGATGGGATCCATGTATGATAACAAAGTGTGGACTTTGGTGGACTTGCCCGATGATCGGCAAGCCATAGAAAATAAATGGATATTCAAGAAGAAGACTGACACTGACGGTAATGTTATAGTCTACAAAGCTTGACTTGTTGCGAAAGGTTTTTGACAAGTTCAAGGAGTTAACTACGATGAGGCCTTCTCACCCGTAGCAATGCTTAAGTTTGTCCGAATCATGTTAGCAATTGTGGCATTTTATGATTATGAAATTTCACAAATGGATGTCAAAACTGCATTCCTTAATGGATTTTCTTAAAGAAGAGTTGTATATGATGCAACCAGAAGGTTTTGTCGATCCAAAGGGTGCTAACAAAGTGTGCAAGCTCCAGTGATCCATTTATGGACTGGTGCAAGCCTCTCGAAGTTGGAATATACGCTTTGATAATGTGATCAAAGCATATGGTTTTATACAAACTTTTGGAGAAGCCTGTATTTACAAGAAAGTGAGTGGGAGCTCTGTAGCATTTCTAATATTATATGTGGATGACATATTGTTGATTGGAAATAGTACATAATTTCTGGATAGCATAAAAGGATACTTGAATAAGAATTTTTCAATGAAATACCCCGGTGAAGGTGCTTACATATTGGGCATCAAGATCTATAGAGATAGATCAAGATGCTTAATTGGACTTTCACAAAGCACATACCTTGATAAAGTTTTGAAGAAGTTCAAAATGGATCAGTCAAAGAAAGGGTTCTTGCTTTTGTTACAAGGTGTGAAGTTGAGTTAGACTCAATGCCCGACCACTGCAGAAGATAGAGAGAAAATGAGAGTCATTCCCTATGCTTCAGGCATAGGTTCTATCATGTATGCAATGCTGTGTAGCAGACCTGATGTGTGCCTTGCTATAAGTATAGCAGGGAGGTACCAAAGTAATCCAGGAGTGGAGCACTGGACATCGGTTCAGAACATCCTGAAATACCTGAAAAGGACTAAGGATACGTTTCTCGTTTATGGGGGTGACAAAGAGCTCGTTGTAAATGGTTACGTCGATGCAAGCTTTTACACAGATCCGTATGACTCCAAGTCGCAATACGTATACGTATTTATATTGATGGTAGAGCTGTCAGTTGGTGCATTTCCAAGCAAAGCGCCGTGGCAGGATCTACGTGTGAAGCGGAGTACATAGCTGCTTCGGAAGTAGCAAATGAAGGAGTCTAGATGAAGGAGTTCATATCCGATCTAGGTGTAATACCTAGTGCATCGGGTCTAATGAAAATCTTTTGTGAAAATACTGGAGCAATTGCCTTGGCAAAGGAATCCAGATTTCACAAAAGAACCAAACACATCAAGAGACGCTTCAATTCCATCCGCCATCAAGTCGCGGAGGGATACATAGAGATTTGCAAGATACATACAGATCTGAAGGTTGCAGACCCGTTGACTAAGCCTCTTCCACGAGCAAAACATGATCAACACCAAGACTCCATGGGTGTTAGAATCATTACTTTGCAATATAGATTATTGACTCTAGTGCAAGTGGGAGACTGAAGGAAATTTGCCCTAGAGGCAATAATAAAGTTGTTATTTATATTTCCTTATATCATGATAAATGTTTATTATTCATGCTAGAATTGTATTAACCGGAAACTTAGTACATGTGTGAATACATAGACAAAAACAAAGTGTCCCTAGTATTCCTCTACTTGACTAGCTCGTTAATCAAAGATGGTTATGTTTCCTAACCATAGTCATGTGGTGTCATTTGATGAACGAGATCACATAATTAGGAGAATGATGTGATGGACAAGATCCATCTGTTAGCTTAGCATTATGAGCGTTACAGTTTTATTGCTATTGCTTTCTTCATGACTTATACATGTTCCTATGACTATGAGATTATGCAACTCCCGAATACCGGAGGAACACCTTGTGTGCTATCAAACGTCACAACGTAACTAGGTGATTATAAAGATGCTCTACAGGTGTCTCTGAAGGTTTTTGTTGGGTTGGCATAGATCAAAATTAGGATTTGTCACTCTGTGTATCAGAGAGGTATCTCTGGGCCCTCTCGGTAATGCTCATCACTATAAGCCTTGCAAGCAATGTGACTAATGAGTTAGTTATCGGATGAAGTATTACGAAACAAGTAAAGAGACTTGCCGGTGACGAGATTGAACTAGGTATGATGATACCGACGATCGAATCTCGGGCAAGTAACATATCAATGACAAAGGGAACAACGTATGTTGTTGTGCGGTTTGACCAATAAAGATCTTCGTAGAATATGTTGGAACCAATATGAGCATCCAGGTTCCGCTATTGGTTATTGGCCGGAGATATGTCTCGGTCATGTCTACATAGTTCTCGAACCCGTAGGGTCCGCACGCTTAACGTTCGATGACAATTTGTATTACGAGTTACGTGATTTAATGACCGAAGTTTGTTTGGAGTCCCATATGAGATCACTGACATGACGAGGAGTCTCGAAAGGGTCGAGAGGTAAAGATTGATATATTGGAAGGTCATATTCGGAGACCGGAATGGTTCCAGAGTGATTCGTGTATTTTTTGGAGTACGAGGGGGTCACCGGAACCCCCCGGGGAATTAGTGGGCCTTCATGGGCCTTAGTGGAAATGAGAGGAGGGCCGCAAGGGTGGCCTTCGCGCCCCCCACGGCAAGTCTGAATTGGACTAGGGAGGGAGTGGCGCCCCCTCTTTCCTTCTTCCTCTCCTCCTCCTTCCCTCTCCCCCCCTCTTGGAAAAGGAAGGGGAGTCCAACTAGGATTGGGAATCCTAGTTGGACTCCCCCTGTGGCGTGCCCCTCCTGGCCACCGGCCTGCTCCTCTCCCTCCTTTATATACGTGGCCAGGGGGCACCCCGAAACACAACATACAATCTCTTAGCTGTGTGCGCTGCCCCCCTCCATAGTTTAACACCTCAGTCATATCATCGTAATTTTTAGGCGAAGCACTACGTCGGTAACTTCATCATCACCGTCGCCACGCCATCATGCTGACGGAACTCTCCCTCGTCCTCAACTGGATCAAGAGCACGAGGTATGTCATCTTACTGAACGTGTGCTGAACACGGAGGTGCCGTACGTTCGGTACTTGGATCGTGAAGACGTTCGACTACATCAACCGCGTTAACTAAATGCTTCCGCTTTTGGTGTATGAGAGTGAGGGAGTCCTGGATAAGGGGGTATCCGGACAGCCGGACTATATACTTTGGCCGGACTGTTGGACTATGAAGATACAAGATAGAAGACTTCGTCCCTTGTCCGGATGGGACTCTCCTTGGCGTGGAAGGCAAGCTTGGCGATTCGGATGTAGATCTCCTCCTCTGTAAATCGACTCTGTGTAACCCTAGCCCCCTCCGGTGTCTATATAAACCGGAGGGTTTAGTCCATAGGACAACAACAATCATACCATAGGCTAGCTTCTAGGGTTTAGCCTCTCCGATCTCGTGGTAGATCAACTCTTGTAATACTCATATCATCAAGATCAATCAAGCAGGAAGTAGGGTATTACCTCCATAGAGAGGGCCCGAACCTGGGTAAACATCGTGTCCCCAGCCTTCTATTACCATTAGCCTTAGACGCACAGTTCGGGACCCCCTACCCGAGATCCGTCGGTTTTGACACCGACATTGGTGCTATCATTGAGAGTTCCACTGTGTCGTCATGATAAGGCTTGATGGCTCGTCTCGTTGTCAAAGACAACATCACCTCCGGGGGAGCCCTGGCTCTAGGCCAAACTCTCCGGTTGGGCGGCTTCGTTATGACCGCCCGATCGGCTGTCGTGCCGATAATGACTTCTCAGGTCATTAAAAATAGCCTCCGCGTTGATTCGGAATTCGCCGAACAGATGGACCCAATGGAGCTCTTCTCCCTCAATGAGCTCTTGGATCACATCGCCGCCTTGGGCATCGCTACGGACTATGACTGGATCGGGCTTAAACCCGGCCAAAGGGAGATTCACTCTCCACCGGTCACCCCATAGATAGTGGTAGTGGAAGAGCATCATCCTAATTCTCCCTCTACTTTGAGGACGAACTATGTCCGGATTTCCAAGCTCTCCGAGCCGGACACCCGCTCGCGGGAGGACATGACCCAGGTCCCGGACTCAGGATCGGGTGGTGGCCCGAAGAGATCGGGCAACGCCCCAGAACCTGAGCCGTTAAGCTCGGAAGCCTCTTTGCCCCTGGGTCCTAGATCGGATCGGGATTCGGATTCAAATCCACCCACGCACCCAGATTTATCCAATCTTTCACACATCAGACAAGAGCCCCAAGAAACAGTACATCATTACTGGGCCAGATTCCTCCTTGTGATAAACAGGGTCAAGGACTTTCGCAAGGCAGACACAATCTCCCTCTTTTGCAAAAATTGCACAGACAAAGGGATTCTCAACGCTATAAGTCGCCGTGACATAGTACACTTTGCTGACTTAGCGGCCATAGTGCAAAAATACTGCGCGATGGAAAGCGCCTGGAAAACCCAAACAAGTTTCTGGGACAATCCAGCTCTAGCCAAATCCTCTGTCCGAACTAAAAGGGTAAACTCTCATAAGTCACCCGACTCAAGTACCAAAAAAATAAAGCCCGCCGCAAGGCGCAGAACCGTATTGGAAGAATGGCTAAACGGGCCATGCAAGATTCACATCACACCGGATACTATGCCAACGCATAGCCTTAGAGCATGTTGGATACTCCGACAGGTAGCAAAGATCGGCAAGGGTCTCCTCATAAAACATACAACAGAGCAACATCCCGCCGGAGACAACAATACGGTATTTATAGTCTTCGAGACTTTTGCCTCAAATAATAGGCGCAAGCGAGCTCAGTGCAGCCTCGTAGAAGTTTGCCACGTGGCAACAATAAATCCATGGAACGACACGACTATAACTTACAATGCCAGTGACGAACCTCAATTCCGAACAGTCCGAGCACCAGCCGCTTTGGTCCTTAGCCCAATCGTGATGGCTTCAGGCTCACTAAAGTGCTCATGGACGGCGGAAGCGGACTAAACCTCATCTATGAGGAAACCCTTAACAAGATGGAAATTGACAAGAGCCGCATTGAACGAAGCAACACGACCTTCAGGGGAATCATCCCTAGTCGGGAGGCACAATGCGCAGGAAAAATCACACTAGATGTGGTACTCGGCACGCCGGAGAATTACAGGTCTGAAGAAATTACATTCCAAGTGGCCCCGTTCAGCAGCGGATACCACGCCCTCTTGGGGCGGGACACATTCACGAGTTTTCAGGCTATACCCCATTACGGGTACATGAAGCTCAAAATGCCCGGGCCCAATGGAATCATCACTCTAGCTAGTGATCCGGACGTCGCACTCCGCACCGAAAGTAAAACCGCCGCCCTCACCCTGGAGGCATTATTAGAAGCCCTCACGGCCGAAGAACTGACAACACTGCAAGCAACAGTGGACAGAGACGACGTGATACTCAACAAGTGACCTAAATCCACCTCCTTCAAGCCAGCAGATGAGATAGTCAAATTCCAGGTCCACCCAATGGACCCTTCGAAGACAGCTTCCATCGGGACATAGCTAAACCCCACAATAGACGCCGCACTGCGAGACTTCCTACATGAAAATTGGGATATCTTCGCCTGGCATCCTTTAGACATGCCGGGCATCCCACGCAGGCTGGTCGAACACATCCTCAATATACTGAAAGGATACAAGCCAGTCAAGCAGACTCTTAGACGCTTCTTAGAGCCTTAGCGGCAAGCCATGGGAGAAGTGTTGGAAATATGCCCTAGAGGCAATAATAAATTAGTTATTATTATTATATTTCCTTGTTCATGATAATCTTTTATCATCCATGCTATAATTGTATTGATAGGAAACTCAGATACGTGTGTGGGTACATAGACAACACCATGTCCCTAGAAAGCCTCTAGTTGACTAGCTCGTTGATCAATAGATGGTTACGGTTTCCTGACCATGGACATTGGATGTCGTTGATAACGGGATCACATCATTAGGAGAATGATGTGATGGACAAGGCCCAATCCTAAGCCTAGCACAAAGATCGTGTAGTTCGTATGCTAAAGCTTTTCTAATGTCAAGTATCATTTCCTTAGACCATGAGATTGTGCAACTCCCGGATACCGTAGGAATGCTTTGGGTGTACCAAACGTCACAACGTAACTGGGTGGCTATAAAGGTGCACTACGGGTATCTCTGAAAGTGTCTGTTGGGTTGGCACAAATTGAGACTGGAATTTGTCACTCCGTGTGACGGAGAGGTATCTCTGGGCCCACTCGGTAGGACATCATCATAATGTGCACAATGTGACCAAGGGGTTGATCACGGGATGATGTGTTACGGAACGAGTAAAGAGACTTGCCTGTAACGAGATTGAACAAGGTATCGGGATACCGACGATCGAATCTCGGGCAAGTATTATACCGCTAGACAAAGGGAATTGTGTACGGGATTGATTGAATCCTCGACATCGTGGTTCATCCGATGAGATCATCGTGGAACATGTGGGAGCCAACATGGGTATCCAGATCCTGCTGTTGGTTATTGACCGGAGAATGTCTCGGTCATGTCTGCATGGTTCCCGAACCTGTAGGGTCTACACACTTAAGGTTCGATGACGCTAGGGTTATAGGGAATAGATATACGTGGTTACCGAATGTTGTTCGGAGTCCCGGATGAGATCCCATACGTCACGAGGAGTTCCGGAATGGTCCGGAGGTAAATATTTATATATGGGAAGTCAACATACGGTCACCGGAATAATTCGGGGGGTTACCGGTATTGTACCGGGACCACCGGGAGGGTCCACCTGCCCCGGAGGGCCCTATGGGCTGTTTGTGGAGAGGGACCAGCCCCTTAGTGGGCTGGGCGCCTCCCCCCTTAGGGCCCATGCGCCTAGGGTTTGGGGGAAACCCTAAAGGGGGGCGCCCCCTTGCCTTGGGGGGCAAGGCAACCCCCTGGCCGCCGCCCCCTCCTCAGATTGGATCTGAGGGGGCCTTCCCCCCTCTCCCTTGCCCCTATATATATGTGGGGGGTGGGAGGGCAGCCGCACTGAAGTTCTGGCGCAGCCCTCCCCTTCTCCCAAGTCCTCCTCCTCTCCCGCGGTGCTTGGCAAAGCCCTGCAGGATTACCATGCTCCTCCATCACCACCACGCTGTTGTGCTGCTGCTGGACGGAGTCTTCCCCAACCTCTCCCTCTCTCCTTGCTGGATCAAGGCATGGGAGACGTCACCGGGCTGCACGTGTGTTGAACGCGGAGGTGCCGTCCGTTCGGCACTAGGATCTTGGATCACGACGAGTACGACTCCCTCAACCCCGTTCTCTTGAACGCTTCCGCTTAGCAATCTACAAGGGTATGTAGATGCACTCCCCTCTCTCTCGTTGCTAGTCTCTCCATAGATAGATCTTGGTGACTCGTAGGAAAATTCTGAATTTCTGCTACGTTCCCCAACAGTGGCATCATGAGCTAGGTCTATGCGTAGATTCTATGCACGAGTAGAACACAAGTTGTTGTGGGCGTTGATTTTGTTCAATATGCTTACCGTTACTAGTATTATCTTGATTCGGCGGTATCGTGGGATGAAGCGTCCCGGACCGACCTTACACGTACTCTTACATGAGACAGGTTCCACCGACTGACATGCACTTGTTGCATAAGGTGGCTAGCGGGTGCCAGTCTCTCCCACTTTAGTCGGATCGGATTCGATGAAAAGGGTCCTTATGAAGGGTAAATAGCAATTGACATATCACGTTGTGGTTTTGCGTAGGTAAGAAACGTTCTTGCTAGAAACCCATAGCAGCCACGTAAAACATGCAAACAACAATTAGAGGACGTCTAACTTGTTTTTGCAGGGTATGCTATGTGATGTGATATGGCCAAAAGAATGTGATGAATGATATGTGATGTATGAGATTGATCATGTTCTTGTAATAGAAATCACGACTTGCATGTCGATGAGTATGACAACCGTCAGGAGCCATAGGAGTTGTCTTAATTTATTGTAGGACCTGCGTGTCATTGAACAACGCCATGTCATTACTTTACTTTATTGCTAAACCGTTAGCCATAGTAGTAGAAGTAATAGTTGGCGAGACAACTTCATGGAGACACGATGATGGAGATCATGATGATGGAGAACATGGTGTCATGCCGGTGACGATGATGATCAAGGAGCCCCGAAGATGGAGATAAGAAGGAGCAAAATGATATTGGCCATATCATGTCATTTTTTGATTGCATGTGATGTTTATCATGTTTATGCATCTTATTTGCTTAGAACGACGGTAGTAAATAAGACGATCCCTCATTAAAATTTCAAGAAAGTGTTCCCCCTAACTGTGCACCATTGCGAAAGTTCGTTGTTTCGAAGCACCACGTGATGATCGGGTGTGATAGATTCTAACGCTCACATACAACGAGTGTAACCCAGATTTACACACGCAAAACACTTAGGTTGACTTGACGAGCCTAGCATGTACAGACATGGACTCGGAACACAAGAGACCGAAAGGTCGAGCATGAGTCGTATGGTAGATAAGATCAACATGAAGATGTTCACCGATGATGACTAGTCCATCTCACGTGATGATCGGACACAACCTAGTTGACTCGGATCATGTAATCACTTAGATGACTAGAGGGATGTCTATCTAAGTGGGAGTTCATAAGATGAACTTAATTATCCTGAACATAGTCAAAAGGTTTTTGCAAATTATGTCGTAGCTCGCGCTTTAGTTCTACTGTTTTAGATATGTTCCTAGAGAAAATATAGTTGAAAGTTGATAGTAGCAATTATGCGGACTGGGTTCGTAAACTGAGGATTGTCCTCATTGCTGCGTAGAAGGCTTATGTCCTTAATGCACCGCTCAGTGTGCTGAACCTCGAATGTTGTTTGTGGATGTTGCGAACATCTGACATACACGTTTTGATGACTACGTGATAGTTCAGTGGGTAATGTTAAATGGTTTAGAGTTAAGGCACCAAAGACGATTTCGAAACATCGCGGAACATATGTGATGTTTCGAGGGCTGAAATTGGGATTTTAGGCTCGTGCCCATGTCAAGAGGTATAAGACCTCCGACGATTTTCTTAGCCTGCAAACTAAGGGAGAAAACCTCAATCGTTGAGCTTGTGCTCAGATTGTCTGAGTACAACAATCACTTGAATCGAGTGGGAGTTGATCTTCCAGATAAGATAGTGATGTTTCTCCAAAGTCATTGCCACCAAGCTGCTAGAGCTTCGTGATGAACTATAACATATCAGGGATAGATATGATGATCCTTGAGATATTCGCGATGTTTGACACCGTGAAAGTAGAAATCAAGAAGGAGCATCAATTATTGATGGTTGGTGAAACCACTAGTTTCAAGAAGGGCAAGGGCAAGAAGGGATACTTCATGAAACGGCATATCAGCTGCTTCTCTAGTGAAGAAACCCAAGGTTGAACCCAAACCCGAGACTAAGTGCTTCTGTAATAAGGGGAACAGTCACTGGAGCAGAATTACCCTAGATACTTGGTAGATAAGAAGGCAGGTGTCGGTGTCAAAACCGGCGGATCTCGGGTAGGGGGTCCCTAACTGTGCGTCTAGGCGGATGGTAACAGGAGACAAGGGACACGATATTTTTACCCAGGTTCGGGCCCTCTCGATGGAGGTAAAACCCTACTCCTGCTTGATTAATATTGATGATATGGGTAGTACAAGAGTAGATCTACCACGAGATCGGAGTGGCTAAACCCTAGAATCTAGCCTATGGTATGATTGTTGTTCGTCCTACGGACTAAAACTCTCCGGTTTAAATAGACACCGGAGAGGGCTAGGGTTACACAGAGTCGGTTACAATGGGAGGAGATCTTCATATCGTATCGCCAAGCTTGCCTTCCACGCCAAGGAAAGTCCCATCCGGACACGGGACGGAGTCTTCAATCTTGTATCTTCATAGTCCGGGAGTCCGGCCAAAGGTCTTAGTCCGGCCATCCGGACACCCCCTAATCCAGGACTCCCTCAGTAGCCCCTGAACCAGGCTTCAATGACGATGAGTCCGGCGCACAAGTTGTCTTTGGCATTGCAAGGCGGGTTCCTCCTCCGAATATTTCATAGAAGATGTTTGAACACCAGGGTAGTGTCCGGCTCTGCAAAATAAGTCCCACATTCCTTCGTAGAGAGAATAATATTTGTATCAATTGGATCTGCTGACGTATTCCGTGGCATGACATCATGCCACAGCCAGGCTCTTTATTGGCACGTCTTGTCAAAGCAGAGATCGTGTCCCCTTATTCCGGGATTCTCATCAATACGGGTGTGGGTAACCCAATCGCGTCATTAACCGCGGCGCTTCGGAGATAAGCGAGTTTTATTAGGCCGGTGGGGGGCTCGTAGTTTTGGCCGCCCATATAAGGGGATAAGAATCCGCCCTTTCCATTCACACCCTCTTCCTCCTCTGCTTATCTGTCCCTGCGCGCTCGAGCTCCAGCGCCCAAGCCCGCACTTCCCACCTCAACCTTCTCCAACCATGTCTGGAGCGGGAGGTAGATGGATGGCCTCCTCCGTCACGGAGGGACAAATCAAAAACCTGAGGAAGGCCGGATACTTGTCTAACGACATTGCGCACCGGCTTCCAGATGTGGGGCAACTCATCCCCACCCCCAGGCCCCATGAGAGGGTTGTTTTTCTTCCCCATTTCCTCCGCGGACTGGGTTTTCCTCTTCACCCGTTCGTTCGGGGGCTCATGTTCTACTACGGCCTGGACTTCCATGATATGGCCCCGAACTTCATCCTCAATATCTCGGCATTTATCGTCGTGTGCGAGGCCTTCTTCCGCATCCAGCCCCACTTTAGCCTATGGCTGAAGATCTTCAGCGTCAAGCCGAAGGTCGTGCAAGGCCGACAGGCGGAATACGGAGGCTCCATGGTGGGCAAGATAGCCAACGTCACCTGGCTTGAGGGTGCCTTCGTGGAAACCATCAAAGGGTGGCAATCAGGGTGGTTTTATATCACCGAGCCGCGTGACCCTAAATGGGCAGTGGCCCCCGAATTTCGATCCGGCATCCCCACCCAGCTCACATCTTGGAAAGAGACGGGCCTGTCATGGGGCAATCCGGAAGAGGTGACCGGACTCCAAACCTGCGTCCGAGACCTCGTGACCAAGAAGGTCAAGCTTGTCAACGTGGTCCAGGTCATGCTCTTCCACCGGATCCTCCCATGTCAACGCCGGGACTTCAATTTGTGGGAGTTCGACCCGGCCCGGCACCAGACTCTGTCCCGGCTCTTTTCAAGAGTTCCGAGGTGTCCCCTCCCGTCACCGAGGATCGCGGTTTCTGCGCCAAACGTCAAGCCTCCGAAGTAAGCTTACATTTAGTCCCTTACGGGATACCCAAATTTCATAGTGTGATTTTTATGTGGGATCTAAACTCCTGTTCCTTTGACAGGACTGGAAGAGGACATCCGGACAGTTCGATTGTCCGGCCCCTTTGCCCGAAGGCCCAGTAGACGCACACTTAGTGAAGCTACTGGTTCCGGCACCTCACGTGGTGCCGGAGAAGAAGGCCAAGGAGAAGGCCACGGGGACCCGAAAGAGTTCCCGGCGCCCGGTGCCGTCGGATTTGCCCGACGGCCCCAACACACCCTCCGCCTCCGAAGACGAGGAGGAGGAGGAAGAAGAAGATGCCTCTCCCCCCCAACGGGGGGAGGAAAGAAGAGAAAGGCCGCCCCAAGTGGGGAAGCCGGAGGGTCCAAGAAGGGGAAGTCCCTTCTGCCGAACTACGCCCCCGACGCCGAAGACGGCGGGGAGGAATGGCCATCCAGGGTCAAGCCCCTGGCAAAATCGTAAGTGTCCAGCTACCCGAATGACTTATTGCACTCCTTTATTATTTGATAGCTTCTAACACCGAAGCTAATCATACAGTCCGCCCAGAGCTCAGCTTGGCGATTCATCGAGCGGATCTCTGAATTCGTCGGATGTGAATAGTGCTTCACTTCCGACGGCCTCCTTCCCTCTCCCTACAGACGACGCTGAGGTGGAGTCCCGTAGGGGACAAAACCAGGAGGAGGTGGTCCTGGAAGCGCCACAAGGCGACCTTCCGGACTCCCAGCCCAAAGGGGGTAAAGCCCCAGAGGGATCTAAGTCTGGCCCCGGGCCGGACACTGCTCCAGAACCATCAGTGGTTCCAGGGCCCGACAGGCGACGCCTTCATAAGAAGGGCAAGCCCGCGACGCCGGCGATTTCCGTCCACCTGGAGGCGCCGGACAATTTGCTGGAGGCGCTTAACGGCGCCTCCATCGACGAAGAACACCGAACTGTTATGAGTGCGGTGATTCAAAAGGTTCAGTCCACCAAGAGCGGGCTGACGGAAGCCTGCACAAGCCTGTTAATGGGCTTTGAGGTATGTGTTCAAAAACATATATAAAAAATGTTACCGCATAGACAGTAGCCCCTGATGCTTAGTTCGGTGTTCGGAAAGAAAAGCCGAACTGAGGATCTCAAAAGATATACGCAGGAGTCTAATAGAAATATGTCAATATGGGAATGCAGGCTGCGCTGCTGACCTCTGCCACACTGACTGCGGAGGTCAATGCCTTGAAGGAAAGCCTCGAGCGGTTCGAGAGCAAGCTCGGCCGTGCCAAGAAGCAGCTCGAGGATAAAGAGGGTACATAGTACCTCCTGTAAATGTATATAGAAATACTTGGTTGCATAATAATAACAGGACCAACGTTAATGTTGCAGGAGCCACGACTGAGGTGGCGACCCTGAAAGAGGCGGTTTCGAAGGCCGAAAAGAGTGCGGCCTTGGAGCGCACCGAGCGAGAGAAGCAGGAGGCGCGGGTAGCGGAGGTGCGGCAAGAGCTCCAGGCTCTCGTGGAAAAACACGAGAGTTTGGAGCGTGACTCGAAGACTCGAGAGTCCGAGCTTGCCTTGGCTCTTGAGAGTGCCAAGACCGCTAAGGCCGAAGCCCAGAAGGCCCTTCAGGAGATCGAGGCGATGAAGAAGATAGCGGCGGGTAAGGCATTCTTTACGCAAAGCAAAAATATAAAAGTTAATTATCTCCTACTTACCCGAATCCGGAGCTCTCCAGGAGCGTTCGCCGATCTGCCCCGTAGTGTGTCTGATGCTGCCGCATACTACCGAGCCGAAGAGGGGAGCTCAACGGAAAAAGTGTTCTGGTCTCAGTATGCTGAGGCCGAACATCTGGTGCCCTTGAGCGACCAGCTGAAGTAGCTGGTTGAGCTCCACAAGGTGGCCGAACAGGCCATGAAGGGACTCATAGCTCGGCTGTGGCCTGGAGAAGTCATGCCTGGGAGCTACTTCGGTCTGGTGTGGCGGCTGCTGGACGCGTGTCTGTGGATTGAGGTCGTCAAGCGCTCCATTTGTATTGAAGGTGCCCGTCGGGCCCTTGCCCGTGCTAAGGTGCACTGGGGCAAGCTAGACGCGGAGAAGCTGTTGACGGACGCGCCACCGCCGGGCAAGGAGTATCGTATGCCCGAGATGTATTATAATGGCGTTTTGAAGGGTGCCCACCGCATAGCGGATGAGTGCTCCAAAGATGTAATTTTTGAGTAAACTCGCATTTGTTATCCTGTACGCTGAAGCTTTGTTCATATGCGTTAAGCAATGCTTGTTAATTTAAAATATTACCTTCTGTGCGGCCGTTTATCAAATCTGAGAGATGCAAGTCGTCAGCTTCGACCCCCATGCCACGAGTGCTGGGGTGTTCGGGATAAACCTGAGCGCTCTTGTTCCCATTCTTGGGTTCATCTAGGGAGGCGTTCAGCACAACGAACCAGGCTGTCGGACTTATAATGCTTTATCACTCTCACTTAGCCATAGAATTCTATAATTTTAAATTTCAGCGAAGCCCCTAGTATTCGGAAGACCGAGTTCGGGGCGCTATCCACGCCTAGGCCGGATAAGTCCGGTTCCTCGCTCGAAGCGGCATAAGTCTTTAAGGACTCGAAGAAACCTCGCGAACAGCGACCGGTCTCTCGCACTATCATGACAGTCAGTTTTAGCTTTCTCTACTGAGGTGTTAACCCAGCTCAACTGGGGCACAATCGCAGTAGTTCTCCCAGCGCTACCTTAGCCAACAATGAGGAACGTAAGGTATCAAAACATGGGAGCCGAGCAAACCCAACTATTGACCAAAGACATGATTCGGAGCCGATGCATATAGTGCTATAAGTTCGGGGTGCCGCACTTGTTAGAGTGTTCGGTCTTCTCACACCATGTTATGGGGTGTTGTAAGCCCCTGGTGTATTATCCATACCAAAGTGTACGGTTGCATAGTCATGACTGAACATATTTGCATATAAAAATAGATAAGTACAATAATAGGTAAGAGCTATATATTGTTCATTAAAAAAGGGCTGCTGCGAAAGCAAAACGATACAAAAAGTACGGTAAGCAAGAGATGGGAGTATTTGACATATTCCCCTCCAGGGGCAAGCTGCAGGATTGTAAGAGAAACAAGTATTAAACTCGTTATAGAGACCACCTGGACTTTTGACATGGCGTGCTTCCTCCCTGGCTATTGCATCATTGGTTCGGCGAGAGTATTGCCGGATAGGCCTTCCGAATAGTTGGGTCCTGAAAGTGTGTGAAAAGGAAAACGGCGAAATAGGGAGCCCCTTAGTGCGGTTGAGCCGCATTCTGGGCGTGCCGTTGTTGTGCCCCTCCCCTTATGCCCATGGTATCTCTAAGGCGTAATTATGTACGCATTGTACTAGTACCGCCGTTTGACGGGGGCCGGGGTTGGGGCCGCACTGCTATGCTTGCTCGGAACGTGCCAGCCGGATTTGTTGTAGGTTACTTCGGGCTCGCTTGATGTTGTCCGGACGTTTGGCACCTGGATTGGAGAACTGCCTTGAGAGTCTACTTTGTACTTCCGCTGCCAGGGCCGCCGTGTGCTCCTCCGTTCGGAGAGAGCATTCGGTGTTTCCATTTACCGTGATGACTCCACGAGGTCCTGGCATCTTGAGCTTGAGATATGCGTAGTGCAGCACCGCATTGAATTTGGCAAATGCGGTTCGCCCGAGCAGGGCATGATAGCCGCCGCGGAATGGGACTATGTCGAAGATTAACTCCTCGCTTCGGAAGTTATCCGGGGATCCGAAGACCACCTCGAGTGTGACCGAGCCTATACAGCTGGCTTCTACCCCTAGTATGACACCTTTGAAGGTTGTCTTTGTGGGTTTAATGCTTGAAGGATCGATGCCCATTTTTCGCATTGTGTCCTGGTAAAGCAGGTTCAGGCTACTGCCGCCATCCATTAGGACTCTGGTAAGGTGGAATCCGTCGATAATTGGGTCTAGGACCAGTGCAGCGAATCCGCTGTGACGGATGCTGGTGGGATGGTCCCGTCGATCAAAGGTGATCGGGCAGGAGGACCATGGGTTGAACTTTGGGGCGACTGGCTCCAGCACATAGACGTCCTTGAGAGCACGCTTCCGCTCCCTTTTGGGAATGTGGGTTGCGTATATCATATTCACCGTCCGAACTTGCGGGCGAAATCCCTTCTGTCCTTTGTTGTGCGGCGGCCGGGGCCCCTCCTCGTCATCGCTATGTAGCCCCTTGTCTATGGTCTCGGCACTTAACTTGCCTGCCTGCTTGAACACCTAACAATCCCTGTTGGTGTGATTGGCTGGTTGTTCGAGTGTGCCGTGTATCTGGCACGAGTGATCGAGTATCCGGTCTAAGCTGGATGGGCCCTGAGGGTTTCTTTTGAATGGCTTCTTCCGCTGACCCAGTTTAGAGCCTCCGAATCCGGCATTGACTACCGTATCTTCAGTATTGTCATCGTCAATGCGGCGTTTATGCTTGTTGCGACGTGACCTGCCGTTGTTATCCTTGGTATCCGAATTGCCGGGGCTCTTGGTTATGTTGTCGCTACGAGCTAGCCAGCTGTATTCTCCCGCGCAGAAGCGGGTCATGAGTGTCGTGAGGGCTGCCATAGACTTCGGCTTTTCCTGTCCTAGGTGCCGGGCAAGCCATTCGTCTTGGATGTTGTGCCTGAAGGCTGCGAGGGCCTCGGCGTCCGAACAATCGACTATTTGGTTTTTCTTGGTTAGGAACCGTGTCCAGAATTGTCTGGCCGATTCCTCTGGCTGCTGGATTATGTGGCTTAGGTCGTCGGCGTCTGGTGGTCGCACATACGTGCCCTGGAAGTTGTCAAGGAATGCGGATTCCAGGTCCTCCCAACAACTAATTGACTCTGCTGGTAGGCTATTAAGCCAATGTTGAGCTGGTCCTTTAAGCTTGAGCGGGAGGTATTTGATGGCGTGTAGATCATCACCACGGGCCATGTGGATATGAAGGAGATAATCCTCGATCCATACCGCAGGATCTGTTGTGCCATCGTATGATTCGATGTTTACGGGTTTGAAGCCCTTGGGGATTTGATGCTCCATTACTTCGTCCGTGAAGCATAGTGGGTGTGCGGCGCCCCTGTACTGGGCTATATTGCGACGCAGCTCGGACGAGCTTGGTTTGTTGTATTCGGCCAGGCCATACTTATTATGTCCGGCGTGACGGCTAGCGTCACGTGAAGCGGGGCGCCCATGTGATCCATAGATCGATCTTGTTTGCCTTGCCTTATTCTCCAAGATGTCTCGCAGGTCTGTTGCGTCTCCCCGTACTCTAGTATGTTTTGAGCGGTGTTGGGGGCGGCCTGGGTTGAGGGCCTGAAGGCCTCTCTATCGCGGCCACGGGGTGGCCGATCGGGCGCATCGTACGCTGGTGATGTAGGTTTAGTTGCTTCCTCCTCAAGTTGGGGTAGCAGCCTGTGCTTCGGGTAGCTCTTGGATGGGCGTTCTAGTTTATACTCTTCGGCCGCCAGGACTTCGGTCCATATGTCGGCTAGCAAGTCTTGGTCAGCTCTAAGCTGCTGCTGTTTCTTCTTGAGGCTGCATGCTGTGGCTACGAGTCTGCGTTTGAAACACTCTTGTTCGACGGGATCCTCTGGCACGACGAATTCGTCGTCGTCGAGGCTTGCCTCGTCTTCGGAGGGAGGCATGTAATTGTCGTCCTCATCTTCTTTGTCAGCCGCTCTCTCCTAAGGGCTGGCTCCTTCGTCCTCCTGCACTGAATCCTGCTGGAGGGGGTTGTCATCGGCACTGTCCGGCGTATTGTTATCTATGGTGCCGGAATCGCCATTTTTGCTTTGGCGGGACTTAGAGCGGCGCCGCTGACGTCGGCGCTTGGGTTGCTTCTTGGAGGGATCATCCTCCGTTTTCTCCTCCCCATCCCCCGCTTTAGGGGTGTCCACCATGTATATGTCATATGACGAGGTGGCTTTCCAGTTCCCCATAGGCACTGGTTCTTGATCATCTCCTTCATCGGCGTCCATGCCGTCGATGTCTTTGGAGTCGAAGTCGAGCATGTCGGTTAAATCATCGACAGTGGCTACGAAGTGGGTGGTGGGTGGGCTACGAATTTCTTCGTCGTCTGCATCCCAACCGTGTTGGCCGTAGTCCGGCCAGGGCTCTCCTGACAAAGAGAGAGACTTTAACAAATTCAGGATGTTGCCGAAAGGTGAGTGCTGAAAGACATTCGCGGTGGTGAACTCCATGACCGGAGCCCAATCGGGCTTAATCGGAAGAGGTGCAGGATTTACGGAGTCCGGATCGGAGTCTGGCACCTTGGAGTCACGGGCCTTGCGGGGGACTAGGCTGGTATCCGACTCTATCGCCGTAGAGATTGCAGTTTCCGTGGCGGCGTCCAACCGTCCGTCCTCGACTGGCGTAGTGGGCTCTGAGCTAATGGTCGGAGCGGACACCTGAGCGACGCTCTGGACGTTGTCCAATGACAGAGCTAAATCATGCCCATCGTGACAGTGCGGCATGCCCGGTCATGGCTCGAATCCGTCGAAGATCAAGTCCTCGCGGATGTCGGCCGTGTAGTTTAAACTTCCAAACCTGACCCGATGGCCAGGGGTGTAGCTTTCGATCTGCTCCAGATGGCCGAACGAGTCGGCCCGTGTGCGAAGCCGCCGAATACGAAGATCTGTCCGGGGAGAAAAGTCTCATCCCGGACCGCATCGCGATTGACGAGTGAAGAAGCCATCGGGCCTAAAGGCGACGACACAGAGGAACTCTCAATGAAAGCACCAATGTCGGTGTCAAAACCGGCGGATCTCGGGTAGGGGGTCCCGAACTGTGCGTCTAGGCGGATGGTAACATGAGACAAGGGGCACGATGTTTTTACCCAGGTTCGGGCCCTCTCGATGGAGGTAAAACCCTACTCTTGCTTGATTAATATTGATGATATGGGCAGTACAAGAGTAGATCTACCACGAGATCGGTGTGGCTAAACCCTAGAATCTAGCCTATGGTATGATTGTTGTTCGTCCTACGGACTAAAACTCTCCGGTTTATATAGACACCGGAGAGGGCTAGGGTTACACAGAGTCGGTTACAATGGGAGGAGATCTTCATATCGTATCGCCAAGCTTGCCTTCCACGCCAAGGAAAGTCCCATCCGGACACGGGACAGAGTCTTCAATCTTGTATCTTCATAGTCCGGGAGTCCGGCCAAAGGTCTTAGTCCGGCCATCCGGACACCCCCTAATCCAGGACTCCCTCAGCAGGCAAGGTCGATAGAAGTATATTTGGTATACATTATATTAATGTGCACTCTACTAGTACTCCGAGTAGCAACATGGTAATAGATACCGGTTCGGTTGCTAAGTGTTAGTAACTCGAAATAAAAGGCTATGGAATAAACGGAGACTAGCTAAATGCGAGGTGACGATATGTGTTGGAAGTATTTCCAAGGTTGATGTGATCAAACATCGCACGCTCCCTCTACCATCGGGATCGGTGTTAAACCTAAATAATTGTTATTTGGTGTTTGCATTGAGCATAGATATGATTGGATTATGTCTATTGCAATATGGTTATTCATTTAAGGAGAATAATGGTTACTCTGTTTATTTGAATAATACCTTCAATGGTCTTGCACCTAAAATGAATGGTTTATTGAATCTTGATCGTAGTGATACACATGTTCATGCCAAAGGTATAAGATAGTAATGATAGTACCACCTACTTGTGGCACTGCCATGTAAGTCATATTGGTATAAAACACATGAAGAAGCTCCATGTTGATGGATCTTTGGACTCACTCGTTTTTTGAAAAGATTGAGACATGCGAACCATGTCTATTGGTATATACGCATGAAGAAACTCCATGCAGATGGATCGTTTGGACTCACTTGATTTTGAATCACTTGAGACATGCAAATCATACCACATGGGCAAGATGACGGAAAAGCCTCGTTTTCAGTAAGATGGAACAAGAAAGCAACTTGTTGGAAGTAATACAATTTGATGTATGCAGTCCAATGAGTGCTGAGGCACGCAGTGGATATCGTTATGTTCTTACTTCACAGATGATTTGAGTAGATGTTGAGTATATTTACTTGATGAAACACAAGTTTGAATTATTGAAAGGTTCAAGTAATTCCAGAGTGAAGTTGAAGATCTTCGTGACAAGAGGATAAAATGTCTATGATATGATCATAGAGATGAATATCTGAGTTGCGAGTTTGGCACACAATTGAGACATTGTGGAAATTGTTTCACAACTAACACCACCTGGAACACCATTGTGTGATGGTGTGTCCGAACATCATAGATGCACCCTATTGGATATGGGGCATATCATGATGTCTCTTATCGAATTACCACTATCGTTCATGGGTTAGGCATTAGAGACAACCGCATTCACTTTAAATAGGGCACCACGTAATTCCGTTGAGACGACCCCGTATGAACTATGGTTTGGAGAAACCTAAGTTGTCGTTTCTTAAAAGTTTGGGGCTGTGACGCTTATGTGAAAAAGTTTCAGGCTGATAAGCTCGAACCCAAAGCGGATAAAAGCATCTTCATAGGACACCCAAAACAGTTTGGTATACCTCCAGTCTCAGTTCCGGAAGCAAAAGGGATTGTTTCTAGAATCAGGTCCTTTCTCGAGGAAAAGTTTCTCTCGAAAGAATTGAGTGGGAGGATGGTGGAGACTTGATGAGGTTGTTGAACCATCACTTCAACTAGTTTGTAGCAGGGCACAGGAAGTTATTCCTGTGGCGCCTACACCAATTGAAGTAGAAGCTTATGATAGTGATCATGAAATTTCGGATCAAGTCACTACCGTATCTCGTAGGGTAACAAGGATGTGTACTACTTCAGAGTGGTACAGTAATCCTGTCTTGGACCTACGAGCTATGTAGAAGCGATGGTGGGCCCAGATTCTGACAAATGGCTCGAGGCCATAAAATCCGAGAGAGGATCCATGTATGAAAACAAAGTGTAGACTTTGGAAGAACTGCTTGATGGTCGTAAGGCTTTTGAGTACAGATGGATTTTAAAAGGAAGACAGACAATGATGGTAAGTGTCACCATTAAGAAATCTCGACTTGTCGTTAACATGTTTTCCGACAAGTTCAAGGAGTTGACTACGGTGAGGCTTTCTCACTCGTAGCGATGCTAAGAGTCTGTTGGAATTATATTAGCAATTACTGCATTATTTATGAAATCTTGCATATAGGATGTCAAAACATTGTTTCTCGATGGTTTTCTTGAGGAAAGGTTGTATGTGATACAACCAGAAGGTTTTGACAATCCTGAAAGATGCAAACAAGTATGCAAAGCTCCAGCATTCCTTCTAAGGACTGGAGTAAGCATCTCGGAGTTGGAATATACGCTTTGATGAGATGATCAAAGATTTTGGGTTTATACAAAGTTTATGAGAAACTTGTATTTCCAAAGAAGTGAGTGGGAGCACTATAGCATTTCTGATGAGTATATGTTGTTGACATATTGTTTATCAGAAATGATGTAGAATTTCTGGAAAGCATATAGGGTTATTTGAAAAGTGTTTTTCAATAGAAAACCTAGATTAAGCTGCTTGAACATTAAGCATCAAGATCTATGAGGATAGATCAAAAACGCTAAATGGTACTTTCAAATGAGCACATACCTTGACATGATCTTGAAGGTGTTCAAGATGGATCAGCCAAAGAAGGAGTTCTTGCCTGAGTTGTAAGGTATGAATTTAAGACTTAAAGCTCGACCACGGCAGAAGAGAGAGAAAGTACGAAGGTCGTCCGCTATGCTTCAGACGTAGGCTCTATAGTATGCTATGCTGTGTACCGCACCGGAAGTGTGCCTTGCCATGAGTCAGTCAAGGGGTACAAGAATGATCCAGGAATGGATCATTGGACAGCGGTCAAAATTTTCCTTGGAGTAAATAAGGACATGTTTCTCAATTATGGAGGTGATAAAGAGTTCGACATAAAGGGTTACGTCGATGCAAGCTTTAACACCTATCTGAATGACTCTGAGTAGCAAACCGGATACGTATAGTGGAGCAACCATTTGGAATAGCTCCAAGTGGAGGGTGGAAGCAACATTTACAATATGACCTAGAGATTTGTGAAGTACATATGGATCTGAATGTTGTAGACACGTTGACTAAAACCTCTCACACAAGCAAAACATGATCAAACCCCAGAACTCATTGAGTCTTAATCACATGATGATGTGAACTAGTTTAGTGACACTAGTAAACTCTTTGAATGTTGGTCACATGGCGATGTGACCTGTGAGTGTTAATCACATGGCGATGTGAACTAGATTATTGACTCTAGTGCAAGTGGGAGACTGTTGGAAATATGCCCTAGAGGCAATAATAAATTAGTTATTATTATTATATTTCCTTGTTCATGATAATCATTTATTATCCATCCTACAATTGTATTGATAGGAAACTCAGATACATGTGTGGGTACATAGACAACACCATGTCCCTAGTAAGCCTCTAGTTGACTAGCTCGTTGATCAATAGATGGTTACGATTTCCTGACCATGGACATTGGATGTCATTGATAACGGGATCACATCATTAGGAGAATGATGTGATGGACAAGACCCAATCCTAAGCCTAGCACAAAGATCTTGTAGTTCGTATGCTAAAGCTTTTCTAATGTCAAGTATCATTTCCTTAGACCATGAGATTGTGCAACTCCCGGATACCGTAGGAATGCTTTGGGTGTACCAAACGTCAGAACGTAACTGGATGGCTATAAAGGTGCACTACGGGTATCTCCGAAAGTGTCTGTTGGGTTGGCACGAATCGAGACTGGGATTTGTCACTCCGTGTGACGGAGAAGTGTCTCTGGGCCCACTCGATAGGACATCATCATAATGTGCACAATGTGACCAAGGGGTTGATCAAGGGATGATGTGTTACGGAACGAGTAAAGAGACTTGCCGGTAACAAGATTGAACAAGGTATCGGGATACCGACGATTGAATCTCGGGCAAGTACTATACCGCTAGACAAAGGGAATTGTCTACGGGATTGATTGAATCCTCGACATCGTGGTACATCCGATGAGATCATCGTGGAACATGTGGGAGCCAACATGGGTATCCAGATCCAGCTGTTGGTTATTGACCGGAGAACTTATCGGTCATGTCTGCATGGTTCCCGAACCCGTAGGGTCTACACACTTAAGGTTCGATGACGCTAGGGTTATAGGGAATAGATATACGTGGTTACCGAATGTTGTGCGGAGTCCCAGATGAGATCCCAAACGTCACGAGCAGTTCCGGAATGGCCCGGAGGTAAAGATTTATATATGGGAAGTCATCATACGGTCACCGGAATAATTTGGGGGGTTACCGGTATTGTACCGGGACCACCGAAGGGGTTCCGGGGGTCCACCTGCCCCGGAGGGCCCTATGGGCTGTTTGTGGAGAGGGACCAGCCACTTAGTGGGCCGGGCGCCTCCCCCCTTAGGGCCCATGCGCCTAGGGTTTGGGGGAAACCCTAAAGGGGGGCGCCCCCTTGCCTTGGGGGGCAAGGCAACCCCCCTGGCCACCCCCTCCTCAGATTGATTCTGAGGGGGCCGGCCCCCATCCCCCTTGCCCCTATATATATGTGGGGGGTGGGAGGACAGCCGCACCAAAGTTCTGGCGCAGCCCTCCCCCTCTCCCAAGTCCTCCTCTCCCGCGGTGCTTGGCGAAGCCCTGCAGGATTGCCACGCTCCTCCATCACCACCACGCTGTTGTGCTGCTGCTGGACGGAGTCTTCCCCAACCTCTCCCTCTCTCCTTGCTGGATCAAGGCGTGGGATACGTCACCGGGCTGCACGTGTGTTGAACGCGGAGGTGCCGTCCGTTCGACACTAGGATCTCCGGTGATTTGGATCACGACGAGTACGACTCCCTCAACTCCGTTCTCTTGAACGCTTCCGCTTAGCGATCTACAAGGGTATGTAGATGCACTCCCCTGTCTCTCGTTGCTAGTCTCTCCATAGATAGATCTTGGTGAATCGTAGGAAAATTTTGAATTTCTGCTACGTTCCCCAACAAGAAGAGCTAGCCAAGCTACTCGAGTCCGGATTCATCAGAGACATCAAACATCCGGATTGGCTAGCAAACTTGGTAATGGTACCAAAAAGGACAAATCCTAGTGCTTGTGTGTCGATTTCAAAGACCTCAATAAAGCTTGCCCTAAGGATCCCCTCCCCCTCCCCCGCATTGATCAAATAATTGATGCCACAGCAGGACACGACTCATTGTGTTTCCTCGACGCATACTCCGGATACCATCAAATAAAGATGGCGGAGTCCGACCAGGCCGCAACGGCCTTCATCACTCCGTACGACCCCTTATGTTTCAACACCATGCCCTTCGGGCTCAAAAACACCGGCGCAACCTATCAACGCATGATTCAAACATGCCTGGAAAAACAAATCGTCAAGACAGTAGAGGCCTATGTAGACGACGTGGTCATCAAAACAAGACACGTCGAAACTTTAATAGACAACTTGAGGCTTACGTTCGATAATCTCCGAATATACGACATCAAGCTCAACCCAGAGAAGTGTGTCTTCGGAGTACCCTCTGGAAAATTGCTCGGCTTCATCGTTTCCAATAGAGGAATTGAAGCCAATCCCGCAAAAATCCGAGCTCTGTCACAATTGGCTATCCCAACAGACCTCAAGCAGATCCAGAAACTAACTGGATGTGTGGCTGCCTTAAGCCGCTTTATCTCCTGCTTAGGAGAAAAGGCACTACCCCTATATCGCCTTCTTCGACGCACCGAACAATTCGAGTGGACGGATGCGGCCACGGCCAGACTGGAAGAAATAAAGGCACTCTTTGCCACAAAACCAGTCCTGACCGCGCCAAACATTGGCGAACCCATGCTATTATACATAGTCGCAACAAACCAAGTTGTGAGCGTAGTGCTCGTCGTCGAACAAGAGGCAGACGGACACAAGTTCCCGCTCCAAAAGCCAGTATATTACGTGTCCACTGTCCTCACTCCATGCAAATCTCGGTACCCACACTATCAAAAGATAGCATACGCGGTCTTCATGGCATCCCAGAACTACGACACTACTTTCAAGAGTGTTCGATCACGGTGGCCTCCGAAGTACCACTCAATGACATAATAAATAACCGCGACGCAACAGGCGGAATTGCTAAATGGGCTATTGAGCTCCTTCCGTTCGACATAACATACAAACCATGGCGGGCCATTAAGTCGCAAGTACTGGCTGACTTCGTCGCCGAATGGACAGAAGCCGAACTCCCTAAAGAGTACGACACGTACTCAAATTGGATCATGCATTTCGACGGCTCTAAAATGCTGGCCGGATTGGGAGCGGGTGTCGTCCTGACATCCCCCACCGGAGACATGATGCAATACGTCCTCCAAATATTATACACAAACTCCAACAATGCAGCCGAATACGAGGCTCTGTTGCATGGTCTTCGGATGGCAGTCTCCATGGGCGTTCGATGCCTCGAAGTGCGCGGGGACTCGAACCTCGCAATATCTTAGGTAAATGGAGACTTTGACGCTAAGGACCCTAGAATGGCGGCCTACCACAATGCCATCCTCAAAATGTCAGCTCGGTTCGAAGGGCTCGAATTCCACCATGTGGTCAGAGAAAATAACCAAGCGGCCGATATCCTCGCCCGCATCGGTGCTAAACGCGACCCCGTCCCACCTAATATCTTCCTAGAAAGGCTGTTCAAGCCATCCGTGGCATGGGAAGGGGAGTCCAGCACTGTCAGTCCGGCTCCAAACACAACCCCAGATTCTGAACCTTCTGACGTAATCGGAGGCTCTTCCACCGAAATAACACCTTTGGCCCACGAAGTAATGGCTGTCATCGCCCCGTGGACCGAGCCCTTCTTGGCCTACCTAAATAGGCAAGAGATCCCAGAGGATGAAAATGAGGCACGTTGTATCGTGCGACGCTCTAAGGCCTACAAAGTCCATGAAGGAGAGCTCTACAAGAAGAGTGCCACCGGAGTGCTCCAACGATGCATCTCCGAAGAGGAAGGGCGGCAGCTCTTAGCTGAGATCCATTCCGGACTAGGCGGGCACCACGCGGCAGCCCGGGCTCTCGTAAGCAAGGCCTTTCAGACAGGATTTTACTGGCCGACAGCCCGGGCGGACGCACAAGACTTTGTCCAACATTGCGTTGGTTGTTAACTATTTGCCAATCAGAGCCATATGCCCCCTACCGCTCTCCAAACAATCCCCATAACTTGGCCCTTCGCGGTCTAGGGGCTGGATATGGTGGGACCCCTTAAAGGGGGAAGCCATAAGAAAAAAATACTTATTGGTCATGGTGGACAAGTTCACCAAATGGATAGAAGCCAAGCCAGTTAAAACGGTCGAATCCGGACCAGTGATAGACTTCATATCGTAGGTTGTACACCATTACGGTGTCCCCCACAGTATCATCACTGACAATGGCTTGAATTTTACAGCCGAGGAGGTGAAAACCTAGTGCGGCAAAATGGGCATTAAGCTCGACTACGCCTCTGTCTATCACTCCCAAACAAACGGTCAAGTCGAACATGCAAATGGTCTTATCATGAGCGGCATTAAACCCAGACTAGTGCGATCCTTGAAGGAATCAGACACACATTGGGTCGAGGAACTCGACTCCGTACTCTAGGGGATGCGGACCACGCCGAATCGTACCACCGGATACACACCATTTTTTATGGTGTACGGCGCAGAAGCAGTGCTGCCCTGCGATATAATCGATGACTCACCTCGCGTGCGCATGTATGAAGAGAAGGAAGCCGAGCTAGATCGGCAGGACAACTTAGATGCTTTGGAGGAGGAGCATGATGTCGCTAAGGCCCGTTCCGCATTCTATCAACAACAGGCTTGAAGGTATCAAAGCAGAGAATTTCGGGCCAAAACTTATAACATTGGCGAACTCGTTCTACGCCTCCCCGAGAAGAAGAAGGACAAGCTCAAACCCAAGTGGGAGGGTCCCTTCATCATTGATAAAGTTCTCACCGAAGGAGCGTACCGTCTGCGCAATGCATCTGTTAACAGACTCGAGCCAAACCCATGGAACGCGGCCAGACTCTGGAGATTCTACGCCTAGCACCAAACCCAGTGTTCGTCTCCTTAACTCCGCCCCTTCAATTATGTTATCTTTCCTCCTTTCTCGCCCCTTTTTTCCTTTTTTTATATATACAGCCTCAAAACTATACAGATGCCCTGAGCACTCTGGCCGCATTATGCGTGCACACTATACCTGGGGGCTTCCTATTCGGAAGCTAAGTACAACTACTTTAATTGCTCCTTGCCAGCCACATATGCATTTTTTTCCATATGTGCCTTTTCTTCACCATTATATGCATCGATATGACTTAAGTTTTGTCCATGCTGGGTTGCCCGACTCTTGTATTTATGCCCTACGTTCCCGTTAATTCGGCTAGGGCATAAGGGGAGCACCTCTGTGATTGTTACTGCCGGTTGAGCCGGATGTGTACCTCAGACTGGGTGAAGCCGAAAGCTAGCATTCTTAAGGGAATATTCGGTCGGTGAACAAAAGATGTTCTCGTTCATTACAACGAAAATACCCAGATGTTTTGTTTCCTACGCTTCTGTTCGCAATTCGTACATGCACATCGATGCATGCGCACCCAGAGAAAGGAACCCCTAACGGAACTATTCTCTCTGGAATATGTTTCTTACTATTGATGTAATATAACATAACTAGTTGGGTACTTGTCTGTTCAAGCACTTATGACCCCTACGCCTGGTTTCCACACATACCCCGGTTTTTCATAACTGTGTGGGTATTGGGATACACCCCGGACTGTCGGATCCGGGGGCTGAAGCGAATAGGTCCGCCATGACAAATGATTTTCAATCCGGCTAGGGAGTACATGAGCCCATTCAAATTACATAGTCAAACAGACTGGCTGTACTCTTCCTCTATACCATCCAACAGGCTGTCTAGCTTACAATCCTGTTGGGAATACTTGGCAGCTAACGCTACTTGATCATATACCAGACTAATGTGTATCTCTTGTCCATCTGACCCAGCCGGTCTGACTTCGGCCATATGGTTCGGGTCATCCTTGGCGTATCTCGTCTTCACCATGGCCGAAGCTTCTCTCGCACCTTGCCGGCAAGCTGATATCTTCCATAATCGGAAGCGCCACCGTGCTCCTTTGAGCATCTCTACAAGTTCGCTCATGCCTCCTAGCAGGGAAGCGGACGGCCACAAAGCCTGGGAAATACCCTGCATCACCTGCCGAGCTCGTTTGTGCAGTTGTGAAAGCTCTTGCAGCATATCGCCTGCGGAACCGGGCATCTCATATTTAGGGCGGCCTGTCAACATACCTGTAGACATAACTCTGTCAATACGCCTCCTCGCCAAACTATACTAAAGTTCGTTCAAGCACTTACTGTAAATGCCGCGTCGAAGCCTCCAATTCTCCTTCACGGAGTCCGCGAGCTGAGCCCAAACATCTTGCAATTCGACGCTCAGTCGGAGATTAGCATCTTGCAGCTTATTCTTCTCTTGAATAGACTGCGTCAGCACGCGTTTGCCCGCCTTCAACTGACTTCACAGATGCAGCTCATTATCTCCCACAGTCTCCGGATTTCCTCCGGGATTGTCTGCCGAATCTTTCGATAGATTTATAAACCATGCCGAACAAACAAACTGGTAGGAGGAAATTATTACCAGAAGAAGCCTTTTTGGATTCCTCTTGTTCGACTACATCGGCCTTCATTTGGGCCTTACATTCCTCCAGCTCTTGAGACAACTGGGCATTCTTCTCTACAAGAACCTATGCATGTAATGATCCTTAAATCAGTTGTGCCAACTGTTTCAAGTCTCAGGGGCTACTACTACACATACTTATTAAATTCTCTTACCCGTATATCCTTCACATACTTGTCCGTTGCTCTGGCAAGTCCATCTTGAGCAGCGCGGATATAGGTGTGTCCTGAATTGAAGGCATTGAACGCCTCTTCGAAAAAATACCACCGTAGAGTACGGCCCAGTGGTTCATGGCACTCTCCACTTCTAAATTTGTGGCGGAAAGCATATCTGTATCCTCCGCAGGAGGACAGTTTGGCACTGTCCCCACATTAGCCTCCGCCCGTGAATCTGGTCCAGGAATCCGGCTGCTGGAGGCATGGCCGGTAGGGTCCCCAGACATAGTCGGACGTTTCCTGTCAGGACATAATTAAAGCCATCACGCCTCGACAAAAATACGAAATAAACCACGGGGCAAGTTTAATGAATACCTCTTCGCCTGCGTATCGCTCCTAACCGCCTTCCTTTTAAGCCTACCTTGTCTAGGTTCCTCTTGCTGAGAGGCCCCCGCGGGTTCTGCACGATGTCCCGACTGTGTTTCTATAAAAGTACGGCATGTGAGCTTAAGGTACAGCAAAACAAAGGAATTCTTTCTGAAGGTTGGAACCCTGACATTACTTACATGCGACACGGGAAGCAGTCCGGGATAATCCGCGATGATGGCCACTAAAGAGCCGCCACTGCTTGCTTGATAGAAAGTTCCGTCGATGGATTCCATGGATATGTCCGGATCTTCTTCAAATCCGAGGTCGAGAGCCTGGCCGGGATCCTCTGGCTGCGGAGAGGGGCTGTTGAACTCTTTCACGACCTTTCTTAGTTCCTGTTTTCAAACGGCAAGGTAAATAATTGTGACAAAGAAGGTGAGAACGAATAGAGTCGAGTAAAAGATGACAACTTACCCAGCTTCGGGGGTTGTACATGGAAAATCCATCCCGCGGTTTAATGCAGAGGAACTCCTCTTCTTCTCCTTTGTACAATTCGGACAGTATCCTCGCCAAAGATGTGGCCTAGTCCGGACCTTTGCGACCGCAGCGGGAGGCCTCGTCTTCTCCATTGAAGTGCCACATGGGTTTTCCCCTATATTGAAGTGGCCGCACTCCCCTTATTACGCATATTGACATAACTTCTATTATTGTCAATCCTGATTTGGCCAGGGTCTGTATTCGGCTCATCAGATAAAAGACTTCCCTGTTATCTTCCTCCTGGGGGCTCCGAGGGCGCCAGCTCTGGCGTTCCTTCAGCGGAGTATTTGTAAACTCGGGAAGGCCCGTCTGGACTGGGTTCGGAAGGGGAACGTCGTCAACATAAAACCACTCCGAGAGCCAGTCTTCGGACGCCTTCTTTGGAGTACCGGGCAGGTATCCGGTTTGGGCGATGCGCCATATTTCGGCTCCGCCCACTTGATATATGGATCCCTCCTGGTTGTGGGGGACGAGGCAAAATAACCTCTTCCATAACTCGAAATGAGCTTCACAGCCCAGGAACAACTCACAGAGGGCAACATAGCCCGTGATGTGCAGTATGGAGGCGGGGATAAGATTATGCAACTGGAGGCCATAGAACTCCATGAGCCCACGGAGGAATGGGTGGATTGGAAACCCGACGTCTCTTAGCAGATATGGGACGAGGCATACCCGCTCCCCCCAAGATGGGTTAGGGAATATCTCCGCTTGCTCCCTGCCATTATCGGTGGCTAGTCCAGATTGGACAGGGACCATGTATGCGGGCGGAAGGAACCCTTTTGTCTGCAGCTCTATTAGGCGTCTTTGAGGGATGGAACACTTTTCCCAATCCTCTGGTTTCGATCTAGGGGAGCAGACGAGCAGGCTGCGGCGACCGGTCATGATGGGATGGCCTCTTTTGGACACGCCCTACGGATGATTGCTTGGGAGAAGGTGGTGTGGTTTGGATCTGAGGATCCCCGTCTTCTCAAATAGACGGCTTACCTACGGGATTAGGGTGGCAAATGTAAAAATGCCCCAGCCCCTCGTCTTCGATTGACACGTGGAGATGGCCATTACTGAAGCACAGAAGCCGAGGAGTACAACCTTACTAGGAGGCCGGACACTATTCGCTGCGACAGGTGCACCGGGTTTGGAGAAGAACCCGCCTTGCAAATGCCGAAGACAATCTGCGCGCCGGGCTCATCATCATTGAAGCCTGGTTCGGGGGCTACTGAGGGAGTCCTGGATAAGGGGGTATCTGGACAACCGGACTATATACTTTGGCCGAACTATTGGACTATGAAGATACAAGATAGAAGACTTCGTCCGGTGTCCGGATGGGACTCTCCTTGGCGTGGAAGGCAAGCTTGGAAATTCGGATGTAGATCTCCTCCTCTGTAGACTGACTCTATGTAACCCTAGCCCCCTCCGGTGTCTATATAAACCGGAGGGTTTAGTTCATAGGACAACAACAATCATACCGTAGGCTAGCTTCTAGGGTTTAGCCTCTCTGATCTCGTGGTAGATCAACTCTTGTAATACTCATATCATCAAGATCAATCAAGCAGGAAGTAGGGTATTACCTCCACCGGGAGGGCCCGAACCTGGGTAAACATCGTGTCCCCAGCCTCCTGTTACCATTAGCCTTAGACGCATAGTTCGGGACCCCGTACCCGAGATCCGCCGGTTTTGACACCGACAGAGGGTACATGGACACACTCTCCCGTCTCGTTGCTATGCATCTCCTAGATAGATCTTGCGTGATCGTATGAATTTTTTGAATTACTATGTTCCCCAACATGTCTTATGTGTTTTGTTGTGGATCTAGATAGCGTTGTTGGACACGGTGAGGGTACAGTTTTGAAGTTCCAATTTGGCTGGACTTGCTTCTTAGGTTGCTTGTTAGAGACCACAACGAAGAGAGAGGGGGATGTTATTGCCTGCTCTGTACTATGGGTACTTGTACCTTTTCATGATTTTAGAGTGTCTGATTTCAATTTTTCTTGTTTATTTAAGGGTCCTACCAGATGACTTCATTTACATAGATGAAAAATATCGAATAATTGGATTTGAAATAAGATCATACTGAGGTTTGATTATGCTCCGTATGGGGTTACTCTCTAGGGCTATGATTTTTAATGGGAAGACGTTGACTTCACTGACGTGGTGACTTAATAGCTGATGGAGAATTCCGAAAAAGCAATGCCCTTTTCCGGTGTAAAAAATGGAATAATAGCGATGAGCCATGGCTAATTTTGTTGGGGGGGGGGGCGATTATTGCATGCATGATTAAAATCCACTGATGTTCTTGTGTTACAAGGAAAGAGGGTCATGTAATTAGTTATAATGTTAGTTTCAAGATGATGCTATGTTTCCACACAATTAGTATTAGCAAATCCATATGTGCAACAAAAAAAATCTCATTCCAAAGAGCTATGCTTGCTATCTCTCTTGAAAGAACTAAGCTTGCAAGTTTGATGTGGACATACAAATCTAGCTAAATTGTGTTTTGTAATTATTAGCCCTAGATAGGATAACTGAATATGCCTTTTTTATCCTTCTTGCTGAGAAGAGCAGTTTAACAAGAATATAGTAACAAACTGGGCCCTATTTTAATGCAATTTGAACGCCAACGCTCCAACTTGGTATATTGTGCCTTATTATAGTTGTATTGCGGGTTAACTGATCGTTGCAAGGTTTCAGGTTTCCCTGTTTAATTGAGTATGTAGAAAGTATTGGCAGCATTCTAGCCTACTGAGGAGAGGGCCGCGTGGTATATATTGATATTGATGGGGCTTATCCCATGAGGCACATACATCTGTCGAGTTCACATCTTAGGTTACAAGGAAAGTAGAGATAAGTAGAACTCAAACAAGGCGAGCTCTATCTTCCTATCTATGCGGCTACAATCCTAACATAACATAAATATAGTATACGGGCTACCGGAATACTACTTTCAACACGCTCCCTTAATCACAACTTGGCCAAGTTGAGATCACGTTTAAACTCTAGAAAACTTTTGGTAGGCAATGCCTTGGCGAAGCCATCGACAACTTGATACTGTGAATGGATGAAACGAATATCCAGCTGTTTACTTGCAACACGTTCCCTCATAAAATGAAAATCTATTTCAATGTGTTTGGTCCTGGCATGAAAAATGGGGTTAACAGAGAGATAAATGGCACCAAGATTTTCACACCAGAGACAGGGAGGTTGTACTTGTGACACCCCAAGTTCCTTCAGCATGGACCATAACCAGATAATTTTTGCAGTTGCATTTGCCAAAACATGGACACATTTGCCTGTTTCTTAGCACACCATGACACTAAATCTGGACAAAAATATATTCCAAATCCACCCGTGGACCATCTCTCATCGAGACTCCCAGCCTAGTCAGCATCGGTAAAGGCACTAACTAGATTAGATTGAGACTTGCTGAATGTGAGTCCAACACTTGTTGTATCTTTCACATACCTCAAGATACGTTTTGCTGCAGTCCAATGCAGATTAGTGGCTGCATGCAGGAACTGACATACTTTGTTGACAGCAAAGGAAATATCAGGTCTAGTTAGGGTTAAATACTAAAGTGCACCAATCATACTCCTATTCTGAGTGCTATCTTCCTGACTCAAAGGCTCACCATCATGTAGAGATAGTTTTCCTGTGCTGGACATTGGGGTGGCGCAGGCTTGCAATCCTGCATACCAACTCTTTTCAAAAGATCAGTTGCATATTTTTCTTGAGATAAGACTATACCACTTTTATTTTTCTTGACTTTGATTCCCAGAAAGAAGCTTAAATCTCCCAAGTCCTTCAAAGCAAATTCTGAGCTCAAGTCCTTCAAGAGTGCCGTCACTGCCTCATCAGACGAACTAGTGACAATAATATCTGTTGGGAAACATTGTGTGGAAAACAAAAAACATTCTACGCACACACAAGATCTATCAAGGAGATGCATAGCAATGAGAGGGGAGAGTGTGTCTACGTACCCTCGTAGACCGTAAGCGGAATATTTTAGTAACGTGGTTGATGTAGTCGAGCTTCTTCGCGCTCCAACCAATCAAGTACTGAACGTACGACACCTCCACGTTCAGCACACATTCAACTCGTTGACGTCCTCTGCCTTCTTGAACCAGCAAGACGGCGAGGTAGTGTATGAGTTCCGGCAGCACGACGACATGGTGATGGTGATGGTAAAACTATCTCCACAGGGCTTCGTCTAAGCACTATGAAAATATGACCGGGGGTGTAAACGGTGGAGGGGGGCACCACACATGGCGAAGAAATTGTCGTGGTTGTGCTAGGCGCCCCCTCCCACATATATATAGGTTGGGGGGGGGGAGGGAGCAGCCAGGAGGGTGGCCCAAGTAGGCCGAATCCTACTTGGGGTCCTCCCCAAGTGGTGCCCCCCTTTCCTTATTGGAGTGCGAGAGGAAGGAAGGAGGAGGTGGCACCCCCTTTCCTTTCTCTCCCGAGGAGGGAAAGGCAGGAGTGGCCACCTTCCCCTTTCCTTCCCCTAGGGCCAACCAGCCATGTAGAGGGGCGCACAAGGCCCTAGTGGGCTGGTATGTCCCCTCCTATGGCCCATAAGGCCCATACACTTGCCAGGGGTGTGCGGAACCCCTTCCGATGACCCGATGACTACCCGGTGCACTACGAAACTATTCCGGTGACCGGATACCATCGTCCTATATATCAACATTTTCCTCTCGACCATTTTGAGACTCCTCGTCATGTCCGTGATCTCATCTGGGACTCCGAACAACATTTGGTCACCAAATCATATAACTCATATAACACTATATCGTCATGAGCGTTAAGCGTGCGGACCCTACGGGTTCGAGAACTATGTAGACATGACCGAGACACCTCTCTAGTCAATAACCAATAGCGGAACCTAGATTCCCATATTGGCTCCTACATATCCTACGAAGATCTTTATCAGTCGAACCGTTATGATAAAATACATAATTCCCTTTGTCCATCGGTATGTTACTTGCCCGAGATTCGATCGCCGGTGTCTCTATACCTAGTTCAATCTCGTTATCGGCAAGTCCCTTTACTCGTTATGTAATACATCATGTTGCAACTAACTCCTTAATCTCTTTGCTTGAAAGCTTATTATGATGTGTATTACCGAGAGGGCCCAGAGATACCTCTCCGATACTCGGAGTGACAAATCCCAATCTCGATCCATGCCAACTCAACAAACACCTTCAAAGATACATGTAGAACATATTTATGATCGCCCAGTTATGTTGTGACATTTGATAGCACATAAGGTATTCCTTTGGTATTCGGGAGTTGCATGATCTCATGGTCGAAGGAACTTGTATTTGACATTCAAAAAAGCAATAACAATAAACTGAATTATCATATGCTAAGCTAACAGACGGGTCTTGTCCATCACATCATTCTCATAATGATGTGATCCCGTTATCAAATGACAAATCATGTCTATGGTTAGGAAACCTTAACCATCTTTTGATCAATGAGCTAGTCTAGTAGAGGCTCACTAGGGACACAATATTTGTTTATGTATCCACACATGTATTTAAGTTTATGGTCAATACAATTCTAGCATGAATAATAAAACTTTATCATGATTAAGGAAATATAATAATAACCATTTTATTATTGCCTCTAGGGCATAGTTCCATCAGTCTCCCACTTGCACTAGAGTCAATAATCTAGTTCACATCACCATGTGACTAACACCCAATGAGTTTACTAGAGTCAATAATCTAGTTCACATCGCCATGTGATTAACACCCAAAGAGTACTAAGGTGTGATCATGTTTTGCTTGTGAGAGAGGTTTGTTCAACGGGTCTGCCACATTTACATCCCTATGTATTTTGCAAATTTCTATGTCTATAATGCTTTGCATGGAGCTACTCTAGCTAATTGCTCCCACTTTCAATACGTATCCAGAATGAGACTCAGAGTCATCCGAATTGGTGTCAAAGCTTGCATCGACATAACCCTTTACGACAAACTCTTTATCACCTCGATAATCGAGAAGCATTTCCTTAGTCCTCTTAGGTCACTAAGGATAATTTTGTCCGCTATCCGGTGATCCACTCCTGGATCACTATTGTACCCCATTGCCAAACTCATGGCAAGATACACAATACGCCTGGTACATAGCATGTCATACTTTATAGAACCTACGGCTGAGGCATAGAGAATGACTTCCATTCTCTCTCCATCTTCTGCATAGTCAGACTTTGAGTCTTACTCAACTTCACACCTTGCAACACAGGCAAGAACCCTTTCTTGGACTGGTCCATTTTGAACTTCTTCAAAACTTTGCCAAGCTATGTGCTTCGTGAAATTACTATTAAGCGTCTTGATATATCCCTATAGATCTTGATGCCCAATATGTAAGTAGCTTTATTGAGGTATTTTACTAAAACATTCTTATTCAAGTATGCTTTTATGCTATCCAGAAATTCAACATCATTTCCAATCAACAATATGTCATCCACATATAATATCAGAAATGCTATAGAGCTCCCACTCACTTTCTTGTAAATAGAGGCTTCACCGTAAGTCTGTATAAAACCATATGCTTTGATCACCTCATCGAAGCGTATATTCCAACTCCGAGATGCTTGCACTAGTCTATAGATGGATCACTGGAGCATGCACACTTTGTCACCACCTTTAGGATCGGCAAAACCTTCTGGTTGCATCATATACAACTCTTCTTTAAGAAATCCATTAAGGAATGCTGTTTTGACGTCCATTTGCCAGATTTCATAGTTATAAAATACGGCAATTGCTAACATGAGTCGGACAGATTTAGGCATCACTATGGGTGAGGAAGTCTCATCGTAGTCAACTCCTTGAACTTGTCAAAAACCTTCCGCGACAAGTCAAGCTTTGTAGACGTAACATTACCATCAATGTCAGTCTTATTTTCGAAGATCCATTTATTCTCTATGGCTTGCCGATCATCGGGCAAGTCCACCAAAGTCCATACTTTGTTCTTTAATGGATCCTATCTCAGATTTCATGGCCTCAAGCCATCTGTCGGAATTTGCGCTCATCATAGCTTCTTCTTAGTTCGCAGGTTCGCCTTGGTCTAATAACATGAATTTTAGGATAGGATTACCGTACCACTCTGGTGCGGAACATGTTCTGGTCGACCTATGAGGTTCAGTAGCAACTTGATCTGAAGCGTCATGATCATGATCATTTTCTTCCTCTCTAGTTGGTGTAGGCATCACGGGAACAGTTTTCTATGATGTGCTACTTTCCAATTCGAGAGAAGGTACAATTACCTCATCAAGTTCTACTTTCCTCCCACTCACTTCTTTCGAGAGAAACTTCTTTTCTAGAACGGACCCATTCTTAGCAATAAATATCTTGCCTTCTGATCTGTGGTAGAGGTGTACCCAATAGTTTCCTAAGGGTATCCTATGAAGATGCACTTCTCCGCTTTGGGTTCGAGCTTATCAGTCTGAAGCCTTTTGACATAAGCGATGCATCCCCAAACTTTAAGAAACGAGAGCTTCGGTTTCTTGCCAAACAACAGTTCATACAGTGTCGTCTCAATGGATTTAGACGGTGCCTATTTAACATGAATGCAGCTGTCTCTAACGCATAACCGCAAAGCGATAGTGGTAAATCGGTAAGAGACATCATATAGCGCACCATATCTAATAAAGTACGGTTATGGTGTTCGGACACACCATTACACTGTGGTGTTCCAGGTGGCATGAGTTGTGAAAAAATTCCACATTGTTTTAAATGAAGGCCAAACCCGTAGCTTAAATATTCGCCTCCGTGATCAGATTGTAGGAACTTTATTTTCTTGTTATGATGATTCTCCACTTCACTCTGAAATTCTTTGAACTTTTCAAATGTTTCAGACTTGTGTTTCATCAAGAGATATATCCATACCTACTCAAATCATCTGTGAAGGTCAGAAAATAACGATACTCGCCGTGTGCCTCAACACTCATTGGACCGCATACATCAGTATATATTATTTCCAATAAGTCATTAGCTCGCTGTATTGTTCCGGACAATGGAATTTTAGTCATCTTGCCCATGAGGCATGGTTCGCTAGTATCAAATGATTCATAATCAAGTGATTCCAAAAGTCCATCTGCATGGAGTTTCTTCACGCGCTTTACACCAGTATGTCCGAACCGGTAGTGCCACAAGTATGTTGCACTATCATTATCAACTTTGCATCTTTTGGCATCAATATTATGAATATGTGTATGACTACGATCGAGATTCAATAAACCATTCACATTGGGTGTACGACCATAGAAGGTTTTATTCATGTAAACAGAACAACAATTATTCTCTAACTTCAATGAATAACCGTATAGCAATAAACATGATCAAATCATATTAATGCTCAACACAAACACCAAATAACATTTATTTAGGTTCAACCCCGAAGGTAGAGGGAGTGTGCAATGGTGATCGTATCAACCTTGGAATCATTTCTAACACACATCGTCACCTCTCCCTTAACTAGTCTCTGTTTATTCTGCAACTCCTATTTCGAGTTACTAATCTTAGCAACTGAACTAGTATCAAATACCCATGGGCTACTACAAATACTAGTAAGGTACACATCTATAACATGCATATCAAATATACCTTTGTTCACTTTGCCCTCCTTATTATCCGCCAAGTATTTGGGGCAGTTCCGCTTCTAGTGACCATTCCCTTTGCAGTAGAGGCACTCAGTTTCAGGCTTAGGTCCAGATTTGGGCTTCTTCATGGGAGTGATAACTTGCTTGCCATTCTTCCTGAAGTTCCCTTTCTTTCCCTTGCACTTTTTCTTGAAACTAGTGGTCTTGTTAACCATCAACACTTGATGCTCTTTCTTGATTTCTACGTTCATCGATTTCAGCTTCGCGAAGAGCTCAAGAATCGTTTTTGTCATCCCTTCCATATGATAGTTCATCACGAAGTTCTAGTAGCTTGGTGATAGTGACTAGAGAACTTCTGCCAATCACTATCTTATCTGGAAGATTAACTCCCACTTGATTCAAGTGATTGTAGCACCCATACATTCTGAGCACATGCTCACTGGCTGAGCTATTCTCCTCCATATTGTAGGCAAAGTACTTGTCAGAGGTCTCATACCTCTCGACATGGGCATGAGTCTGAAATACCAATTTCATCTCTTGGAACATCTCACATGCTCCGCGGTGTTTCAATACATTTTTTGAAGTCCCTGTTTTAAGCCGTAAAGCATGGCGCACTAATCTATTAAGTTTTCATCATATCAAGCTTGCCAAACGTTCATAACATCTACATCTGCTCCTGCAATAGGTCTGTCACCTAGCGGTGCATCAATGACATAATTCTTCTGTGCGGCAATAAATAATCCTCAGATCCCGGACCAAGTCCGCATTATTGCTACCAACATCTTTCAACTTAGTTTTCTCTAGGAACACATTAAATAGAAAGGAACGGTAACACAAGCCATTATTCCACAACATAGATATGAAAACTATAAGACTAAGTTCATGATAAATTAAGTTTAGTTAATCAAATTATTAATGAACTCTCACTTATAAACATTCCTCAAGTTATTTAAGTGATACATGATCCAAATCAACTAACCCATGACCGGTCATCACGTGAGATGGGGTAGTCATCAATAGTGAACATCTCTATGTTGATCATATCTACTATATGACTCACGTGTGACCTTTCGGTCTCCAGTGTACCGAGACCATGTCTGTACATGCTAGGCTCGTCAAGTTTAACCCAAGTATTCTGCATGTGCAAAACTGTCTTACACTCGTTGTATGTGAACGTAGATCCTATCACACCTGATCATCACGAGGTGCTTCGAAACGACGAATTTTGGCAACGGTGCATACTCGGGGAGAACACTTTTATCTTGAAATTTAGTGAAGGGATCATCTTAAATGCTACCATCGTTCTAAGCAAAATAATATGCATAAAAGATAAACATCACATGCAATCAAAATATGTGACATGATATGGCCATCATCATCTTGTGCTTTTGATCTCCATCTCCAAAGCATCATCATGATCTCCATCGTCACCGGCTCGACACCTTAATCTCCATTGTTGCATCAGGGTTGTCTCGCCAACTATTGCTTCTACAACTATTGCTAATGCATAGCGATAAAGTAAATCAATTACATGGCGTTTGCACTTCATACAATAAAGAGACTACCCTAAGGCTCCTGCCGGTTGTCGATATTACAAAACATGATCATCTCATACATCAACATATATCACGTCATATCTTGACCATATCACATCACAACATGCCCTGCAAAAACAAGTTAGACGTCCTCTACTTTGTTGTTGCAAGTTTTATGTGGCTGCTATGGTCTTCTAGAAAGAACCGTTCTTACCTATGCAAAAACCACAACGGTGATTCATGAAGTTTGTTGTTTTCACCTTCTTCATGGACCGGCCATAGTCAACTTCGATTCAACTAAAGTCGGATAAATAGACACCCGCCAACCACCTTTATGCAAAACTAGTTGCATGTCAGTCAATGGAACCCGTCTCATGTGCGCGGACATGTAAGGTTGGTTCGGGCCGCTTCATCGCACAATACCGTCGAATCGAAATAAGACATTGGTGGTAAGCAGTATGACTATCACCACCCATAACTCTTTGTGTTCTACTCGTGCATGTCATCTACGCATAGACCTGGCTCAGATGACACTATTGGGAAACGTTGCATGGAAAACAAAAAAAATTCTATGCACACGCAAGATCTATCAAGGAGATGCATAGAAACAAGAGGGGGGAGTGTGTCTACGTACCCTCGTAGATCATAAGCGGAAGCGTTTAGTAACGCGGTTGATGTAGTCAAACTTCTTCATGCTCCAACCAATCAAGTACCAAGCGTACGACACTTCCGCGTTCTGCATACGTTCAGCTCGGTGACGTCCTCCGCCTTCTTGATCCAGCAAGACGGCGAGGTAGTGGATGAGTTCCGGTAGCACGATGGTGTGGTGACAGTGATGGTGAAAGTATCTCCGCCGGGCTTTGCCTAAGCACTATGAAAATATAACCGGGGGTGTAAACGATGGAGGGGGGCGCCGCACACGACTAAGCAATTGCCATGGTTGTGCTAGGCGCCCCTCCCACATATATATAGGTGGTGGGGGGGGGGGAGGGAGCAGCCAGGAGGGCACCCCAAGTAGGCCGAATCCTACTTGGGGTCCTCCCCAAGTGCCCCCCTTTTCTTATTGGAGTGCGGGAGGAAGGAAGGAGGAGGTGGCGCCCCCCTTCCTTTCTCTCCTTAGGAGGGATAGGTAGGAGGGGCCACCCCACCCTCTTCCTTCCACTAGGGCCGGCTAGCCATGTAGAGGGGCGCACCAGCCCCCTAGTGGGCTGGTCCGTTCCCTCCTATGGCCCATAAGGCCCATACACTTGCCGGGGGTGTCCGGAACCCCTTCTGGTGACCCGATGACTACCCGATGCAATCCGAAACTATTCCGGTGTCCTAATACCATCGTTCTATATATCAATCTTTACCTCTCGACCATTTCGAGACTCCTCATTATGTCGGTGATCTCATCCAGGACTCCGAACAACATTCAGTCACCAAATCATATAACACTATATCGTCAATGAACGTTAAGCGTGTGGACCCTACGGGTTCGAGAACTATTTATACATGATCGAGACACCTCTTCGGTCAGTAACCAATACTGGAACCTGGATGCCCATATGGGCTCCTACATATTCTACGAAGATCTTTATCGATTGAACCGTTATGACAACATACGTAATTCCCTTTGTCCATTGGTATGTTACTTTCCCAAGATTCGATCGACGGTATCTCTATACCTAGTTTAATCTCATTACTGGAAAGTCTGTTTAGTCATTCCGTAATACATCATCTTGCAACTAACTCCTTAGTCACTTTGCTTGCAAGCTTATTATGATGTATATTACCGAGAGGGCCCAGAGATACCTCTCCGATACTCGGGGTGACAATTCCCAATATTGATTCATGCCAACTCAACAAACACCTTCGGAGATACCTGTAGAGAATCTTTATGATCATCCAGTTACGGTGTGAGTTTGATAGCACACAAGGTATTACTCCAGTATTCGGGAGTTGCATGATCTCATGATCGAAGGAACTTGTATTTGACATTCAAGAAAGCAATATCAATAAACTGAACGATCATATGCTAAGCTAACAGATGGGTCTTGTCTATCACATCATTCTCCTAATGATGTGAACCCGTTATCAAATGACAACTCATGTCTATGGTTAGGAAACCTTAACCATCTTTTGATCAACAAGCTAGTCTAGTAGAGGCTCACTAGGGACACGGTATTTGTTTATGTATCCACACATGTATTTAACTTTCCGGTCAATACAATTCTAGCATGAATAATAAACCTTTATCATGATTAAGGAAATATAATAATAACCATTTTATTATTGCCTCGGTGTGATTAAAACCCCACTTTCAATACGCCACCATGTGATTAAAACCCAAAGAGTACTAAGGTGTGATCATGTTTTGCTTGTGAGAGAGGTTTAGTCAATGGGTCTGCCACATTCAGATACGTATGTATTTTGCAAATTTCTACGTCTACAATGCTCTGCATGAAGCTAGTCTAGATAATTGCTCCCACTTTCAATACGTATCCAGAATGAGACTCAGAGTCATCTGAACCGGTGTCCAAGCTTGCATCAACATAACCCTTTATGATGAACTCTTTTCACCTCCATAATCAAGAAACATTTCCTTAGTCCTCTTAGGTAACTAAGGATAATTTTGACCGTTTTACAGTAATCCACTCCTGGATCAGTATTGTATCCCCTTGCCAAACTCATGGCAAGGTACACAATAGGTCTAGTACACAACATGGCATACTTTATAGAACCTATGACTGAGGCATATGGAATGACTTTCATTCTCTCTCTATCTTCTGCCGTGGTCGGGCTTTGAGTCTTACTCAACTTCACACCTTGCAACATAGGCAAGAACCCTTTCTTAGACCGATCCATTTTGAACTTCTTCAAAACTTTGCCAAGGTATGTGCTTTGTGAAATTCCTATTAAGCGTCTCGATCTACCCCTGTAGATCTTGATGCCCAATATGTAAGTAGCTTCACTGAGGTCTTTTATTGAAATATTCTTATTCAAGTATCCTTTTATGCTATACAGAAATTCTATAGCATTTCCAATCAACAATATGTCATCCACATATAATATCAGAAATGATACAGAGCTCCCACTCACTTTCTTGTAAATACAGGCTTCACCGTAAGTCTGTATAAAACCATATGCTTTGAACACCTCATCAAAGCATATATTCCTATTCCGGGATGCTTGCACCAGTTCATAGATGGATCGCTGGAGCTTGCACACTTTAGCAGCACCTTTAAGATCGACAAAACCTTCGGGTTTCATCATATACAACTCTTCTTTAAAAAATTCATTAAGGAATGCAGTTTTGATGTCCATTTGCCAGATTTCATAGTTAACAAATGCATCAATTGCTAACATGATTCGGACAGACGTAAGCATCGCTATGGGTGAAAAAGTCTCATTGTAGTTAACTCCATGAACTTGTCGAAAACCTTTCATGACAAGTCAAGCTTTGTAGATAGTAACATTACCATCATCGTCAGTCTTCTTCTTGAAAATCCATTTATTCTCTATGGCTTTCCGATCATCGGGCAGGTCCACCAAAGTCCATACTTTGTTCTCATACATGGAGCCTATCTCAGATTTCATGGCCTCAAGCCATTGTCAGAATATGGGCTCATCATAGCTTGTTCATAGTTTGTAGGTGTGCCTTGGTCTAATAACATGAACTCCAGGATAGGATTACCGTACTACTATGGTGTGGAACATGTTTTGGTCGACCTACGAGGTTAAGTAGCAACTTGATCTGTAGTTTCATGATCATTATCATTTGCTTCCTCTCTAGTTGGTGTAGGCATCAAGGGAACGGTTTTCTCTGATGTGCTACTTTCCAATTCGAGAAAATGTACAATTACCTCATCAAGTTCTACTTTGCTTCCACTCACTTCTTTCGAGCGAAACTTCTTTTCTAGAAAGGACCCATTCTTAGCAACAAATATCTTGCCTTCGGATCTGTGGTACAAGGTGTATCCAATAGTTTCCTTAGGGTATCCTATGAAGATGCACTTCTTTGCTTTGGGTTCGAGCTTATCAGGCTGAAGCCTTTTGACATAAGCGTCGCATCCCCAAACTTTAAGAAACAAGAGCTTAGGTTTCTTGCCAAACCACAATTCATATTGTGTCGTCTCAATGGATTTAGACAGTGCTCTATTAACATGAATGCGACTGTCTCTAATGCATAACCCCAAAACGATAGTGGTAAATCGGTAAGAGACATCATATAACGCACCATATCTAATAAACCACAACTCTAGCTCACCTGTCGCCGCGTGGGCCTCGACCAATAGAATCTGGCAGCAGGCGGAGAAAAAAAAATACCTAGGCCTCAGCCCATAGAACCGGCCAGTCGGTCTGGAGGAAAAAAATAGGCATGGCCGTGAAGTATTCAACTCGAGACCTGTATTTCAATTTAAAACAGTAAGGCCAACCAAGCTATGCAAATGTTCTGTGCTAAATAGATGATATGTTTTTCTATTAAATAGTCCCACCTCGCTTTCTTATAACACATCGGAGCTGTTTATGTAAAATCAGTAAGCAGACTTTAAGAATCAAAGCTAAGGATGAGAAGTGGATCCATTTGATCACAAATAAGAACAGGAAATCTACGCTTGCATGAGCCGATAGAAGAAAAAAAAGCGTAAACTACGCTGTGCCGAGAGGATTAAATAAATGGCATGAGCGAAGAAAAAAACATAAATCTCAGTGTGCGGAGAGATAAGTGGGGTACATGCACGAGTTGTTGCATGCTACAGGAATGTGGGCCAATGAACGATTGCAAGAGCCGCAGAGAGAATGTGTGTGCAGGTGCAGGTATGTGATTATAGCACTAGCCGGCGTGTGCCGTGTGCATGCATGATTAGAGGGGGTGAGAGCGAACCACACAAAAAACAAATTAAGAAGCACAAAATGTTGTTTTCAATTGATCACATTTTTTGCTATATTATAATTTTTTGAGTCGGCTTGCCGATTCTAATTTTTTTGTGCTATGCTTGCTCGTATGAATTATTTAGGGCAGTGTGAATGTATGTTGACAATTGATTGATTTGTTGGCAATGGGATGAACTTTGTGAATATTAATTTTTTCCTTCTTGGTTAGACAAAGTTTACTTTCTCGTTGCTTTGTCATGGAGTTTTTTTCGCAGGATGCTTTGTCATGGAGTTATCATCATGTAACAATAATAATGATTACTATGTATGTTAGAGCATGCTGTGAAAATACCATTTTTTTAATAATGGGAATTAATGTTGACAGTAGATATAGGTCACCACAAGATAAAAGGTATATATGACTCTACCTTCTACTATTTCAAATCATCCAGTCACCTCTTAACTGCATTAAGTTAGTGAATCCATTTTGAGGCTCCAAGGAACCCTTCTATGTTATGAATCTATTTGCAAGTTTTGCGGGAGTATAGGTGATTGAGTGAATTCAGCCCAAATTGCCGCCCTTGGGCTTTGCATTGTGAAAGGTCGCGCATGTGTCGATGGGAGCTAAGCTTGGTATGTAATTCCTTTTCGGGCATTAATACGGATCAACCTCAAACAACTAAACTGGACCCACTCAAATACCAAATCATGATTTTGAGCTCGAATACATACATTCTTTGTTGTGTTTGATGGCCATGGCAGTAGAACACAACATAGTTCGTTGCCGAAAACATGCCCAAGTTCATGGTAGAGATGAAGAAGGTGGATGGTGGTGACCGTGAAGTCTATAAAATTTATGTTGGGTCAAGAAGTTGATAGCCTCACACCTTAACATACTTTTCATTAAGAATTATTATTGTGTGTTCTCAATAAGAAAATGCACCGCAAATATGTTAAGACATGATTGGTATTGAACCATGTGAAGATGTATGTGACGGTTGCTAACACGAGGAGTTACAAGTTGGTGAAGTGAGTGACTCATGAAAACGAGATGGTAGAGTGTGATGACCAAGATCACCGTTGTGGGACAAATCACATTTGTTGTAAAATAGGTGGGGAAGTGACCATCATCGATGATGGTGACAAAGAGGAGACGTGGCAACACAGACGACTTCCTTGAAGTGTGCAAAAGTTTGTATCTCCCGTTGCAACACACGGGCATGTTTGCTAGTAATCCCAAAACACTTAGGCACGGTACATTAACTCTCACCTTGTTTCTTGTTTCTTGACATAAATAAAGGAACCAACCAATAATAGGTATGGGGTGTGTATGCTTTCAATGATATGAGACTACAAAACACGACATGCAATGGTCAGTTCATTGCATGGAATACTATTAATTAGCAAATAAACATTAAGTTCTCTTGTTTTTCACCTCCCCTTGGTCACAGTGCACAACCTAAGATAACTTATACACCTAGACGGAGGGAGTATTGTAGTTGGTTTATCCAAGGCTTCCTAAGTGATTGGGCACATCCATTGGATAGTTATTGTGAAAATCCCTTCGCCTTGAACCTTGCAAAGTAACTCAAGAGTCTTGAGCTTCAATCAAAATAGTAAATAGTCTTAAAATAACTGGTAATGTCAAGAGTTTAGTATTGGATGATTGTTTTTAAGTATTTTTCTGTTATAAAGAGAGACGAGTTCTTAAATTTAGTTATATTTTTTGCATGAGGGTCCACACTTAACTTCTGATAAATTTGTGTCCAACTTTATGATTTCTTCCATGTATTAAAATCAAGGCCGATTGTCCTTCCTGCAAATTAGGTCTAGAAACTATTCAACACCTATTGTTTGAATACTCGGTGGTCGTGGATGTTTGGAAACTATGGGGTATCATGATGAAATAATGAAGGTACTCGAGTCAAACAAGTTGGGTGAGATGATTGTGGAATATCTGCTCAGTGTTCCAAATAGTGAAGTGCATGTTCTCGGTATTCCAAAGTTCAGAGAGACAGTGGCCACTTGTTTCTGGTATTTGTGGTGGGAACGTCGGAAATTAACACATGGGGAAGACATACAAAATGCAGACCAAAATCAATCTAGTAGTAAGAGCTCTAGCATCAAACTTTACCATCTCTTGTACACCTAAGGCAAAAGTTCATACAAGAGCTTGGAACAGCTCTAGGAGTGGTTATGTAAAACCGAATGTTGATGCGGGTTTTGACACTGACTCGCTAGAAGGAACTGTTGGAGCTGTTCTTAGAGACCACACAAGTAAATTTATTGTGGCTGCTAATGAAAGACTGGAACTTTGTTATGATGCCTTCATAGTTGAAGCGATTGCGGTAAGGTTTGGCTTGAACCTAGCCCAAACCGTGAGATGCAGCTGAATTTTGACAGTCATCGTTTTTTATGGCTGCTACTTTATGCTAGATTTTACCCATATTATTTATGAGCATTTAACTGACAAAACAATAAGATTGCCCATGAGTAGCTAGGATAGCTAAATTTACTCCTCCTAATGTTTAGATGGATGCTGCCCCAGGGGTTGTAATTCCTCTTACTACTACTTTTGATGCTACGATCGTATCCAATTAATAAAGGAGGTGGTTATTGTAAAGGAAAAAGTTTCTACGTTGCTTACTGATGTCTCAGCAGTTCGAGCGCATTGCCCATGCCATCAACGTCAGCTAGATTTAAACAAAAACTGAAAGGGGAATATATTAAATTTGAACAGATTTATTCATTCCTGATGGTTTTTACTAGTATTTTTTTCAAGTTTTAGCCATTGGTTATAAGCCTTCACTACAAAAAATACACTTCAGTGATGATACGTGTTTATCACAGTAGGTCACTTTTTTGTCATGCATGTACATCCATGACGATTTTATGACAGAATCAAGATAGTCATACCTGTTCTGTCGTAGAAGTGTTCCATGACACAATACCAAAATTATCATCATGAAAGTGTCCACTCCCATGACGATAAATGGCGCATCATGGAAGTTCTTTCGTCAAGGGTAACCGACATGTGGCATCCACCGTAATGGGTCGTAGTTAAGCTATAAGGTTCCGGTTTAGATCCGATAACCCGTTAACAACCCGGACCATTGGGGATTTTCCACGTGTAAAATTCTCAATGGCCAGAGCAACCATGTGTCGGCCCAACGTTGGGACATATTTCATCCACTCATTGGACGGGAGGCGCCTATGATATGTCAACATGTGGCTCGGCCCAACAATGTCCCATCCAACTCAAAAGGCCAGCCCATTTGACTTAGTCAAAAGGTAGTGGCCCAGCCCACGGAAGGTGTGTTAATGGCCTGCTCGCATATAGCCCATTCACAGCTCGCTAACTCACGACCTGTTATAGCCTATCTGAATTAGGCCCAGTAGCGCCATACGGGCCGTCCAATGTGATTCTAGCCCGTTGTAACTTCCGGCCCATGTATGGCCCATGACGTCTTTCGGCCCATATTAGGCCCTTTGTGAATCTTGGACCTTAAACGATCAATGGTGAAACTGGCCCATAATGAACAGCATATCGCTTTATGCCCATTAACGACCCATTATTCCATTGGGCCGTTTGAGCCCGTGTTATCTTTCGGCCTTCTAAGGGCCCATTTATTATTGGGCTCATTTCCGACATTCGATTACTTACGATCCGTTACTGGCATGTTCCGCTTGTGGGCCATATTCAGCCCGTGGTTAAACTCGGCCCGTCTGTGGCCCTTTAATCCATTGGGTCATTTTCATAGCGTCATCAAATATGGCCAATTAATGACCCGTTATGTCTACCGATAGAATTAAGCCTGTTGTACACATGGGCCTATTAATGGCCCGTTATGGTCAGCCCATAAATAGACGATTCCTATTATAGCACGTTTACGGCCCATATTGCGGTCCGTTAATTGTCCACGAAAGTACGACCCATGTTTGGCCAATCGATCATACTACCCTTAGAAGGCCCATTGAATCTACGGCCTGTAGAAGGCCCCTGGATCATACAGACCTTAGGAGGCCCACTACAGAGGCACTCACTACATCAGGCAGCAGGACCATGGTTGCAACGGTCCATATGTTGCCCATGGTTATTGTGGCCAAGTTCTAAATAAAAAGGTTCCCGCGGAAAAAGAACTGCAGCGACTACAAGCCAAAAAATAAACAAGACAATAAGGAAATAAATAAGCATGTAACTTACGCTAGGCTATTACGGCTATTACGAATATTACATCCACTGGGCTTCAAAGTTCACGACCAGTGCTAATATAGTGAACAAAGCAGCATATTACATACACTGGGCGTCTAAATTGGCCACCTGTGAATATAAACGCGGTAGCGAAACAAGTCCAGAACTGAAACCACTTTAGAAGAGCGAAAGAAACAATATCATGGATACCCACCATGCTGGCAAGAAGCTTAGCAAGCTTAGTAGTTTTCTCTTGTTTGGCGCTAAAATCGTCCAGCGCTTGTTGTTGCACCAGAAAATATGCACCTGAATTCCGCAGGGACTTCCTCAGTCCTTTGGCTTCTTGCCGCATCACAACTGATTGATGCCTTTCAGCTTGTAGCTGAGACTGAAGAAGCCGAAGTGATTCAGGCAGCGAGTTCAAAGAGCTTCTGCCAGCGGTAGTGGCCAGTAACTTGAACACTACATCAACGCAGGACTTTGGGGTTGTCTCACTGTCTACAAGATAGTTTTTATCACCTTTCTTGGAGACCAACAGGGTTGTCTCACTATCTTGAACCTTATCTGCATTACTTTCTCTACCATTGCATAACTGGGTGCTCTTCTCCAATGTTCTATTCGCATTCTACAAGAGAAACAAGCAGACACATCACAGGTTTAACATGTAGTATATGAAACTCATTTTGGTAAACCAGTTTAGTAATAAGGTGGATAGGATAACAACATGAAACAAACATATATCTATGTACTATGGTCATTGTATTGTCTATATCATCCTAGTTTATGATGCCAAATCAAGATAGAGACACAGTTCAAATCAGATCTTTTTAAGACACATCAACATAGATAGAATATAAGTGCGGGAAACTATACATCATTGGTAACACTTGTAATGTGCATGACATGAGAACAACTATTTATACAACTGAAACTGAAATCAACATAGAGCAAGAAGTTAGAACATCGATCCAGTGAAAGAAATAGGTTTAAAACATACCTGTTCCGCCATTGGAGTTTCAATTGGATCCTTGAAATTTGAAATTAGTTGGTATGAGTAAATATAGTTATGCAAAAGCCAAGGAGTATGGACCATAGCTATAAAATCTGACCTGAGAACAATTGCTCTTCTGCTTTAAACGTGGAGTTTGCGTTCGATGTGGTGGTCTTCATGCTTTGGGCACTGGAGTTGTTTTACAAACTGCTCGTGTGGGGGTACTCTATGGTGGACATGGTGCCGTGTCAACTAGAAGTGGGTTACTATCTGCTGGGGTTGGGGTTAGATGGGGTGTAGCTGGTTCTCTGTCCAACGATGTAAGTGTATGATACGTCCATTTTGCATCATGCTTTTATATCAATATTTATTGCATTATGGGCTGTTATTATACATTTTATGTCAATACTTATGGCTATTCTCTCTTATTTTACAAGGTTTACCATGAAGAGGGGGAATGCCGGCAGCTGGAATTCTGGCTGGAAAAGGAGCAAATGTTGGAAACCTATTCTGCACAACTCCAAAAGTCCTAAAACTCCACGAAACAACCTTTTGGAATTAATAAGAATTTCTGAGTGAAAGAAATACACAAGGGAGCCCACACCCTATCCAGGAGACAGGGGGCGCGTCCCCCCTATAGGGCGCGCCCCCCAATAGGGCGCGCCCCTATCTCCTGCCCCCCTGGTGGGCCTCCGGTGTCCATCTTCTGCTATATCATCGCTTCTACCCTGGAAAAAATCGTTGGCAAGCTTACGGGACGAAACTCCACCGCCACGAGGCGGAACCTTGGCGGAATCAATCTAGGGCTTTGGCGGAGCTATTCTGCTGGGGACACTTCCCTCCAGGAGGGGGAAATCATCACCAACGTCATCACCAACGATCCTCTCATCGGGAGGGGGTCAATCTCCATCAACATCTTCAACAACACCATCTCCTCTCAAACCCTAGTTCATCTCTTGTATCCAATCTTGTATCCAAAACCACAAATTGGTAACTGTGGGTTGCTAGTAGTGTTGATTACTCCTTGTAGTTGATACTTATTGGTTTACTTGGTGGAAGATCATATGTTCAGATCCTTAATGCATATTATTACACCTCTGATTATGAACATCAATATGCTTTGTGAGTAGTTACGTTTGTTCCTGAGGACATGGTGAAGTCTTGCTATTAGTAGTCATGTGAATTTGGTATTCGTTTGATATTTTGATGAGATGTATGTTGTCTTCTCCTCTAGTGGTGTCATGTGAACGTCGACTACATGACACTTCACCATTATTGGGCCTAGAGGAGGGCATACGAAAGTAATAAGTAGATGATGGGTTGCTAGAGTGACAGAAGCTTAAACCCTAGTTTATGCGTTGCTTCGTTAGGGGCTGATTTGGATCCACATGTTTCATGCTATGGTTAGGTTTACCTTAATACTTTTGTTGTAGTTGCAAATGCTTGCAATAGGGGTTAATCATAAGTGGGATGCTTGTCCAACTAAGGGGAGTACCCAAGCACCGGTCCACCCACATATCAAATTATCAAAGTACCAAACGCGAATCATATGAACGTGATGAAAACTAGCTTGACGATAATTCCCATGTGTCCTCGGGAGCTCCTTTCTCGTTATTAGAAATTGTCCAGGCTTATCCTTTGCTACATAATGGATTGGGACACCTTGCTGCACTTTACTTATTTTATTTACTTGTCACTCGTTACTATTTATCTTATCACAAAACTATCTATCACCTACAATTTCAGTGCTTGCAGAGAAAACCTTACTGAAAACCGCTTATCATTTCCTTCTACTCCTCGTTGGGTTCGACAATCTTACTTATCGAAAGGACTACGATTGATACCATACACTTGTGGGTCATCAAGACTCTTTTCTGGCACCGTTTCCGGGGAGTGTAGCGCTTTTGGTGAGTGGAACTTGGTAAGGAAACATTTGTTTGGTGTGCTGAAATTTTCTGTTACTTGTCACTATGGAAACTAATCCTTTGAGGGGCTTGTTTGGGGCATCTTTTCCCCAACCAGAAGAGCAAATAGTTGCTCCTCAACCAACTGAACTTTATGAAAATATTTATTTTGAGATTCCTTCGGGTATGATAGAGAAACTGCTAGCTAATCCATTTGCAGGAGATGGAACGTTGCATCCCGATTTACACCTTATCTTTGTGGATGAAGTTTGTGGATTATTTAAGCTTGCAGGTATTCCCAATGATGTTGTCAAAAGGAAGATCTTCCCTTTATCTTTGAAGGGAGATGCATTGACATGGTATAGGCTATGTGATGATACGAGATCTTGGAATTATAAGCGATTGAAATTGGAATTTCACCAGAAGTTCTATCCTATGCATCTTGTTCATCGTGATCGTAATTACATATATAATTTCTGGCCTCGCGAAGGAGAAAGCATTGCTCAAGCTTGGGGGACGCTTAAGTCAATGTTGTATTCATGCCCCAATCATGAGCTCTCTCGGGAAATGATTATTCAAAATTTTTATGCTCGGCTTTCTCTTGATAATCGCAACCTGCTCGAAACTTCCTGTGCTGGTTCTTATATGCTGAAGACTATTGATTTCAAATGGGACTTATTGGAAAGAATTTAACGCAACTCTGAAGATTGGGGTTCCGACGATGGTAAGGAGTCAAGTATGACACCTAAGTTTGATTGTGTTAAATCTTTTATGGATACCGATGTTTTTCGTGGATTTAGCGCTAAGTATGGACTTGACTCTGAGATAGTAGCTTCTTTCTGTGAATCTTTTGCTACTCACGTTGATCTCCCTAAAGAGAAGTGGTTTAAATATAATCCTCCTGTTGAAGTGAAAGTAGTTTCACCTATTATAGTCGAAGAAAAGACTATTACCAATAGTGATCCTATTGTTCCTACTTCTTATGTTGAAAAACCTCCTTTTCCTGTTAGGATAAAGGATCCTGCTAAAACTTCGACTGTTGTTCGTAAGAGTAATACTAGGACTTATACACCTCCTGAGAAAATTAATGTTGAACCTAGTATTGCTATGGTTAAAGATCTCTTGGATGATGATTTAGATGGGCATGTTATTTATTTCTGTGGTGGGACCGCTAATATTGCTAGGCCAGATACTAAGACACGTAGACCTGTTGTAGGCATGCCTGTTATTTCTGTTAAAATAGGAGAACATTGTTATCATGGCTTATGTGATATGGGTGCTACTGCTAGCGCTATACCTTATGATTTATATACAGAAATTATGCACGACATTGCACCCATTGGATTAGAAGACATTGATGTTACTATTAAGCTTGCTAATAGGGATACCATTAAACCTGTTGGGATTGTTAGAGATGTTGAAGTTTTGTGTGGGAAGGTTAAATACCCTGCTGATTTCCTTGTTCTTGGTTCCCCACAAGATGATTTTTGTCCCATTATTTTTGGTAGACCCTTCTTGAATACAGCTAGTGCTAAGATTAATTGTGAAAAGAATATTGTCACTGCTGGCATAAATGGTATGTCTCATGAGTTTAATTTCGCTAAGTTTAGTAGACAACCTCGTGAGAGGGAACCACCTAGTAAGGATGAAATTATTGGTCTTGCTTCCATTGCTGTTCCTCCAACTAACCCGTTAGAACAATACTTACTAGACCATGAAAATGATATGTTTATGAAGGAAAGAGAGGAAATAGATGAAGTGTTCCTTAAACAGGAACCTATGCTGAAACATAACCTTCCCGTTGAAATTCTTGGGGATCCCCCTCCACCCAAGGGTGATCCCGTGTTTGAATTCAAATCTTTACATGACAATCTTAAGTATGCTTATCTTGATGAAAAAGAAATATATCCTGTTATTATTAGTGCTAACCTTTCAGAGAAAGAAGAAGAAAGATTATTGAAAACTTTGAAGAAGCACCGAGCAGCTATTGGATATACTCTGGATGATCTTAAGGGCGTTAGTCCCACGCTATGTCAACACAAAATTACATTGGAGGACGATGCCAAACCAGTTAGAGATCCTCAAAGACGACTAAATCCCAAGATGAAAGAAGTGGTAAGAAAGGAGATACTAAAGCTCCTTGAGGCAGGTATTATCTATCCCGTTGCTGATAGTTAATGGGTAAGCCCTGTCCATTGCGTCCCTAAAAAGGGAGGTATTACCGTGGTTCCTAATGATAAAGATGAATTGATCCCGAAAAGAATTATTACAGGTTATAGGATGGTAATTGATTTCCGTAAGTTAAATAAAGCTACTAAGAAAGATCATTACCCTTTACCTTTTATTGATCAAATGCTAGAAAGACTATCCAAACACACACATTTTTGCTTTCTAGATGGTTATTCTTGCTTCTCTCAGATACCTGTGTCAGCAAAGGATCAATCTAAAACTACTTTTACTTGCCCTTTTGGTACTTTTGCTTATAGACGTATGCCTTTTGGTTTATGTAATGCACCTGCTACCTTTCAAAGGTGTATGATGGCTATATTCTCTGTTTTTTGTGAAAAGGTTTGTGAGGTATTCATGGATGACTTCTTCGTCTATGGATCCTCTTTTGATGATTGTTTGAGCAACCTTGATCGAGTTTTGCAGAGATGCGAAGACACTAGTCTTGTCCTGAATTGGGAAAAGTGTCACTTTATGGTTAATGAAGGCATTGTCTTGGGGCATAAGATTTCCGAGAGAGGTATTGAAGTTGATAAAGCTAAAGTTGATGGTATTGAAAAGATGCCATGTCCCAAGGACATAAAAGGTATAAGAAGTTTCCTTGATCATGCCGGTTTTTATAGGACATAGAGGAATGAACAGATAAATGCTATCACTACATGCATATATGGCTGGTAGAAAGCTCTATGTTTACAATTTTGCACAAAGCCAATTTTCCCATACATTGAGAAGGTTCCTCCAACTCAATCCCAATTAAGCAATATCAATTAACCCAATCAAATTAATTGAGAGTGATGAGATCAACATCATAATCCAAGAACCAGATACTCAAGATCTCCATAACCGGGGACACGGCTAACCATGATTAGTTTGTACACTCTGCAGAGGTTTGCGCACTTTTCCCCACAAGACTCGATCTCCTCCGTTAGATTTCTCGCACTACAAGGTGTTTGAGAAATGGATGACTGAGATACAGTCTTTCAGAAACATTAACTCTTTACTCTGGGTAGATAGTACAACCTACGTCCCCTACATCTGCTAGTCTACCTCTTCAAGAGCTCACACAACATACTCAACTATGCCAGAGCCCATAATGGCTTGTTGCTGCACACGGAAGTTTCCAGCCTGAATAATCTTATGATCCCTTTGAGCCTGGGTGGCAAACCATAGGATGATCACACAAGTACTCCGGGATATCCTAGGACAACACTGCATTCTCTAGGTGCCCTGACAACCACTGGGTACTCCAGGGTGCCTCAACCAATCCACCCAGATGTGTGTTTAAGTAGCCACCTTAAGTTAACCATTAATTAACAATACTCACATCTGTCATGGATACACTCACCCAAACCACGTCTACAAGCATAGCATAGCAACTCCGGTTTGCAAAAAAGAATCAAATCAAAGAGAGCAACGAAACTCAAACTACGAAAGAAACAAGAATCATTTATTAATCTGGACTAAAGTCAAATTTTACAGTACCAAAATGTTGTTCAAGTTGGTTAAACAGAAAGAGGGCTTCGAGACGAAAATCTAGGCGCTTGTTTCATCTAATTTGGATAAACGAGCGAAAATATATATTAGAACGAAGATCAGGGCAAAAATCATGGTAAAAAATAATCGCGGAAAACCATGGAAAATAGAATGAGACGAACAGGCTAACGAATGAACGCTCACTGTCTGCGACTAACCGACGAACACGAACGTACGACGAATGTCCGCTATTTAACTAAACTGAAAAAACCGAACCGATCTAATTAAAAAAAACTAGATCTAGGTTTCTAAAAAAACCGAACAGTTTTTGAAAAAAAACCGAAACGGCGGCGGCGGCTACCTTCAACGACGGGTGGGACGGCGGCGGCGAGATCGGGTGGCATCAGTGGCGGCTCCGGCGGTGGCGGGCGGCGGCGCGGAGTGGCGGCGGCGCGAAGTGGCGGCGGCGACGGCGCGGGGTTCGAGGCAGGGCAGATCTTGGGTTCGGGCGGGGTTGGCGGTTGGGCTGCAGTGGCAGTCGGGCCTCGCCATTTAAAGGGCTGGCCGGGACAGTCCGGCTCGGGCACGACCCGATAGGTCGGTTACGCGTTTTTTGAAAAATACGCAAAAAACAAACAAAAGAAATACTAAAGGGAGTCCAAAAATCCTGAAATAAATTTTCACGGTCCTCTAATAATATTGCGGACAAAGTGAACATTTATTTTGGATTCTAGTGCAATTTTGAAAAACGCATTTTTTCCTAATTCAAATAAAATAGCAATAAAAGTACAAATAAAATCTTTAATGATTTTAACATTTTTCCTCCAATATTTCTTTTATTTTGGAGAATTCATTTTATCCCTCTCTTTTATTTTATTGGAAATATTTTTGGAGAGGAAAAATAATTAAAACCAAAATGATCCTCTTTTCTATATTTGAGAAAATTCAAATATGAAAACAATTGAAATCCCCAACTCTCTTTGTAGGTCCTTGAGTTGCTTGGAATTTCTAGGATCATCCGAAAATGCAATAAAATATGATATGCATATAATGACCTATGTATAACATTCCAAATTGAAAATTTGGGATGTTACAAACCTACCCCCCTTAAGATGAATCTCGCCCTCGAGATTCGGGCTGGCTAGATAATAGGTGCGGGTGGTCCTTCTGTAGGTCTTCCTCTCGTTCCCAGGTGGCTTCTTCCTCGGTATGGTGGCTCCACTGAACTTTGCAAAACTTGAAAACCTTGTTGCGTGTGACTCGGCTGGCAAACTCGAGAATCTTCACTGGCTTGTCCTCGTAGGTCAAATCACTATCCAGCTGAATCGCTTCTAGTGGCACTGCGTCTCTCAGAGGAATATCGACCATCTCTGCGTGGCACTTCTTCAACTGGGAAACGTGAAACACATCATGAACTCCTGACAATCCTTTTGGCAATTCCAGCTTGTAAGCAACTTCTCCCATACGTTCCAAGACTTTGTATGGTCCCACAAAATGTGGTGATCACTTTCCCTTAAATCCAAAATGCTTAACTCCTCAAAGTGGTGACACACGAAGGTATACTCTGTCTCTGACTTCATAAACTATCTCCTTGTGTTTAGAATCTGCATAACTCTTCTGCCTGGATTGGGATACCTTGAGTCTGTCGTGAATCAATTTAACCTTCTATTCAGACTCCTTAATCAAATCTGGTCCAAACAACTGACAGTCCCCAACTTCATCCCACAATAACGGTGTCCTGCATCTCCTTCCATACAAGGCTTCGAAAGGGGCCATCTTAAAACTGGCTTGATAACTGTTGTTGTAAGAGAACTATACATACAACAAATTGTTGTCCCAACTAGATCCATAATCTAGCGCACAAGCTCTCAACACGTCCTCCAGAATCTGATTGACTCTCTCGGTCTATCCATCCGTCTATGGATGAAAGGTTG